>NW_024609838.1:77380513-77618013 GCF_016920785.2 Ixodes scapularis | reverse complement strand
CCCCTCCAAAATCACTATAAATACACTAACGGGTGGAATTCGACAATTCTAAGGTCTGTTTAGTTCAGAGAAAATTCCTCGGAACTCTTTGTACTGCTGAATTTAAAAGAAATGGGTTTAATTTCACCCGAGCACTTGACTTGGAACTGACTATAGATAGCAGCTAAATTGTGCTTTAACACTTACACCCCTCCATTATTTTTCACCGAGAGAAATTGTATTGTTTTTGATATAACGTTAAAACTTTACTCGGTGGTAAACTTCTTCGAGCAACTTTACAAACTGTATCTAAATTGACAGTGATTGAAGAATGGAAACTTGAGACCAGGGATGGGCAAAATACATGCAAATATGTATCGAAATACAAATACAAAATACTTCGTCAAAAATGTATTTAATTACAAATCTAATTACATTTCGAAAAGAGCATTTAAGTACAAGATACAAATACAACCAAATGTATTTGGTCTCCTTCAAATACTTTTCCAAATACATTCCTCAAAATTTGCGTTAGCGACTTCCGGGCACCTGAAACGGGTTTCTGGGTATCTCATTTCAATTTTGCATCGCACACTCGGGAGTTAGTGTGCGAGGCTCTAGTAATGTAATAAAAATATAATTAAAAAAAATGTAATCAGCTTGGACTTAATACGTAAAAAAAGTACAGAGCTTCAAGCAGCTTTTTTTTTTTGTCGATTACATTTTGGTATAGACCAACAAAGAACCGAGACGACCAAGACGCACAGCGCTAGCTGCAGAATTGTTTATTGTTGCAACTCGCACCAGTTACAAAAATCTGACGACCCGCGCATTTAGAATGTTCCAGGCAAAAATATGGATGGAAATCAGGCTGGAAAGCATCACAAGTTGTCACAGGCACTTATTTAGCCAGTCTGCCTGTGAACGGCGATTTCGTCACTATTCTTGCCCCGGACTAGCACCGTAATCACAAAGTCACTAAACGCTTGTGCTGGATTGAGAGACACTGCGTTTGGTGCAGAACGTAGTTTTCTTCCCGCTCTGGACAGTGCGTTTAAAATAAAGCCGGAGGAAAAAAAAAAGAAAAAAAAAGCCCCATGGCCGAATAAATGATGGAGACTATATCCTGCAACCACATGCATAAAAACAAGAATTGTAACTTTGACAATAACATTTAAACAATTATTTAACGTAATAGAGGCAAGTGCCACGGGCACCAGGCTTGCCCGGGCGCCCGCAGTGAGCGAGACGCGAACTGCCGCAGGATTGGTGTATGAACAGATGAAGAGTTTGTTAGTTTGTTGTTGCCGTTGGCGTTGAGATGGAAGAAAGAGCAGCTTTGGACACATATCTTAGGAGGAGCAATATGAGTCGTGTCAATAAATTTGAGGACTGTATTTTCGCCCACAAAATTGTATTTAATTACAATTGTATTTGAAATACCCACGTTTTAGTATTTAAATACACACGTCAAATAAATTACCCAATCTGTAATTAAATACAAATGCAAAATACACAAAGTATTTGAAATACGTATTTCAAATACTTGTATTTGAAATACTGCCCATCCCTGCTTGAGACTATACTCCGTTTTATCTTATGTCCGTGCGCCGCGGACTCCACGAGCCATCCCAGTGAATCCAGCTCCGCGAACCTAGCCAACACCGCCTGGAAAACCAAACCGTAGTCCTGAATGAAATTGTTTAATCAGAGAAGGTTAACGCTGGACACAGATTGGAAACGAGTGCTGCGTCAGCGCTCTGCTTCGAGTAAAGTTTGAGCAGAACGTTGAGGCAATATGTGTGTCCAATCTGTGCCCATCGTTGGCCTTCTCTGATGACGCCATCTCATTCCGTACTACGGCCTTCTTACTAGAAGGTGTTAGCCTCTCCATGCATCACTGCGGCCCCTCTCCGAGGTCACGTGTCACTCACACGGCCTTGGATTGGCGCGGATGGCTCGTAGCATCCGCTGTGACCAGACATGAGATGAAACGGAGTACAGTAAGACAGTAGATCTTACAAATATTATTAAGTTTAAAGTATTGACGTTGTCAAAAGGTCCTAAAAAGGAAAGAATGCCGGATAACGTTTCTTACGAACTTTCTCCTCTGCGGTCTCGAGCTGCGCAAGTTTAGGGAACAGCAAAACGTCCTGCGTGAGCCCATCTTCTCCATGCGCAGCTTGAGGATCTGCTCCGGCTTTCGCTCGAAAAGTGCAGTGACGATTTCATTGGGCAACTTGCCACTGCGCCGATCGAATTCGTTGAGAATCTGTGGAGACAGAAATGATTGTCTGATTGTTTTTACAAATAATTAGTATAACTTTGAAGAAGCGTTAACGGTTGAATATAGTAGACGTTAAGCATAGCAACAAATACGCACCCTAGGAAATTAAACAATAGCCTCTTCGCATTCCCTCAAAACCGGGATGCGATCAACAATGACAGACACTTCTTTGCCGCAATGCAAGTAGAAGTTATACGTGCCCCAGTAATGTTTAGTGCCTGGAGAGAGTCGGTTTAGCGCATAATTAATGAAGTTCGCTATCGCCCGAGAATATGAACAAACCCCTTTACCTCCGCGGCTGCAACAATAATTTTGAAGTGTGAATGTCCTTGAACCATCTCAACTACGCATCAATGTTGATTTAAGATTCTGAATTTATATTCCGCCTTTTATAACAATATTCATCGAGAGCAAAATATATAATTTTGACTTTATTAAACTATTATTTTTAGTAATAAACAAAACCGATTAATAAATTAATTAATCGAATAAGGAGTGATGATTAATCGTGCTAATATTTTTTTTTACCGACGTCCAGCCTTACTAGAAACCAAGCGATTGAGATGCTATGAAAGACACATATGAAAGGTTTACTGAATTTCTCCTAAAAGATCCATAGTTTGTAGTTTTTTTATCAATATTGTTCTAGACAGGCCAGTAGCTATATTAACATTTTGGTATTTAAAATTTGTCAACTGAAATAAATATTTCGGGGACATTGCTGCTTGCCACATGAGCTCGCCAATTTCGGCAAGCCGTTTACTATGCGATGTTTCTTTCCAAACACGAGTTATTCGACGATATCGCGAGGCGACTGTAGACTATTCTGATGGCCTTAAATATAAATTGACGCGACCATAAATAGGAAGCGCCATATCTTACCTGAATTATTAGTCTTTCGTTGAGAAGCTCCTTGAACGCCGATTCCAAAAAAAAAAAAAAAAAAAACGCTTGGCGTTCTTTTTTCCCTGTTTGAATGCCGCCAACAGCCATCTTTCTTGTGGATGTCTTTTAAGTCACGACGCAAGGAACAATGGCGGACGCCATTAGAGAGGAGAGGATGAAACATCCCCCTCTCTCCACCAGTTTGCTGCGTCCTGCTATGTTTTTTATAACATATTGTTCTTTTGTGTGTGTGTTCCTTTTTGCAACATCCGTAGCCGTACCGTGTCGCAGGTGGCGTCTACGGGTACGGGATGATACGGCCGTAAACCGGACTTTTGAGGGAAGTCAATGCCGATCGAAGGGCAACGGGAACAACCACGCTGTAGAGTCCGTCCATCTCCTAGCTTAACGAAATCGGGTTAGAGGACGTAAGGGAATATAAAGGAGCGACAGGGCGCTGGCGCACCTGCCTCCATATTGTGCACACGCTGTGAGCGCTTCAGCGAAAAAAAACTTTTAGAACCAGGGGAACAATCACCTTTACGTTAGTTTTCATAATTACTTCGTCTTCTTTAACCCGCGCTCTGTATTCTCCAGCGTGATTTTATGGGAGAGCAGAACAATTAATAAAACACTGTTCAGACTTGTCCTGACTTCCTGTATATTAAACCATGCCTTGTGTATAAAAACAAGCAAAAAGACTCCAACTACGAAAAACGAATGATAAAAGTATATTTAAATTTGCTTTTAGTTTCTCACTTTCCGTCATAATTTTACCTATCCAAGTGGGAAAAACGGTTACAACTTTTGTAGAATTACTGAGTTAGATCCCGGTCAGTGTTCGTTTTGATTCGGATTATCATCGTTCAAGGGTGCGATAAAGGGACCATAAAACTGTTTTCTTATTACCGTCAGATACTTGCAGTTCATAACCTATAAAACAGGCATAAGCGTTTTTTGTCACGCACGAGCAGTGGCGGAAGACATTGAATAATAGCAAGTAGCACTTGTCCCTTTAAACAAAAAAAGCGGCCACGAGTTCGAGACTATATTGTGTGTTGTGTGTTTTTCTATTCTCTCCGTCCCATGGTTTACAAGTACAGGATGTTGTTTTCCAAGCAGCTCGCGTGCCCTATGTATTTCTGACAGATGATATGCCACCTATAAACCATTTGCTACATTACCCAAGCATCAAGGAGAATCGGTGTTCCACGCGCCACAGGCGCACGCCTTCCCAGTATAAAAGATTCAAAGTAAATGAGCAAAATAAAGCGTTGACGAACGTACGTGCAAGACGCCATTTGTTTTAGGTTTTTGCTTGAGAAAATTTACTATTGCTGAGGCCAGCCCATGCGGCGCGTTGAACACCAATTTCTGCATTCTCCTTGATGCTTGGGTAATATAGTAATAGGTCTATTAACATTACAGCCGCGCCCTGCAGTTGTCAATGAACGGTGCACGCGCCGCACTCCGTACATTGATAGAGCTTGACTGTTCCCATCACCTTAGTGATTGAAAACGAGCCAAAATCTCAATGTCCTGCAAGGCATCGACTGTAGCCAAGCCCAAATAAAGTGCTAACGCAGTGCTCGAGTCCAACAGCTGAATCACATTTAGATATGTCACCGAAGTTCAGAATATATACCCGTGGTAAATAGCGCCCGCCCCCCCCCCCCCCCCCCCCCCTTCGTGGTTTCCCGAAGCTGCGTCAGCAAGCCTTACGTGGAAAGTGACTGAAAAAAAAGAGTTCGTATGCAAACTCACAACTATACCGAAGAAGAAAAAAATAACAGTTTAGAGACATTGCATGTAAGAATACAATTCCCATACTTCTGTCGGCATGCTTCTTTAAAGTGCTTAACCTTTAAATTAACTATCGCTTCATGGCCCCTTTTATTATTATTGCAATATGCACGTTAATAACTCACGTCAGCTGCCGCACTGCACTGGCAAGACTGTCCATCTACAGTGGGGACGATTTCAATCCAGAACAACTTTTCATTGCCTAGACCTCCACACAGAAAATATCTCTGTTCGGCTTTCTGACATGTAAAATAGAGTGCCTTGCCGCGAAAACACGAAAACTTAAACTTCAGTTTTTCATTTAGTTACGGTGTTGTTTTTGTGTTGTTTTCGAAGCACGTGTTTCGATAAACGTGTGGGACTCCTAGATTGCTGTAAAACAAGCATCTATATAGTCGGTCATCGCACTAAAGTGAAATGTTCTAAAAATAATTGCGTAAAGTAATCCGAAAACTACGTTATTCAAATTGTTCCTTCAGCGGAGGCATAAGAAGCCTCGTTTCTTAAGACACTAATGTCACGCCGTATAAATATTCTGATATTCCCCTCTTTTTTAACAGCTTATACGACCAGAAATGATAGCCCAAGCTAAAATAGTAGAGGCAATGTACGAAACACACAGGTCGCACAAAATTAGGTAAATTTATTTGCATTTTAACAAGGTTGTTTATGGAGTCCTTCGGGTAACAAAAGAAAAGTATGGGACGGCTCAGTACCTTAAATAAAATAGAAATCAATATATTGCCCACAAGCAGTGCCAATAATGGACAGAGTGACGTTTATGGACCGCCTCAGGCTGCACCTCTCCTGAAAGCAGTTGCCAAAAAATGTGAGCTTGACCCGCTTCGGCCTTTATGCTGAGCAGGTGCAGGTGCATGCTGCATTGTTCACGCAGGCTGGAGGGCCCCTCGCGCGTTCCCCCCAGGTGACGGGAGAATACGAGTCCCAGCCGAATGCTCACTCGGCGTTCGGGTATCTCATCCGAGCGCTGCGTCATTTTTGTTGTTCCAGTTGGTGTGGTTCTGAAGTAAGCCACTTGGGAAGAGACCCGGAATATTATTTTCCCACACGGTCATTATGTCGTGGTTGTAAACACATATGACCTCGAAATATCTTATCTGAGTCAAGAGGTGCCCTCACTAAACAAGACAGTCGTCAACTTCCGTCGGAATTTTTTTTTTTTTTTGCACTCCGCATGCGCGTATGCAGAGCGGAACGACATCCAGGGAGTACATTTGCATGCGTTCCCATGAGGTTTGAAGTCTTTTATGGAAAAAGTTAGAATAAACTGTATTCTGTGTGGACATTTGTTTACGCTAGACACCAAATCCCGCAGAATACGATAAGTAAAACTGTTATTTTATTTCATTTTTTATTTTTTTGCTTCGTGAAGATGCAACCACTGCATAGTTTGAGCAATTCAGACAATTGTCATTTGTGTACTAATCAACCTTTTTAAGAATAACTGGTGCAAGCTGACCGAAAACCGGGGATTTTCAGCACCAAACAATACTCTCATTACGAAGGAGAAAGAAGAAGCGTCTTAGAACGACCCCGGGAGCCAGAAATAGCCAAAATTAAGCAGACAAGGACGTTGGGGGTCACTGCAGCTCAATGGAGCCAATCGGATCTAGCTTCCACAATCGAGGGAGTGCCCGCACTCGCTTGAACACCCACTTACATATTTACCTCTTCAACCGGCGATTTTGTAAAATGGTTCAATGTGCAATACGTTCACAACTGTTGAAGCCTATGCAATTTTTAATAATTAAACGCAATCGTAATTCTTATCTCGGTTGCAACACCAAAGGCGAGAGGTTGCCCGCTGTCGATACACAACTTAACGATGGGAACCTAGTTACTGTGACTTAGGGATGATCCATGAGCACCCTGCTCCCCGACTCGATGAGGAAGGGCGTTCTGTTAACGTTATAATAGGGAATTGTAGTAGGCCGTTTCCGCAGCCCGCTAAGCACCCGGATAGCGCTCCATAATCCGCCACAAGACCTTGAACCATGCAGAGAAGGCTGGCAGCGCGCATGCGCAGCTGCGCCGTTTTCTTCGGGGATACCGTAGCGGAGGAGAAAAACGATCTACTACAACTCCCTAATATTGAACAAACGCAAAGAAGACGGTGGGCGGACGTGGACGCCAGAGAAGCGGGAAAAAGTGAACTTGCGGGGCTCGAGATCTTTGTTACTTCTTGAGAATGTCCGCCTTCAGGTCACCTTCTATCGTCGAGGAGCGCCCTGCCTGTGCAGCATGCTGCGCACCTTCCCGCTAACTTACATCATTAAACGCTAAACCTAGCACAACACATCGTAAGCCTACGTCCTAGCCGTGACTCATCAAAAACTTAGAGACAAGCCCTAACAAACCCCGGAATCGTGATGCAAAGAAATAAAAACAACCTTCAGCAAAAAAAAAAATGTTTTGCATTTCGGACACTTTTTATTCTTAAAATGGTTCCCAACCACAGCTGTAGAGTTGCTCGTAAACACGTTTAGCTAATTCCGAGTTCGTTGTATTGGTCTTGACATTCATTTTATGCCCATCTAATCTGTCTTTTTAGTGCATTTTTATGTTTCACCAACATGCGTAGACCAACAAGCTAGAGGTATTTCATACACGACACTATTCCTGCAAAAAACTGATTTTTCAAGATGAGCCTTTTTGCACTCCTTCGTACCCGCGTGGAATGGCGTCATCCTGATCTACTTGAAAACCAAAATAGACACAGGTATCTGCACTAAAATTCTTCGCACAGGCACTGGCGCACAGGTTTAAAGGCCCGTTCACACTCTTGCGACCGAGTACGACCGAGTACGACTGAGAGAGACGAGGATCTCTTAAAACTTCTTAAATGTTTTTAGAATGAGGGAACACACTGGTATTGTGGCGCCATCTATGCGGTGACCCTGGAACTGCATTTCACAAGAGCGAAGGTTTTGCGGGATTTCCGAGGTCAAATGTGCGTAATAACCATAGAAAGGCTCGTTTATAACATTGACAAAAGTTTTTCGAGCCAAGAAAGAAAGGATAATGCGCGAGAAATAAAAAAAAAAATATGCCGGACCGCCGAGTTCACACTGCTTCCCAATAGATGGCGCCAGTGTGTTCTCTGGTTTAAGAAGGTTTAAGGAACCTAGGTTTAAGAGGTCGCAAGAGTGTGAACGGGCCTTTACTTGTGTGCCTGGGTTCTGGAAATAGTCTTTGTAAGGTCGAGTCCCCTTTCATCTTCTCTTTTTTGTTTGAACGTGTGTGTGTTCGCATTCTCTCCCCACGGCATCAGAGGGAATGGTTTTGTGCACCTGAGCAGATGGCGGCACGAAAACTCACCCAGATGTACCCAAATATCCGTCACACCGGCCGCCGCGCGTGGTTAAAAGGCACAAGATATTACCGATTCTTTGCTTTGCTTTTTACGCAGCGGCATTGCCATATTTATTAAAAAAAAGAAGACGTGATTTCTATCTCTTTTCCTCAAATTAACGATACAAAAATTACAAGCTGCAAATTCCTTCAGCGTTGAAAACATTGCATCGCCCCTTCAGATATTCTTATTTTCGTTCCACCACCCAGCCCGTCTCAGATTGTATTGTTACCTCTATGGGGTCAGATCTCTCGTACAACAAGGACATAATAAACGAGAATGACCTAAACTCCGCTCGCAGTTCACAGCAGAGCCATAAGCTTGTCGAAACAGGAGCACACAAAGTGTAATTTACGGAATGGAGTCTCGGCCCATCAGTCAGTGCGCCAGGGCCCCACATGAAGTAGTCAAGTAACTTCTCAAACTGACAAAATGAAAAACAAATTTGCCTCCCAGAAGTTTCTACTCTAAAATATCCTAACAGGGTCATCATTCCAAGTGAAAAATTCTGACGATGTCCTGACTCCTCAACACTAGTAACTTCGGTTGAGCGAAATATGGCGCTGTGTAACAAAAAAAAATTGTAAAAAGGTATGTTCGCGGGTTTCTTCTTGGCAATTTATTCGTACGATATCTAAAACTCGGTATAAATTTAATATTGATTGGGTTTTGAGAGTTCGCAAAAACGTTGTGCCAGTGGAACTTCAAATCTAGAATGAATAATGTCTTCACGCGCTCTCCGCGATTTATCTTTTTGCTAAGGATTTCTTAAGTAAAAAGCTTTTTGGTCGCCAGCACGTGCAGCGGAATAAGTTGGTTGTCACTGGGCTGCACCCTTCAGTGTCTCCCAACGCTAAACAAATTAATGGGGAGATATTTTATTTTCGTTTTAACCACCCACATTGTCTCACATTCGTTTGTTGCCTCTATGTTACCGGATCAGACCTGCGACAAGGAAATTTTTGACAGAAGCGTAAACAAGACCGATCTAAACCTCCTTAGAAGGTTACATGCGCAACCGTAAGCTTGTCAAAACTCGAACTTGCAAAATGTAAGCTATAGTAATTTTTGGAGCAAGGAAAGACCGACGCGCCATGCCGTACGGCATGGCGCGTCGGTCTGTCGACCCGCGCGTCAGCGCCCTCCATGAGACAGTAAAGTAACTTCTTGAATTTGGAAGTTAATAAGAAAACGTAAAGAAAAAAAAAAGAAGAAGAAAGAGGAAATATCAGCAATTTTAACGCATTTCAAAAGCAAAAAAAAGAAATAAAAGATTAAAATAAACGGTAAAGTAGAAGCACAAACCCAAGCATCGGATTTAAGGAACCCTGGCCCGACGGACCCCGCTTGCACATTATCCTTTCGAATCCCCAGGGGACTCTTGTAGCACCCCATTCTCTTTCCCCTTGCTCGCTCCTTCTATTTGAGAGAGGATATTCCTTCCGAAGGGGTGCTAGTGCACGCTGCGGGTGTTGCCACACCGTCGAACTTCCTCAAACTCCCCTCATTTCTTAGAGTGTAGACCCCGTACCACGAAAACAGGACGAAATAGCTGAAGATTGTAATGGCATCAAAAAGCTTTATCATGTAGAACAAACACTATGCTTCCTCAGGAGCAGCGATCACGTCTGTAACATTCTAAACCGTCGAGAAATATCTCCCGGTCACGCACAAAACCATGCCACCAAGTCTTCATTCCTATACTCTTCAAGAGCAGCTTCTAGAAGTAGTCAACTTTATTTTTCAAGCTTCTACAATATACAATATCTAGGGAAACCGAGACAGTTGCTCGCGGGCATTCACACAGTCAATGCCAAACAATTAGTGTTCTGACAGAATTTCCGGAATACATTGCGTCACCTAATGACACGCAGTCCTACTTTAGGGCTGTCGTTGTTCCTTCTCGCCGATGTGCCTTTGCATAACTCCACAGGTTTTTTTGTTTGTTTTTTTCGCAAACAGGCTTCAAAATATCATAGCATATGACGTAGAATTATCCAGCTTTCAAGCATTTGTGAGTATGCTTTGATTTTTCTTAAAATATCTGAAGTTATCAATAATCGGACGATGTTTTTTCTGCAGAAAACGAGCCCAATCTATGAGATCGCTTCATCTTAACAACGTCAAATCCCAACGGAAATTTACGGAGCTCCGTAACTGGCGCTTTCGATGACACAGGCGTGTCCCATAAACTGATGTCCTGAAATTTTTGGAAAAGGAGATGACATCGACAACTACGTTTTCAAGCTTTGCAAAAAGAGCGTCTAGATAATTTTTCTTTTCCTGCCACATTTACAGGTCGTTAAGATTCGCGCACGCTAGCCCCTCTTCCAAATTTTGACTCAATTGAATATACTCCTGTGCGGAATTCGTCAATATAAGTATCATATGACTTTTGGCTGTCTTCAATTGAGACAAGCGTTTTCATCAAGCTTCTTGGCCGTTCGAAACTGCTGAGCATGATACAAAAATACGATGTTCACTGCAACTATTACAAAATTATCTGCGGAAACATATCCAGCAAATTCCAAGCATGCTCACTTTATAATATGTCTGTTTCAAACATG
The DNA here is from genome assembly GCF_016920785.2 of Ixodes scapularis. Classification (NCBI taxonomy): domain Eukaryota; kingdom Metazoa; phylum Arthropoda; class Arachnida; order Ixodida; family Ixodidae; genus Ixodes; species Ixodes scapularis. The sequence continues at coordinate 77,607,119 of NW_024609838.1, read as the reverse complement.
TCAGTGCAACCATTTTGTGACAGATATGACACAACTGTCATATAATTATAAAACACTTATCAGACAGCAACCGCAGACCGTCTTTCCTACGATATCTTTGCAGTGTGACCACGGCTTAACAGTTCGTCCCTGACACAACGTGTGAAACTCAAGCAAATGTACATACGTCTCGGAAGCATTAGATTGGTAGGTATTATTTCCCTAAAAGACGTTGAAAACAGAAGAAGCTAGGCCTGAATAAAACATCGGCTGCCACTTTGAAGTTTCAAAGATGATTCTTTCAAATTTTATCTCGAAAACGTCCGTTTTTTTTTCTAAATAAATCTGTGCGAAATAAAGTAAACACCCCGTATACAGTGACATAAATTATGTCAAAATGTTTTATCTGAGCAGGCGAATTTCCTCCCATTGCAGCTTAGTCGCATGCAGGTCACATTGTCATCCATGCTTACCTAAAGTTCGTGTTATGGATATATTTATAATATGGATACTTTACCACACGCTGTTTCTGATTACCTTTCCAACTTTAACAAATCTGGGTGTTACCGGATAATAGTCGCATAGTTTCTGCTTTTGAAGCGAACTACAATAGAAAATCGTTATTTACCGCAGTTAATACAATGTTCTAAAAAAGCGAAAATACTCGAAAATCTTTTTTTGCAAACGTTGCCTCGTTCATTGGTATCATATCGGTCTCTACCGTCCAAACATGGGCGATTTGTTCATTTCATTTCTATTGCGTACTTGACGTCCTGCGTACGTTTTGTTTATTTTAAATATTATGCAGCTGCGTATTTCTGTATGTTCCGGATTAAATGATTATTAACCTTTTTTTAATTATCAATAAATATTTTATAGAGTTGATAGGGTTCTTACCGAACTATACCTGCTGTTTTCTGCATAAAAAAATTCTAATTCATACCTTCTCGTTCTTTTTCTAAAATTCAAAGCACCATTCATGAGATGAATAAAAATAAATAATGCAATCACGACGCAGGGTGATTCCAATTGTTGTCCGTTCCTACGTTCCCTTTCACTTCCCTTTTGTTATTACGAATCGCGTCTTGTGACTTCAAGTTGTGCAGCGTGTTTTCAAACCCACAACAATGGCGCTTTTACCATGGTTAAGTATTCAGTAATCACTACGTGGCCGCAATCATGCTAAAGGATCATACATTTGATGAAAATCACGCCAAATCAATTCTTCGTCTCTGCATGTAGTCATTAAAAATACAAACAAAAAGCCCCAGCAATTTTGATCTGTTTGTATAGAATTATAATGAAGGTTGTTTCCTCTCGCGCCTGAATGAGAATTTAGATATGTATTTTACGGACTATAGACTGTACCCCGTGTGCAGCCAACAAAAAAAAATGTAGTTGAACAAATTATTAGATACTCCGTGCCCGCTGGTAGACTTTTTCCATAATTATGATGCCTCTACAAATGTAGGGTTCATTTACTTACAGATAAGCCTGTGCCAAACACAATTAATAAGTTGCAAATTCTGTCCGTCATAAAACCAGTCACGTCTCTGTCATAAGGAGTGGCTGTGGGTAATTAAAAGATTATGGAAACAATAAGAGAATATAAAACATTAAACATGTCTTAAAAATAGTACCTTCAGAACACAAAATATAACACATATTACAAATGAAGTACGTGTTTCCCTTAAAGTTCAGCCACGTTTTTTCGGGAAACGCGGAACAGTTTTTTTGGTTTTCGCTGCTTTCTGGGGGCTGTCCCACCTGCTGAGCACGTTCATGATAGAAAATGTCGGCTGTCAAGTTGCAGAAATGTCTTCTTCAAGGCTTCACCTTCCACGTCGTAGATTTTGACAGTCGCACTATAGGTCAGCAATTGTTTCATTCCACTCATACGTTGAACACTCCGATGCTCTGACTTGCCCGATGCGGTGAAAGAAAGACTGTATAAACGACACCGTCCCGGAGGCGATGTATGACTGCCTCTGTCCTCCGGGAAGGATCACGTAGAAGTTGAAAGGTGATCTCGGGTTCAACGCGTAGAGCGGAGCATAATAATAGGAGACATCGTGTGACCGTCCTTTCCTTGCGCTGGTGGCGTGGCAATTGATAAGACATCTAATTAATATCATTCCGTAAATACGAAGTGTAACGGTTTCATCTAGAGAACGGGCTGACTTGGTACCCGCGTCTGCAGCTTCGCTTCCTCGGAAAAGACGGACTCGATATTCATTGAAATTGGAAGGTGTGTCCTAGAGACACACACCGAATAAGAAGGGTCATTATTTCTAAAACGACTTGGTAATTTTGGTCGCATCGCAAAAATGCTGGGATCGCTTGGATAGCCCGTCCGGAGTCAAAAAATATTGTCCAGGGGGACTATTTTATCAATATAAATTGAAGTTTTTCATAACTATTTATAAAGCTAGCTCTGATACTGTAGATGAAGTTATGTGCCTGAGCTTGAATCTCGAGGTTGTACAATGACATGGAATGACCACAAAACCTGTAGAATTATTGTATGTACATTAGCCGTCTGTGTAGATAAGCGTTATTGAGAGATGGTTACCGTAAATATGGGACATAGTAACCCGTAAAATCACGACCATTGGCATATTTGATTTCGTCTCGATACCGCTAATATCAGCGATGGTGAACATATAATGAATTCAAAACCTTTAACTGTCTACCGTTCTTTTTTTTAAATTCGAGTTTGTGTAATAGAATTTAGAGAAATAATTATAGTTATAGATCATGTCAATTCTGCAAACAAGCTACTTGCATGGCTAGTTCTCAGAAAAGATTTTACCTGCGTCTTCAAATATCCATGGTTAAAATATCTAAAACCCTTGTAAAGTCTATTGAAATTTGTATATTAGTAAGCGTTCAATCAAAAGGCAATGGAATGAATGAAAAGTTATTAAGACGCGGTTTTCCTCATCGAAACTCCAAAAAATTCAAATTCTGCTATGGCCGATGACTTTAGATGAACGCGTTAGGACCACAATATGCTCACTAGATTCAATCAAGTAAAATGAAACATTTTCTCTAAATAATGTGGTAACTAATTTTGCTAAGCTAGGATTGCGATGAGTTATGCGGATATCAGGAGCAAAAAAACCCGCGACGTAATAATTTTAATCCGGGTTATGTGGATATTTATACAGCATGTAGCACGTCAACCATTTCAAAGTTGTGACGAGTCACTCGATGTGGTTCAGTCATTTAGTCAGTACGGTGCAACCTCTAGCTCGGGGTCTTTTACGAAATCCGAGACACTTCTCGTTTACAATGCTGAAGCTGCTGTCTGTGTCGCATAAGGAAATGCCAGTAACACTTCATCTTTATTATTTTTTTACTCAGGTACCTACTTCGCCCTCTGGCATTACAGTAGGGGCCAAAAAAAAATACATGACGAAAAAAGGTTAGATATTCAGCGCATGAAAAACGGCGTCATCGGAAATTTCACATACCGTGCGTGCTGGAAGGGAATTGTAATCATGCCTGATCCATACAAAAAAAGTGTCGCGGCCTGTCACCATAAAAAGGAATCTTTCTCATTTTTAAAGCGTGGTCATTGCTACACTACACATGGACAGGGACTTTAGTATATTTATCCTTTCCTATACCTGTTTTTCTGGAATGAATATTGTTAAAGAATTTTAGACGGAGTAGATTTCTACTATCCCCGAATATTAATCCTTTTATCTGGTGCTTACTCTCCAACCTACCAAGTTGCCAATCCTAGTTTCCTAAAACAAACATAACAGCCATAGTAGGAATTTCTTTGAAGCTTTCGAATTAAAAATGCGGTATAAGGGTCCCAGAGATCACAGGCATATATGAGGACAGATCGAACATGGGAACAATAAGCTGTTTCTTCGAGAGAACGGAGTAAACGTTTAGTATTGTATAACAGAAGGACAAGCATGCCCAAGGACTCCAAGGACGTGTCATCAACATTTGCAGTTCGATGCAGACCAGAAGTGAAGTAAACAACGAAATGCTGGTAGTTCTGATTTCCCTGTAAAGGTGATGTGTAAGTTTTTTTCTATGTTCAGTCATTTGTTATGAGTGACATCGTGATTTAATGGACACCAAGTCGTTTTGCACAATCAGCTATTATTCGCGGTACTGATCTCTCAACTTACTACACATTCATCTGCAAACATTCTGATTGTAGAAAAACCCATCAACAGCAATAAGATTTATATTACTAAAAAAATAGTTGTCAAAAAAGAGCCTTGCGACACTTTTGAAGTAACATCAACCATTCGGGATTGGAAGACATTTATAACCATTTATCGTTTTCTGAACGACAAATTCGCAAAAAAAAAAAATTTACGAACTTTGTCATCAAATCTATAAGCACGAAGCTACAAATTAAAAGAAATCACAAGAGTCGATATCAAAAGCCTTACTGAAGTGAAGAAATACAAAATGAACACTCTGTCACTACACGATTGCCACAGGAAGGTTATCAAATAATAGTAAAGTGGTTAGTCGGGCGAGTTGGTAACGATTGAACATGGATAAAAATTGCGCACAAATAGAAAGGAACAGAGAAGAGGGAAGAGAGAAGAGACAACCGCAAACTCACAACTTGATGTATCAAAGGAAGAAAAAGGAACAGCCCTTGGTATCAGCTCGAGCCGAGACCACACTCGCACAAGGGCACCGGAGCACGCGGAGGACCCACACCATTAACCACACTCAAACGACTGTAGAAATTCGATTTCCTTGTCGGTTAAAGCCACAGAAGGATGGCTGACACAACGCTTGCCTAAGCGGAGTATATGAAAAGCTTCAAAAATTTCCCGAGTGTGTTTTTCGGTAAATCTGCCAATTATCGAGGTTTTTTGTAAAGAAGGTGCACACTTACACGCCTGACAACGCAAAGGTAGGTGACCCCCACCGTTGAATTTAGAGAAAGGTTGTGCTCCCTTAACCGGTCATTAATACACCGTCCTGTCTGTCCTACGTAGGATCTACCAAAGGAAAGGGGAATGCTATAAACCACTCTGGTTGAACAGGGCACGTAAGGGCGGACGTGTTTGGTGCGGCACCTGTGCTTTGTAATATTTTCTACTTTTGCTCGAACTTTAGAACATGTTTGACCCATTTTTTGGGGGGCTGACATCACTAAGGGGACTCCGTACGTATTGGCTACCTGTTTGAGATTGTGAGATATTCTGTGTATATACGGAACCACCACCACGCTTTCCTTGTCGACATTAGGTGTAGCTTTTTCATATCCTTGTACATTTTTATCAGAGTTCCTACCACCTCAGTTAGCACCTGCGCTGGAAACCCAGACGCTGTAAGCCTTTCATTTGGAGCATTAAAACTTTTTTTGATGATGTGGAATCACGACCTCTTTAAAGCTGAAGTAAGGCAGGAAAGAGCTATGCCTCTTTTTACGACTTTAGAATGCGAGGACGTTAGTGCAGTAAACCTTTTTTTAGAACGGGGTGAAAATGATCAGCACAAGTGGTTTGTTTGCAAAGATAGGGAAAGGTCTAGAAATTGCAACACACTTTCCTTAGGAGATTCACAGGTAAAAATAAGTCCCGAACCGCACTTGTGGAATATATCCATGATGCTATTAATTACATTATTGTCCAATGTCTCTCGCTACACTAGCAAAAAATCATCCACATACCTAAACACGTGAAGAGCTGTCATAGACGCTATGGCCGTCTTAATGGCGCGGTCGACCCCCGCAAGAAACACTATCGCTAAGGGCCGGTGCAACGCAAGAGCCTATACAGACTCCCGACGTTTGCAAAAAAAAAACCATTTTGCCACCCAATGAATGTCGAATTAAGGTAGAAATGCAGCATCTTAAGAAAACTTTCTATAAGTACACCACTTGAGTTCCGGAACGAGAGCTCACCGCAGGACTCAATGCATGACAGGTAAGTACATGTTCATGGGGAAGCGAGTAAAAAAGATCTTGAATGTCCACGCTAAAAACACTTTGATTGGATAGTTCCTTTGTCCTTGGTACTTATTTTTACCTCTGAAAGCCCTAAGGAATATGTGTTGCAATTTTTAGACCTTTCCCTATTTTTGCAAACAAACTACCTGTGCTGGTCATATTCACCCCGTTCCAAAAAAGGTTTACTGCAATATACGTCCTCGCACTCTAAAGTCGTAAAAATAGACATAGCTCTTGTCTGCCTTACTTCAGCCTTAAAGAAGTCATGTCTCCACTGTGGTAACTCGGGCAATGGAGGAAGAGAACGTGCACGAGCGGACGGGCGAGCTCGAGCAATCAGGAACCGGCCACCATCGGGCAAGCATCGTCTAGCACAGCCTAGCCTGTATAAATATGTAAATAAACCCGCGATTTACTACATCCACAACAAAAAATTCAGTTTTAACGCTCAAATTGAGAGGCTTACCAGCGTCTAGGTTTCCAGCGCAGGTGCTAAGTGAGGTGCCAGGAACTCTGATAAAAAAGTAAAAGGATATGAAGAAGCTGCCCGAAATATCGACAAAAAAAGAGTGGTGGCGGTTCCGTATAGACACAGAATATCTCACAATCTCAAACTGGTAGCCAATTGGTTCCGAGTCCCCTTAGTGATGTCAGACCTCCAAGAAATGAGTCAAATTTATTCTAAACTTTGAGCAAAAGCAGAAAATATTACAAAACACAGGTGCCACACAAAACCCGTTATCCCCTTACGTGCGCTGTTCAACCAGAGCAGTTTATAGCATTCCCCTTTCCTGTGGTAGATCCTACGTAGGGCAGACAGGACGGTGTATGAATGTCCGGTTATGGGAGCACAACCTTTCTCTTAAATTCAATGGTGGGGAGTCACCTACCTCTGCATTGTCAAGCGTGTAAGTGTGCACCTTGTTCACAAAAAAAAACTCGATAATTGGCAGATTCACCGAAAAATACACTCGGGAAATGTTTTAAGCTTTTAGTATACTCCGCTTAGGCGAGCGTTTTGTCAGCCGTCCTCCTGTTGCTTTAACCGACAATGAAAACGCCTTTCTACAGTCGTCTGAGTGTGGTTAATGGTGTGTGTCCTCCGCGTGTTCGGGTGCCCCCGTGCGAGTGTGGCCTCGGCTCGAGCTAATACCGAGATACAATAGTAAGGGTGCAGGCGAGCTGGTGGATGTTAACCATGTTGAATATACCTGAGACTGGGGTAGAAAAACATAAATATAAGGAGGAGGACTGAATAAACCTGGTAGCTATATAAGGCTATATAAGGAGGAGGACTGAATAAACCTGGTAGCTGAGTTTGAGACGTCGTCCTGTCCCGTTCTGTTTCTTCGACTTTTATGTTTTTCTACCCCAGTCTCAGGTATATTCAACATGGTTAATACCGAGGGCTGTTCCTTTGCCTTCCTTCAACACATCCAGTTGTGTTTTTGCGCTTGTCTCTTCTCTCTTCTCTCTTCTCTGTTACTTTCTCTTTGTGCGCAATTTTAACCATGTTGGGTATCCGATCACCAGAGCAGCGGGTCAGGTTCACGTCGACTGATGACGTGCCCTTGAGCCGTGCAATATTATGGGCGCAGACGCATTCGTATATGTGTTGAACTTCGCTGAGTGAGTCATCCTACTATTTCAAGTAAAGCACCACCAGTTTCGTGCTGCAGTGGATTGTGACTCATCTTGGCCGGCTGGGTATTAGCGATGTGCGCGGCCAAAAGCGTCGCTGTGGTCAGCTTTCAACAATTGGCCAAACCGTGGGCATATGAGCATCGTCAGATTGTGAACTTTGACGGTGTTAGTTTCGGATTGCGATGGCTCCTAGCTTCTACTGCGCTTTTGAAACACACCATCGAACTCGTCGTCGCCCCCGATGGTAGGTAGCCAGAATAATAACTAGTGACGTCACGGCGAGGCAAATCCCGGTCGTGACGTCACGGAGTGAAACCATAAGAGAGCGCCACCGAAACGTCTCGGCGCTAATAATGTGTACACTAAGGCGAGAGAGAAGTTTGCAGCGGGCATTGCAAGCCAGCAAACAATTATTCATAAAATCCCTATCTAGAGACCTGCGGCAGAAGGTGCTCCGACTGGTCAGCATAGTAACAATGCCCCAGCATCTCCTTAACCCTAACGCCGTCAGAAGCACAAAAAAAAAACACCGCCCGAACGTTTTTTTTTTTTTTTTTTTTTTTTTGGGGGGGGGGGGTGGGTGGGGTGGGGGGCGGGTGGGGTGGGGGGGAGGTATTTCTCCAGAAATGTGATGAAATACATTTCTTCTGGATTGTATCGTGATACAAAGAAACATTCCAAATGTATTTCGATACATTAATACATATATATTGGTAAAAAAAATGTATTGCGATACCGACATACAGATACGAAATGTATTTCTGAAATGCTATCGCGATACATTTGTATCGCGATACTGCCCAACGCTGCAGGTCTCTAACTCATATTTTGGACGCTGAAGTGTAACCGACCTATTACGTCATATTACATGTTTCAATTGCGAAAGTGGTTCCGCACGTTTTTTGCCGACCGGGTGAATAGGTAGGAGCTTGGTTGAAACAACTCAAACAGCCAATTACCGCCAGTTGTCTCGGGGAAACAATTGTTTACTGGTTAACAAAATGCAAAAATAAATCATCCTGGAGCTTATAAAAAACGAACACTCACGGAAAACATTGAAACCACCAAAGTACACGAAGTCGCTCTCAATTAGGCTCTCACTGCGCATGCGAGAGGATCTCAGGTATGTCCCTCCATATTAAAGGTTATTAAACATTATTTTGTAACTTTCCTCTCTTTGAGATAATGAGGAAAAATTGGCCTTGTTCACCCTGGTGGGTGCTGTACTCCGGTCAAATGCTCGATACCCTTCCTTCAATAGTCAGCGCCTCTTTACTGCCATGGGCAGCAGTATGCAAACATCCCGGGGATTTTATATTTAAACACCAAAAAGTTTTTATTGGCATGACCACTACGCGGGATAAATACTATCAGGAAAAACTATAATAAACTTTCATACCACAAAAATCTCCCCACAAAAAAAAACACGAAAAAACAAGGCGTGAAATAAGTTTTGTCGCGTTATCCGAACAACACATAAAGCGAGCTGACGAGAGGAGGGATCTGCGCCGTCGTCTGCTCTTTTTCCTCCTGGCTACGCCACAAACGATGATGATGATAGCTAGCAAAGCGTTCCCCGTATTTCGCGCACGCCGCGAACTACAGAGAACGATTTTCTAGCTCTTTAGCCCTTTATTGGTGCTCACTAAACCCCTCTTGGCTGACGGTATCTGATAATGGGTGACGCGCATTTTACACCGGGGGACCTGTACTCGTGTACCAGGTGGCCCGTATACGTGTACTGGAAACCGGCATAGACGCTTTGCAGCAGCTGTGCATGGACGCCGCCACAACTGACCTTCAGTTTTTGTTTCCTCTTATTTCGTTTATTTCACTTCATCATTACCATAGCAGGCCAGGTTAGTGCCACATTAGATCCAACTGTGTCCTTTTCTAAGGCATCGGCCTTCGTGGAGGATCGTCAACTACCGTTTCAGTTGCTCGGCATCTCGGTAAGACAAGAGAAGGTCAGCAATGGCGGCTGTAATCTGGCGCGTGTGTGAAGCGTCTATAAGCATCTTTGTTGACTGTTTGTCAATGGTGGCCGTTAGGGGCCCGTATATACCGGTATAAAGACGTACACACTTTCGTCTAAAGGATTATTATAAAGAAGTCAAAATAAACCAAAGCAAGTGAAAGCACAATCAGAAAACGTGTTTCGTCTTAAAGGACACATGCAAAGGAAAAAGAAAAAAACATTTTTTTAAACAGCTTAGATGGAAAGAGAATATCATAAAACAATTTTGCAACGAAGGAAAAAAATTAGAGCTATATTTACGGCGCTATACGAATTTGTAGTTGGCGCCCGCGCGAGCCGCCGCTGGTCGCGAGGTGGGCCTGTGCGCCGCCGCAATGCACCACCGCCACCTCAAAGTCACGCGGCCGCCGCACGCTGAGCATTGTACGACGCCGCTTCAACGCGTTTCTCCACTCCGCCGTCGCCGCCGCCGCACAAGTTCGTCCGCTTCGGGGCGCCGCCGACGTCGTCTGACCGACGCACAGGTCTATCACGTCTACTTGCGCTTCTTCAGGAGTTTCCTTTGGGCTCTAAAAGTTACTTATTAATCATAGTTTTTTTGCTATACTTAAACAAAGATGAATAAGTTACTTTTAGAGGCCATAGGAAGCTTCCGAAAGTGCGCAAGCATCACGTGATAAAGAAAGACTAGTCACGTGGTAAATAAGAGCCACTCTTCCGCGGCGCCCGCGGGCGCCAACTACAAATTCGTATAGCGCCGTAAATACAGCTCTAAATTTTTTTTCTTCTCGGTAAAATCGTTTTGTGACGTCCTTTTTTCATCTAAGCTGTTTAAAAAATGCTTTTTTACTTTGTATGTCCTTTAAACGTCTTTGATAAAAACGATTTGGTGGGATAGGATATATCCTAGGCGAACGGTGTTCCAGATTTCTAAAACTTTTATGACAATTTGGGTATCACAGCTATGCAAGAACAACTGCAATAGGACTGCAAAACATATAAAGTAGTTATAACGCAGCACTGTACAATTTCGTAGCTTAGAAAATTGGTGGTGTTAAAGGATGTGATTTGAGAGAGAAAAAGAGGTTTCAGCAAAAAAAACAAAAAACGTCTCATATGATATGAACAATCAAGCTTGCGGGTCCTTCAGTGTTCATTTAATTTTACAACTCGCTCTTCGGGTAAGGGCAGTCATCAATCGTATAGTTGAACACCGGACCTTTGCAGTGCTCTTCGAATTTTCTCAGGCATCTTATTGGAGGATCCATAAAGCCCTCTCTGTTCACCATCAGGTTACAGGCTGAAAAATAAAAGCACCTTTAAATATAACAACCAGCTGTTGTCCATCAACGATTTGCACTTTATCCTTTGTTCAATACTGCGCTCAAACAAAACGTGAAAGGAGTCTTTCCTTTGTATATCCAGGATTTCAACATACAGAACGACTGCAGCACGCTGATGTATTGAAAAAACCGCAATTGTGAAAAAAAAAAAAAAACTTTTGAGGTCACGTGTTCTCATCTCTCGCCAAAAAAATAAACAAAATCGTTATTAACTTATTACCTTCAAAACAAATCATAAAACGTCCTTAAACGGATACTATAGCTAAATTTCAAGTTCACAAAACAAGGCTGCAGCAATCGACGGGAAGCTGCAGAACCCAAAAACATCACTGATACAGTGATGTCTCTAACGGATAACCGTATTTCGGGAAAATGAATGGCGCGATTGTACAGAGTCGACGAGCCCCAACGAGACATTCCCTTCCCCCTTCTTTTCGTTTCCTCGAGATGATTAACCGAAGCCAGGAGGACAAAAGCGAGGCCGCTTCGCCTCATGTTCAAATGTTCCAAGAGGACTGTGACGTCACAGTCCTCGCTTGATTGAGCCCCTTTCCAAAACTAAGGCCATCCGTTTGAGTAATCGATGTATGAGTGTGGTTTCAGAATTTGTAGGGACCCGTACAACGCGCTTCGTAGGCCAAATTTTTTCAAATCCAATTTCCGGTTCAGCATCTTTTTATGGTAGTGCTGCTGAGATGTACTTCAAAAGGTATAGCGGCATGCAGATACTGAGATACAGGCATTTTATGGACAAAACACGAATATTCAGGTACATTTGTTTTAACGCAATGGGATACCACTGAAATACTTCTGAAATAACGGGAAAAAAGTAACTTGGGATACAAATATTGATACATACAAAGATACATTATTTCCCGAACGTGGCGCTTGCAGAGAGTGCTCGCGTTCAGGCCACTGTTTACGTCATATTGGGATTTTGTTGCAGGACCCCGGCGCCAAAAATGTGGTTTTCAGTTTATTAAAAAACAAAATAATTTTCGACAACAAACGTAACGAAACGTTTCAGCCTAGCAGAGTGTCTATATAAAACGTTACGGTGTAAATACACTTCGCTAATCAGATACAAATGTAATTTTAAAATGTACCTCCGTACAGAAATACACTTATATGAAATTATTGATAACATACTGCGATATATTTGTTTCGCGCTACTGTCCTGCCCTAATCTATTGCAACCGTTTAGTCGTTATTTATGTTTTGTTGTGTTATCCCGTGTGTAAAGCACTTGCATTTTATTATCTGCTTCATTATTCTTTGTTTAATAGAAAAAAACACCTTAAACATTTTAGCGTGATACTTCGATTGAATCGTAAAACCGTTGAATAATATACAGGCCAATAAGCATGGATATGACAAAAACAGGTATTCCGTGGTGCATGCCTTACATAAGTTCCCTTATAAACGACGCCTCTGTCATAGATGTTATCAGTACACGCTGGAACGAGGCAACTCACATCTGGAACGCAGAAATTTGAAGCAAAAAGGCTTTTTTTTATATATGTACTCTTTTTAGGGGTAGGTGTCGGCCTCATAAAATTTGCTTGAAGTGTGGTCACCAAAAGTGACCTCAACACACAAACGGGGTCTAATTTCATGCAAGATCTATTATGGCGGCGGGCGAGGAACTGCTCCATCAGGTAATTTCAAGGAACAGCCCGGGGGCAGGCCGCTTGCTGGATAGTGGACACGACAAACATTTTGAAGGCCAGCCAGTCTATACTTATCACCACCCTTTAATATGAAGGTGTATGAATGGCGTTCCAAAGCAAGGGTTTAAATGATGCAATTAGTAAACACTCAATGTTTCGACGGTATGAAGAAGAATCTTACAATGGGCCACCTGAACAAATCTACCACGCAGAAAAAAACTCCAGTCACACTACTGGACTAGTAACTGTTTAATGCTCCTGCTTTTCTTTTTCTTTTTGCTTGTGATTGATGATTTCTTTTTTATTTTTATCACGTAATTCGTGTTTCCTTTTGTTTTTCTTTAGGTCAGTTTTCTATTCTTTTTTCCTGGATTTTGGCAGTTGCGCATTCTTTTTCAGGGGTGAGGCTGGCGTATTTTTCTTTCTTTTACACTTCCCCGTACACCATAGCTCTCCCCAGGAACGCTTGCTTCTGGTGGTAGAATGCAACTGAAGGGCACTAGCACATTTCTCCCCGTTGACCTTGACTGCAAGGATAAAGGGAAAATCGCATCGCTGGAAACTTTGCTATGTTGTCTCCTGACCAGCAGCGATTATGCCCTTGAGCGAGCCACCACCCCTGCTCGCGAACTGCTCCCCCCCGCTTCCCCCTATTGAGCGCTACATCATGCAGTACTTCTTAGAATGCCACCAGAGTAGAGCTCCCATGAGGTAAGACAACGATCCGGTGTCCAAAATAAACTTCATTAGCAATGTACGATATTTTGAATGCAATGTTTCATTATAGTCGAGCACTTATGTATAGCTAGGCTTCTATTCACACATACTAAGTGTGTGCGCGGTCTATGCTACCAGCCGATAGGACCAATCAAACTTCAAAAGCGCAATGTTGCGGTATTCTTTATGGCTATCTTTGTGTTCTATTATCGCTTAATCATATAATATATAGAGACGATCCAGTAACTTGCGCGTAAAGTATTGTGCACGTGATTGTATCTATTTATGCATTTGACTGCGCTCGTACGTATCATGAAAACAAAGCACAGATATAAAATATTAACATCTCCCTATAGCTAACGGAACTAACACGTAATTATAAAACGTTGTAGCAAAAGTCTTGTAATTAATTTGCGCCACAAATTATTTACCGGAAATGAAACGTTCCTGTTACAAAAAAAAAAAACAAGAAGCAAAATTGAATAGAAATAAACCGTTATCGTAAGGGGTGGTCGTTCAGTAACATATAATATTTCATCACTAGCAAAAACATTCATTGTTAGGGTAACTTTTAATTTTCCAATTTTGTGAATAGAGCACTTTTAACTTTGCGTTCCAAAGCGACATCGGTGGAAGCCCTGCGCGGACCGAACACCACACTACCTTTAGATAACTAAACACGCCAGCCACCTCCTGGAGAAAAAAAAAAATGTGGGCCACCAATCTCTCGGAGCACGAGAAATTGAAGGAGGACCGAAACTAAGGCGAGGAACATCAAATTCGGAACTAGGGTGGGCTAGAAGGGTGAGAGCAGTCTCGCGACTCATGCTACCGAACGCCGCGCAAACTAAGTAGGGGAAGCAGAACCAACTTCGCCTCCCAGGACTATTCTCCATTTCGCGCTAAGTGGGACCGCAGCCGATGCTAGGACTCGATGGAGCCAATCAGGCAGCGGCAAAAGTGCATCATCACAGTGCTAGTCGTCTTAGTGCGTCATTATAACCAATTAAAGCCAATCACGCCGTGTAATAGCTCCGCGATCTTGCACATGTTTGTGCGTGATTCGTTTAGCCGCTGATAGCAAACCAACTAAATCAACGAACGCCATGACAATGCACTTTTGGCGCTCCATGATTGGCTCCTTTAGATCGAAGTGTCGTCTCAGGTCGGGGTTGAAGTGCAAAGCAGTATAGAAGAGTTGACGACGCTTTTTTCGCCCAGTGCGCGAGAGGGCGAAAATGAGTGAGTGAGGGTACAAAGCTGAGAGCAACTCTGACGGGCGTGTTCTTAAAGACCGACGTGCAGTTCGCGCTTTCTACTTTTGCCCGCCTCCTTCTTTCCTATATCGTCTACACTTTTTACCTTGCCCCAACTGTGCTCCCCTCGCAGCTTAGGAAAGGAGGAGCGCTAAAAAAAATTATCTTTCCTATAAAAAAAACAAAAAAAAACGAGGTTGTACGTCGGCCTTTAAACTCTACTCGACTTAAGTCCAACTTTACGCAGTCGAGCGGAGAACAGATGCACACCTCAACTCATGAACTATTTAGCTTTAAAGGCGGTTCTCGGCAAGCCCTCCACAGACTAATTCGTCGAGATTTTGTACTCCAATCAACCGCTCCCGTGGATGTCTAAGACGGGTTTATACCACATGTTTTGTCTAAAACGTAATTATGGCAAAAAATATGAATACATATATGGTCGTTATCTTTAAAAATATTGAAAACCCAATTTAAACTGAAGGCACCAATTCAGTGCTTGAAAAGCACTGAAATGGTGGATTTGAAGCGTTTTTGTGGCCAGCTTGAATTTATATATTTTTTTTTTTACGTAAAACAAGCAGAAGGGCTTGCCAGTCTGTCTACAGTTGGCAAAAAGACTTTCGCATTCAAGTACGTTTTGAACCTTCTTGTGTCCTGGTATCTTTGAAGTGTTTTCTACATTCAGCTATTCCAACCGTATACATTGGTAACTGGCCCATTTTTATCGTTAGCATCCTTTGAAATGCTTTTGCAACGTGAAAAATGTTGAACATGATTGTAAACCTGAGACTAAGGCAGAAAAGAGAACACAACAGAAGGTAGTAAAAGCACTTTGCACTCTGACTATTTTTATGAAAAATGTGGGTGTCCACAACAGCCTACGCCCGATGAGGCCCGCCTCGACCGCCCCGAACGAGATAATTCAGCGGACGATACGGAGGAATCGTCCGCTAAATCATCATACGGAGCGAGAAGATACGAATGATTTCCTGTCTCAAAGTTGGATTATCCGGAGGCAGCGCTTTGTGCTTTCACCGGTCCATCACCAACAAACAATCCTTGAGCTCGCCGCCCAAGCTATGCCTCGTGACATCTTCTTCTTCTATTCACCTGGCCTCCGCGTGCTTATGCCCGGCCCGCTCTTGACCACGATCCTCACTCGTCCGCCCCTTCAAATGTGAGACTGCGAGGGCTCTAGAACCCGGATTCTTCTGAGCCTTCAACGAAATTCCCTGGCCGAACACGGCCGCGTCCTCGACGGCCACTGGAACAGCGACGGGCGTGGAATTAATTTTTTTCTGGGCGAAGACGGCTTGTTGCTTCGCTACATTCCTACAATCGACGAACAGGACAGTAATACACTCCCTTCAGGTCTCTGTCTCGCTACTCAAGAGGTTTATGGCCAGAGACTCCGCTCTGGCTCGTGGTAGTAATGACAGCAAGACTTTCTAAAAGTCATGTCGCGCCGCTACCGGGTCGTGGATAAAACGGGACGTATTCAGGTACACTCTTGGATGCCCCAATTGCCAGAAAGAAAATTCAAAAGGCGAGAAGTGTTTGGGTTTGATGTTAATTGTGTTAACTGAAATTGCCAAAATTTTCCCCAACGCCCGTTGAAAGACCCTATCTGCTTTCTGTTCCTCAACAAGCTTTTCTGTGCTTCCCACTTTCCCTGAAGTAACGAGAATCTGCTCTCCTGTGTAGCGTCCTTAAACTGCTACGATACCCATTTGGGAATCCGCGGTCTTTCCTGTCCACACGCTGCCGGGCTCCATGGTGTCCTCGGCTGGCGGAGGGGGCTGTATACGCATCGAGGTCCTGTAGAAAATAGTGAACCTACATTCCATCAGAGAATGTCGACTATGTTTACGTCGGGACGTTGAACCCCGGTCGGGGCAAAAACGTAGCCCTAGCATTCCCAACATCCGCAACAGCGTCTCGAACGTAACCGTTGAGCTATGATCGCTGGACGCCGGGACATCCGTGCTCCAGGCATGGCAACCAATTCAAAAAATAGCTCTGCGGGCGGCATACGAAGCATGAATTTCATGGTAACTTGTGGTCGTATGAACGAGTGATGTTAAGAAAACGTAGTCGAACGCTAGTGAGTGCATAGGCTTTGTATATTTTTCGGGGCTTCTTGTTTACAGCAAGCAATAAAAATGAAAGAAGGTGGAACACGATAGCTAAATATAAACCCTCGCTCGTCCCCAAACCGTGCAAGCTTGTTTGCGTGGCTTACTCGGTAGCGTGTCTGGCTCGCAACCAGACACGCTACCGAGTACCGTGTCTGGTTGCGTGGGCTCGATCGCGCTCCGCTTAAAATGCTTCGTTCTTTTATTTGAAGGCAAATAAATTACTTATCGACCAATCAT
This sequence comes from Ixodes scapularis, assembly GCF_016920785.2. Classification (NCBI taxonomy): domain Eukaryota; kingdom Metazoa; phylum Arthropoda; class Arachnida; order Ixodida; family Ixodidae; genus Ixodes; species Ixodes scapularis. The sequence goes on along the minus strand of NW_024609838.1, from coordinate 77,590,210 downwards.
AATTTTCTCGTCCTGCCGTCGTCGAAGGTGGCTTTTCTGAGGAACGAGCTCCTTAACGCTACCAGTTTAGAACACAGGAGAGCAATTTTGACGTGTTCATTAGCAGCAGCTATTCAGCGGACATGCACAAGGGTTTCAGCCCACAGTTGAAAATGAAAGCCGTTTACAACTCCCTGTAACGCCGGATTAGAGCGCGACTCTTTAGGAGGACGAGGGGAAGGGTGCTGAGGGGAAGGTATATCCCTCCTCCCCCCTCCCTCCTCCTCACCTCCTCATCCTGTCTGCTTCTCCTCCCTCCGAGCGGCGTCGCAGTCGTCTCATGAGGGTCACGTGACCTCACGGGGGTCACGTGACGATGACGATGACGTCATCGGTGACGTCACTGATGACGTCATCAGTGACGATGACAATGGGGATGCCGATGACGTCGTTAGTGACGTCACTTATGATGTCATCAGGGACGATGACGATGACGATGCGGATGCCGATGATGTCATCAGTGACAATGACGATGCCGATGACGTCACTGATGACGTCATCAGTGACGTCACGCGTCCCATAATGCACCCCCGGGTACGCCGACGCCGACGGCGACGCCGACGCCGCTCAAGCCGGAAACGGGCGCCTAAGAGCTCCGCTGTAAAAAATACCGAAATGACAATTCAAGCTCACACTGAAATTAGCATGTTGAACACATGGTTTATACTGACACTATCACAATCATTAACTCCTCTGTACCAGATGCCTGTGGTTTCACACCAAAATGTCTAACTAATACGCGTATGTCTGCTGGCGTAGAGACGTCAAGAGGCACCAGTACTTGTCATGAGTGTCACGGCTGCATTTGGAATGATGCCCAAGATAAAAAAAAAAAACTGGGCTAGTTAGGAAACTTTGGTAAAAAGAACTCACTGCAAAGCACATCTTCTAAGAGACAAGTCTGCAACAAATGCCCGATGCCTCGTTAATTTCAGACAAGAAAAAAATGGCCACTATTCTTTTTCTCACATCGTTACCGGACACGAAATAGCTTATGATAATTTTAAGATAAAATGACTAAATATTTTACGCTGGCTAAAGCAAAACTCGAACTCTACCAATTCAATGCCTGTAAAGCAGATTCGTTTAAAGGTGACCGAAACATAGGTGCATCTTTTGCACAAAAATTATGTTTTAAACGAAACATGCAGGTATAATCTCGTTTGTAGAAATCCCCGGCAACGCTGCAGAGGAGTACGAAATTTCGAGGAACTCATTCGTGGAAGAATCGCCGAGACGTATGTAAATGCAAGTGCCTCTTGAATGAATGTGGATAATTTTTTCTCCACTCGATTGAGTGGAGTTGGAGTTGGAGTTGAGTAGCGTCTTAGAATACGCCCGTAAATATGTGCAGTGACTTGAGTCAATCAAAATTACGTCATTGACAAGCAAGATGCTGCTTGACGCAGAGGAGTGCGTAGTTGTGGCTCTGCTGTCTTCTCTAAGAAGATACCATGGTAATAATAAGTGACGCGGTGCTGCCCACGGATTTGACATGAGCGCTACCCAAAGTGCACAGATTTGGACATTCATTGGCCAATTCCTTGAAATGGTCCTCTGGCCAATAGCCAGACAGTGACCGGCCATTCGCTGATGATTTGCCTTTCTGTGGCCATTGGCCAATGACCATTGGCCATCAGTCATCGGCCAAGCATTGGCCGATGAATGGCCACCGTCTGGCCACTGGTCACAGGACCATTTCCAACTATTGATCCATGATTGGACAAATCAGTGCTGCTTGGAACGTCAGCGTTCGGACTTGTCTTCAGACAGTGAGGACAGAAGTTTCAGCAGAGCGCCGACGCAGCACTCGAGTTCAATATTTGGCCGCGGTTTTGGCCTCCTGTAGGTGACGCTGATATTTCATCACTACGTCCTTGGTACTCTGGAGGTGCAGGCGTTGGACCGCTCTCGGACGCCAGCAGAAGCAAGCGATTGCCGCACGTCCCCTATAGCCAATGCTACCAAAGTCATATACTTGATTAGAGAAATACTGGATACTTTTACAGCTCTCAAGACACGGAACTTATAGCGATGCCAAGCCAAGAGAAGGCGGTAGCTTGAATGACTAAAGCCTAGCGGGTGAGGAGGCCTTTCTGTTCGGGCGGAGTGTTCGGCATTGTTAATGACCTTCCGTATTTAACATCGCAGGGCATTTTTAATTTTGAGTATCCAATGCCTTTCTTGAATAGAAAAAGCTCCAAAGTCTTCAGGTTATTGTTGCGTACACTAGCATCATCTCTTCGTTAAGTTTCTGATTTTAAAATTTGTCCCTACCAGACCGTTTGCACTTCTGCAGGGTGTAGAGACTTCACCACTAGTATTTCCCGGAGTGTCCAACGCTCGAGGGCGGTACCGCAACACAGGCAACAGTGCTATGTACCATCCGCACACAGTAAGGGATTTGCCACAATAAATTCATTCTTTCAGCCTGTTCAATTTTAGTAATATTGCATTTTTATCGTGACACAACGTGCTGTGGCATGAAATGCCCTGCATATCTTGAACTTTGTGAGAGGGCTGTAGAAAAATGTGCTACACTAAAGTCAGGCGAAAACACTTTCTTAGAGGTGTTTTCCCTTTAAAAACAATTTAGCGAAGGCTATTTTACTAACTAAATTGAATAATGTTTGCTTATACCAAATTATTTTAGATAAATTTATTGCTCTTAGATATATTATGCTTTGCGTAAAATACTGGCGTAAACATAGCTAAATTCTGGTAACCTCCTTAATTGAGGAAATCACCTGATAATAACTCTATTTGGTTGACGAGTTTGTTAAGTGATAGAGCAGTCAGCAGGGTTGTGATTCGTTGATGTGCCATTTGCTCTGTTTATAGGGAGTATCCAGGTGACATCACGAATCGCTTGGTGCAACGTGTACGCCATTCAATTGTATTGCATTTGGCTGTGCTTCATTCTATAGGGTTGTATAAAAAAAAATGAAACAAGGGCTCTGGGCTTGCATAAACAAGCTAAGTACTGCTGAAAGCTGAAATGCTATGAAAACGTAGCGCCAGCGGTGGTGACTGAATTCGGAATATTTAGAGCATGGCATTACTTGAAACGAAAAATAGAAAATACAAACTAGTTATATCAGCCAAAATCTTCCTCAACGTAGTATTTCTCGAGAGGACATACAACAATGTCGGCGAATGTATCATTCATTGTAATGATAAAAAAAAATATCACCAAAAGAAAAGAACTGTACCTTCTTTCTTGCTAAAAAGATTGTTTCCTTACTTTAGTAACTGCTTCGTGAATGCTACATACGTCCACCATTTCAGATCTTGCTTTGATAAACATTGGCTCTAGGTGTTCTTCGGCTCAAGTAACAAATTGGATTTTTTTTGTGTGTCTTTTGATTCAGGTAACGTCATGTTCTCAAACTTTTCCATTTTCTCCCCACCAGAAGCATCGCACTCTAACGGAGTTCCAGCTTTCTGTGATCCGCAATTTATTTATTCGACCAAAAACCAGACTGTATTTCTTAGATCAAGTTTGATGCTTCAAAGTGAACGCCAGTGCGGGTGCATAGAGACTTTCTACGCTTTTCGCGTCTTTGCCGTGAATGTACGTTTTGGAATGAGCGTGAAGTGAGCATCATGATCCTACTTTAAGGGCCCATGAAACGACTTTTCTACGTCTGCTAAATGCTACTGAGATTCCATTCCTAACGTTCATAACCAAACAAATTTGCCTTAGTCTTTCTTTCTAAGCAATGGATGTAGACAAAAAAAATCAAGAAGTATGAGCATCGCTCATCCCCTCAACTCGGAGCAAGAACCTGGAGTATAAAAAAACTAGCTCAACTAAAGCCTGTTACCGCTGCTTGGCTTTTCGCTCAGGCAAATCGCAAATATGGGGTGCACTCTAATGAAAACACAGTCGTGGTAAACTGTGTAAGAGTATTTAGAATATTTATCGATCACGCCGCCAAACTTGCATTAATCGAAGAACTTCCTTTTTGTGAGCGCCTTTTCTGCTTGAGTTTGCTGGAAACACAGTTACTTCGATCCGAGGCAATCGATGATAGCGTTGTTGACATCAACAAGTACGCGACTCAGAGAGCACTGGTAAACACCAACGTTTTCGTCACTCCCGACGGTTCCCTGCAAGCCGCCGGCACCGTAGAAGCGTAGATCTTCGAGGACTTGTTGTTCGACCGTCAGCACACGGGGCCCTTCGCGACACTGCTGGAGGTTTCCGCGAAGCTGGTCGCACAGCCAGCGAGTCAGCCGGTATTTGCCCAGAAGCCTCTCATCGCTCGTCTCGAAATAATCGTGGTGATCTTCAAAAACTCGATCCGCTGGCAAACCCAACAGTAGAGATGCATATGTTAGGGTCGCCATCTTTTACGATGCAGAACGATCTCCGGCTTCGTCTCGACCACTCAGTAAACTGCCTCGTCAAGGTACATCGGACGACATTTTGACGTCCCAGCCAACTGCATCATTTTACGAGAATAACTCGAACTGCATGGGAAAAAACTACATTTCAACGTCATGTCACATCACCGGAGAGAATAGCCAATCAGTGCCCGATGCAGTTTTCTACATCATTAAGTTTGCGTTCCACCACAAATAGACTGTTGAAAACAAAGCGAGGTGGGAAAGAATTGCTGCCAGCTTGCTGTGTGCGACGGCTGTAAGGGTCCTCGGCACAAGCATAGCGAGACCGTTTGGGCCGGGACGAAGCGAGTGACCCTACCGGTGAGTGCGCTCACATTGTTCGAAAAGTATTGTAATGCATAGGGAAATATAGAACGGCATCCAGAGAAAGAAACTAGCAGAAGGTAAGTGACAAGGCGAAGTGGTAAAATTTATACATAAATTAACCTGGAACAGGGAAGGAATAGAAAGACACATTACCGGAAGTGACAGCACACAGCGTCTTGGGACACACCTTAGAGTTTATGGAAGACAGAGCCCTTTTTTAGGGACAGGGTGCCTCAGTCAAAGCCGTATAAATCTTTACAAGATCACATCTACAGCGCTTTTACATAGAAACAATAAAAGCCCTTTCTCATAAGAAGCAGGCCCGGAAACCAGCAAGAGACCTTGATCTTACTCTAGTATCCCTCGCACTTTTCTCGTCGCAACACAGCATGCAAAAAAAAACAAATTATTTATTCATTTATTTATCAATACGGTTTCCCCTAATCAGGTCGGCTACAGGACCAGAAGAAAAATGCGCGATTACAAGTTGTAACAATAGACTTTGTACACTTTATGAGAACATTCAAGCGCAAAATGATCCGCATACACTGAAAGCTAAAGTTCCATACGCGTTAGACTATCCAGCTAGAGACAGCATTATTATTGTTCTGTTTATAATATCACAATGCAGCTCGTTCCATATTTTTTTGCAGTTTTAACAGCCAAATAATATTTGTAAATATCATTATTTAGACATTGCATTTCAAAGGTTTTATTGTTTATCAACCATATAGACGAAGTTCTTAAGCATTGTAGCAGATGTAGGGAAGTGTCAATGTTAAGCAGTCTTCCATAAAGCTGAAAAGAAGTTTAAGTTACACTTGCAAAACAAATTTGGCTTTCTTGTCTTAGACAACCGAGGAGACACTAACACAAATTCCTGCAGAATTAATACTATAGTCACATTTACTGCTGGTTTAACCTGATTAGATTCTCTCCTTACAATTCTAGTGTAGTTTCATTCCAGAAAACTTTTGTTGCACTCTTCTAAATGTTTTAAATCTCTTCATTAGGCGACTTCAACGAAACCCCTCTAGTTTGTTTTAAACATGTTAACGTTTATGCAGCGGCCAGCCTGACTGAAGTACGACAAATAACACACCAAATGGATGAAACATAACGGTTTCTATGCACTCAATGACCGGATATGCGTGCCTTGTTGCGCGACATTGCTGAATACCGTAGAAAGGCGTCAGCTAGCTAAAGCGAAAGTCAGTCAAAAAAGGCGCGAGGTACACCTAAGCGCTTATGAGTTGTAAATACGAAAGCATGCACGTCATTCTTCCGCTCCCTTATTTCGTCTGCAGCGTATTCGCGTCGACAGCATAGCGCGCCCTCTTCTCGTCGCTCTGACGTTGGACGTTTCGTGTTAGCGGCGCGCTGACGGATACGCAGCGCCATGGGGTAGCGGTGGCTGAAACTGACACGCAGCGGCCAGGGGGAGCCTCGTCAGCGCTCGCCAGCCAATGGGACCGAAGCCGAAATCCATCAGCTTTACTCCGCTCCTTTGGGATCGAGAAAACCAGGGCCCGTTAAACATATCGAGGGGCTTTAGGGCCCGTTTGCTCAAAGCGCTAACCGCGGCAAAACTTAGCAGCAGTACCTGGGTGTCACGATTATGAAGGAGAAAGAGGAAGAATCAGGGAAGGGCGAGCGGCCTACAGGCAAGCCGAAGGGTAGAAAGAAGAGGAGATAAGAAACAAAGGGTGTGCTTGCAGAAGGACGTCCTTGGCTCTGCTCCGAGGCGAGGCCACCAGCCACTGGCCACGCTCCAGTGTAGCGAAGCAACCTCACCGATCTCCAAGATTCTGACCTAGCGACATCGCACCCCAGAGAGGACCACGACAAGCAGCTGGCCCGGCTTCAGTATTCCAAGGTCGTGAGTGACGATCGACATTAAGGGGACTGGGTCACGGGGACCGATAGGGTTGGACTTTTGGGATTTACCTTCTAGTACATAACAGTAGTGTTCTTTACGTTGTAAATATATGTTTTATTATCCCTCTTGCTCGACCTCTGCCTCCACTGATTCAGTGTACCGTACTGGTCCAACGCGACAATTCGGCGAGCTAGCCAGGATGCCCTTAATTTGATCACGCCGGCCGGAACGTGCACAGATTGGTGGAACCGAGTGAGGCAGTAGGGATAGCGAACGATTATTGGCGGTGGGGAAAGAGTTAGGCTACCAAGGAGACGAGTTGAGGAAACGAATAGAAGACGAAAAGGCTAGCGCAAGGGAAGAAAGAGCGATGGCTAGGCAAGAACGAGGATTAGAATGCGCTAAACTAGAGAAAGAGCGGGAAATTTTGCAACTTAGATTAGCGGTACAGGAAGCCGCAGGGACCTTCTCTGAGAGAATTAGGGACAATAGGGAAGGAGGGACGAACGGACAGAGACACCACTTCAGTCCGCACAAGCTGATTCCCCAATTTAAACGATGCCCGGGATGACCTGGATGCATATCTTCAGCAGTTCGACCGTACGGCGGCGGGACTTGATTGGCCCGAGCAAAAATGAGCCCCAACGTTAAGTCTGTGCTTGACCGGCGAAGCACTTACACTAGTCGGTCGTATGTACCCAGCGGACGCATTGGATTATTCGAAAGTGAAACTGGCACTCATGCAGAGATTCCGATACACGAAAGAGGGCCACCGAGAAAGATTTCGAGAAGCAAAACCCGATGACGGAGAAACGAGAAAGCAGTTTGCCGACCGACTAGCAGGGTATTTCAACCGATGAATAGAGATTGCAGGCGTGGAACGAACGTTTGAGGCCCTTCGGGACAAGGTACTCGTCGAACAGTTTCTACAGAGCTGTTCTAGTCGCTTGTCGGTGTTCCTTAGGGAACAAGACTGCCACACACTAGAGGAGGTAGCTTCCAAAGCCGATTTATAGCTTGAGGCCCACATACCATCATTAGCAAGCAAGCCAAAGGTGGGAGAGCTGACTAAGAAGTTGAGCACGGAAGACACAGAAAGAGCAGCCAGCGGTGGAAGCAGAAAGACCATCCGCTGCTTTCTCTGCAACAAGGTCGGTCATAAGGCAGAAAACTGCCCCAGCCGTCCGTCCACGTCCAAGACTTTGACTTGTTAGAAATGTGGCCGCACCGGGCACCGAGCGAACACTTGCGGGTCGACACTAGACAACCGGCCTCAGGCGTCCTGTGTATGGACGTCGCCAAACCACAGGAGGAGTACCGAGGTAGGTGAATCCTACGTGACACTTCAGGACGGCGTCAAGATTCCAGTGGTGAACGCTGCTGTTGGACGAGCTCCAAAATTTCTGGTTGAAAACATGCCTGTGGTGGAGGGACGTCTTGGTGACCGCAAAATAACGGTTTTGAGAGACACCGGTTGTAACACGGTCGTCGTTCGAAATGAGATGATTCCCCCCGAGTCGTTCACAGGAACGTTGAGTCCGGTGTTCTCGTTGGACAAAACCGTGAGGTATGTTCCGAAAGCGGAGATTCTGTTAAGGACCCCATACTTTACGGGAAAAGGAATGGCAAGATGCGTGAGCAACCCGTTGTACGACTTAGTGCTCGGGAACGTGCCCATGGTGCGAGACGTGAACGACCCCGACCCAAATTGGAATCAGGTTGAAGAGATGAGACCAGCTAGGAGGTTGGTAGCGCGGACGTCGACAGAAAAGACAGAGGAGGACAGCCGGGAAGGTATCGTCGAAAACGTTCAAGAGGGTTTTTCACAGCCATTGCAAATGGCCGCACCAAGCTTTGAGCCGCGCAGTAACGAGCCTATGTTCCCTACGAACACGATAGAGGCGGGAAAAAATAAAGATCTACCAAGACAACCGAAAACCAGACTGATAGTACCACAGGTTTCACCACTAGAGGCAACATCGGAAGAGATGCTCACGGAACAGAAAAATGACGAAAGCCTCAAGAAATGTTTCCGTGACTTCGGCAAGGTCACTGCTAGGCACGGAGGGAGAACGACGTTGAAGTTTTTTTTTAAGGAACAATTTGCTTTACAGGAGTTGTACCTTCATCTCGGGAAGGAAAACGAAACAGCTGGTTCTCCCCAAGAAGTTTAGAAGAACTGTTGTCACCATGGCCCATGATGGCATAATGTCGGGTCACCAGGGAATTAACAATACGATAGGCCTGGTCGCGGAAGAATTCTTCTGGCCAGGAATGCAAAGCGAGATTCGCCGATACGTACGGTCATGCGACGTGCGCCAGCGGACCGTGCCCAAAGGAAGAGTGGGCAAAGCGCCCTTGGGCACAATGCCAACCATAGCGACGCCCTCCCAAAGGGTAGCCATTGGTATCATTGGCCCGTTTCGCCCAAGTCAGATTCGGGAAAGCGATACATACTGACCATGGTAGACGTAGCCACTAGATACCCAGACGCTGTGGCTTTGCGCACAATCGGGGCCCCTGAAGTGGCAGAAACCCTAATGGACATGTTTACGCTGTACGGCGTACCGGAAAAATTCTCAGCGATCGAGGATCCAATTTTACATCGGATCTTATGAAGGAGGTGAGCCGTTTGTTGTCGACGAGGCACCTTCTGACGACCCCTTACCATCCTATGTGCAACGGCCTGGTTGAAAGGTTCAACGGCACCATTAAGCAGATGCTCAGGCGAATGTGCCAAGAAAGATCTCGAGATTGGGACAGGTACTTACCAGCACTACTTTTTGCTTACCGAGAGGTGCCCCAATCTAGCTCAAGATTTTCTCCATTTGAGCTATTGTATGGAAGGAGGGTACGAGGACCGTTGACCATCTTAAGAGAAGTATGGTCCAATGAGGCAATGACTCAAGAAATGAAGACCTCTTACAGATACGTCCTGGAGTTAAGAAATAAGCTCGAGGAGACGCGCGAGATGGCACACCGCTGTCTGGAGGGTGCTAAACAATGATATTAGGGCCATTACGACCAGAAGAGTGTTAAGCGAGAAATGAAAGCAGGAGACCAGGCGTTAATACTCCTCCCAAGTGACATCAACAAAATGCTGATGCAGTGGAAGGGTCCATTTGAGGTCACTGCCACAAGAAACAGGTAGATTACGAGTTGGATATAGGAAGTAAGAGAAAAGTGCTCCATGTCAACATGCTGGAGAAGTATGAAGAAATAGAAGAGCACGAACAAGTCGCCCTAAGGTGCGATTTTGCAGTGGAAGTCGACGGTGACGATGACGTCAATGACGATGGAGACGGGGACGAAGTCCCAACGCTGCCTCTAAAGAAACAGCAAGATGAGCAAGATGTAGTCATTGAGGCCACTTTGGACACGGAGAAAAAACGCCAAGTGTTGGACTTGATGGCTGACTACAGAGAGGTCTTCTCAGATCTACCAGGCAAGACTAGCATGATCAAGTGCGACCTCAAGTTGACCACCTATACACCAATACACATAAAACAGTACCCATTGCCGTTAAAAGTACACGAGGTGGTGGAGGAAGAGATAACGGAGATTTTTATTTTTTATTTTATTTTTTATTTAGGTATACTGTTAACCCGTTAGGGTTGTTAGAGGGGTGCACAAGGCACGAGAATACATATGACCAAATACAAAATGGGATGGGCGTTGTAGAGAGATCAAATTCGCCGTATAACGCGCCTATGGTGATGGTGAAAAAATCGGACGGTTCGAACCGGTTTTGCATAGATTTCCGGCGACTGAATCAAGTACTGGTGTCCGATGAAGAGCCCATACCAAGGGTAGACGTCACTTTTGCGAAGGTGGGACGCAAAAAGTTCTTGTCTAAACTTGATTTAGTCAGAGGGTATTGGCAGATACCCATGGATGAAGTGTCTAAAGAAAAGACAGCATTTTCATCATCGAGTGGGTGTATCAATTTAGGTTCATGCCCTTCGGTCTGAAAACCGCAGCAGCAACTTTCACGAAGTTTATGCGGAAGCTGCTAGAGGGTATACCGGACGCATACCACTACATTGACGACGTGCTGGTGGCGGCAGACTCGTGGCAAGAACACATCGACACACTGAGGGAAGTTCTGAACAGGTTGCGCTCTGCCGGTCTAACAATAAAACCCAAAAAGTGTGAAATGGGATTTCACTAGATAAGCTTTTTGGGACATCGGATAGGGTTGGGATTAATTGCTCCGAAACAAGAGATCCTGACGAGAATACAGGACTCACCGAGACCAACTACGAAACGACAAGTTAGATCATTTCTCGGACTGACGGGATTTTAAAGGGAGTTTATACCCTACTACGCACGGCTCGTAGCTCCCCTGACAGACCTGACAAAGAAGGGGGCACGAAATGACGTGGAGTGGGAAGAGGAACATGAAGCAGCGTTCCCTCACTTTAAGCAGTTGCTAGCTGAGCCACCCATCTTTATGGCTCCGGATTTAGGAAAAGAATTTACATTGCGGACTGGCGCTTTAGACGCAAGCTTGGGAGCAGTGCTCCTACAAGAGAGAGACGGGGTGCTACATCCAGTTGCTTACGCCAGCCGAAAACTTAGTAGGGCGGAGAAGAACTTCGCAACAATAGAAAGGGAATGTTTAGCAGTGGTTTGGGCGGTGGGAAGATTTACGATTTATTTGTACGGTCGAAACTTTCGGGTTCAGACAGATCATCAACAACTAGAGTTCATTAATAAGGCAAAATACACGAACAACCGTATCATGAGGTGGAGCATGAAGCTACAAGATTACAGCTTCCACGTGGAGTACATCAAAGAGAAAGATAATGTGGGCGCTGATTTCTTGAGTCGGATTTAGACGAGGGAGCAGATTTAGATGATAATCATGGAGGAGTCTGTCCTAGTATTTTTTGGGTTAACTTTGTGTTTGCTGGGGGATGATTCAACACGAATTAAGGGACTGAGGATTGAAGAGTCCACAATCCTATATTTTGTTGTGAAAAGGGTAATTGCAGGTCAAATCAAGTACCTTCGTTTTCGAGGTTGAGAAAGTCCTGCTGCGACACAAGCGCGGGTGGTGTTGAGAAATAGAATAGGGCTAGTACCGCACCGACGGTTTAGTACTGGGTTGCGCACGCGGGCACTGGGCGTGATAAGCTGTGTGCTATGAGTGAAGTGTCCAGATGTGCCGTGCACGTGACAGCTTCCCAACAATCGCCTACGGAGAAAGGACAAGAAAATAGAAAAAAGAAGCAAGAAAATTCATTGTATGAATTTCTGGAACGTCGGGGGCATTGTCACGATTGTGAAGGAGAAAGAAAAAGAATCAGGGAAGGGCGAGCGGCCTACAGGCAAGCCGAAGGAAAGGAAGAAGAGGAGATGAGAAGCAAAAGGTGTACTTGGAGAAGGACGTCCTTGGCTCTGCTCCGAGGCGAGGCCACCAGCCACTGGCAACGCTCCAGTCTAGCGAAGCAACCTCACCGATCTCCAAGACTCCGACCTAGCGACATCGCACCCCAGAGATAACCACGACAAGCAGCTGGCCCGGCTTCAGTATTCCAAGGTCGTCAGTGACGATCGACATTCAGGGGAACTGGGTCACGGGGACCGATAGGGTTGGACTTTTGGAATTTACTTTCTTGTACATAACAGCAGTGTTCTTTACGTTGTAAATATATGTTTTATTATTCTACTCGCTCGACCTCTGCCTCCACTGATTCCGTGTACCGTACTGGTCTAACGCGACACTGGGTGAGGGATTTGTAAATTACGTGTCTGCCTCGGTAGGGATGCGGGGAAACATGGCGGTGCACCGGTGAGTGAGCGCCACTCGCTTTAAAACTAATATGTCGTTGTAGCTGCACTATCGGGCGCGTTAGTCAGTAACGAATGGTGCAGGAGGCTTTCGCTTTGCCTTACGTCACTTAAATCGCAAAGCATGAGCAATGAACTCGCCGCATTTTAAAATAGAATTTCGATGCTGGCCATTCCTAAGCCTAAATGAACGCGATAATTTTTGGCACGGCAAGTGGATTTGGAAAGTGGATTGCCTTGACCCAATCGTCCGGGTATTGATAGCACACAAAAGCAGACAGCGTCCAAATAGACCTTTTACGAAATTTTCCGAAGACCGAGGTCCGTGCTACAAGTGTAGTTACACGCGTTTCACGTGCTGGCGTCTGCAATACTAATTGTTCTAAAGCAAAAAGTCTAAAACAAATTTGCCTTGCACGCGCGTTCGTCAAAGCCTTATTGTGATTATTTACTTCGAATATTTTATAAGAGGAAGGCCATCGTACGCGGACCATAGAATCACACTTTCAGCGTGCTCCCCGATACTTGGGTTATATAGAAAAAGGCCTATTGGGAGGCTGTCTGCTTTTGTGTGCTATCAATACCTGGACGATTAAGTCAAGGCAATCCGCTTTCCAAGGACAATGCCGTGCCGACAATTATCGCGTTCATTTAGGCTTAGCGACGGCCAGAATCGAAAGACTATCTAGAAAAAATGCGGCGAGGGCGCTGCTCATGCCTTGCGATTTAAGTGAGGCAAAGCGAAGCCTCCTGCAGCATTCGTTGCTGACTAACGCGCCCGATATTGCAGCTACAACGACATATTAGTTCCAAAGCTAGCGGCGCTCACTCACCGGGGCATCGCCATGTTTCCCCGCATTCCTACCGAGCCAGTCAGGTGATTTCGAAATTTTTCTCCTAGGTACTGCGGCTAACTTTAGCCGCGGATAGCGCTTCGAGCAAACGTGCCCTGATGCCGTTTGGCTAGGATTTTCGCGTGGCTTCATAGCTGGGAGCTGGCTGGAGAAAAGATTAAAGGCGCCGTTGGGCGGCAGCTTCAAAGCTGATGATGTCGGCTCGCTCCATGACACAGTTAATGCTTCCGCATTAAAAATATTCTTGCGCGAAAGCGCGACACCAGAGCCTTCAGATTGTGGAGAATTACATAGAAGAATGAAAGACACACCCAACTGTCTGTTCTTTTTTTACACTTCCATCCAAAAGGTAAATAAAAGGTTCATCCCAATGCAAAAAAAAAAAAAAAGAAAAGCTCAACGCATTCCCCTGAAGCAAGTAACCGCGAAAGCAAAGAATTATTTTGTATCTTAATATAGTGACACCTTTCTCCGGTAATCTGGAAGGCCGTGCAAAAAAGCACAGTGATCCTACAACTAAATGCAGGAACGGTGTTGAGCATGCGACATACCTTTGGCACGCAGATTTTTTCAGATCGGGCAGTCTGGCATCGGCAAGAGCGATGAAATTTCAGAAGGCAAGTGGGCGGTTTCATCGAAGTTCGCATAATTCAGAGATCGTTAAGTATTTAGCAGAGTGACAACAATTGCTCTCCTGAATATAACTCCATCATGATTGTAAGCGGAAAATCAGATCCGTTGGAACGTATCGCAAAAGAGTTGGTTAGTATCCCTTCTGCAAAAACTGTGTTGGTATTTATTTCGTTGTCACAGTCAAACAAGTCAGGACTTTTTCAGGTATAAAATGTATTTTGTGTGTATGTGTTTATGCTGTTGTGCTACGAGAAAGATTGAGAGGAGCGGGGGGCCGCGGAGGGGGGGGGGGGGAGGTTTGTGTACTATCACGGTGACTTGTTGGGTTCCGGGAATGCATCCTGTGGTTGTTTGCGAGGGAAAGGGATTTTACTGTTTATCTTTGAGAATGTCGCCAAGATGACCTTGTAAATAATTTTCGTCGACGACTGAGGTCTGCAGCCTTCGTAAATGGGATCAGTCTTCAATAAACTATTATCTGTGTTCGAGTGCGCTGTGTGTTGTCCCATACATGTATGCGTATTTCTTCTTTCTTCCCAGTCCCAGGCTATGTTTTCGCGAGGAAATCACTGTCTAGTGCATTTACAGGATTTCGCACGCAGAACAAAAGTCTTAGAATGCGTCTTGTTTGCTAAGTGTGGGCGACGGGCTGTGCTTTCTGTTGCGTGGGCGGACGCAATTTGAGAACCCATCACTTTTTTTTATATTCCCCACTAACTTTAGTGCTAAATTGTAGCAGGAAAACGAAATTCGTCTATTTAAGTACTTAATAAATGGCACGCAGATCATATTTTTGTGCTAGCTAATCAGTTGCATGTAGCAATGCAGAGTGAACACAGAAAAGGTAGATGTGCCAATGTTTCGAACAGTCGACCTACGCCACTTGTGCTCAAGTTAGTTTTTGCACCCACCTTTAGTATATCTGGGGTTCTTTATTACCATGCACGACTCCATATTGGAAAATAATACCTCGCGTGCAGTCGTTGGTGGATATGATTTTTCTGTTTAAAAAGTAGATGAAATATGGTCAGACACATATACTGAAAGTATTTTACGAAAAAAAGATTATTGCGAACAACCCGAATAGCGAGCAACGTGTGAATATTTTGTAGTTATTGCTGCGGCATTTTAAGCATTGCACTTAATCCTAACCGAAGACGACGGTCGATAAAACAAAAATCACCCACGTCTCAAACGCAGCGTTTCGGGTAATAGTATACATAATCTTAACCAGTTCAACTATTTATTATACTTTTCTTTTTTTCTTTTTTGAAGCGTAGCGGCAGTCTCGTAATTTGTATATTGAAGCGCACCTATACTTTCGAGGTTAGGACAAAACCTTAGACTGCATAGTAGATTGAAATGATATTGATGGCACATATACTAGTTAACCTATTCTGGCAAGATGGAAGCCGGGACGTCGAATTCTGGTATATATTCATAAAACATGCAGGGTATTACTAGCGAGAACGCACTTGCTCAAAAAAAAGCATTAGTTCGGAGTAAAAACACAAAAACTTGTACCAGTGTTTTGACAAGTAGAACGAACTGGAGGAGCAACTACCACCAAAGGTGCTTAAGTAACGATTGAATTCCAAAATGAATGATCGCTCATAAATATTAGCGATTTACCCTAACTTGGTGCTGATATAGCTATAAAAGCTACGTGATTTCCTACAAACTCACTGAATAAGTAAAACGAAGTGAACTTATAAGTAAATATGCATCTTATTAAAAAAAAAACGAACGCTGTTTGTTATAAGACTTTTGCCTAGATTTAGAAAATGAGGTTTCATAGGAAATAGTTCGGCTTACTTCGATGGGTGCCCATATGAACTGTGTAGTTGGTCACGATTTTCACATAGTACGGTTGATAATGGCTGCAAATTAAACACGTTAAATCTCCGATTTGTTTGTAACATACGAATGATACAGATTTTTTAAAATATAAACGCATTTAGTACTCACAAATGGCCGTCCATGTAGAGGTGAAAAAAAGCATACATTCCGAAAGTTTTGTTTCGTTTTGTCCGATTGTAGAACTTTTGATAACCACAGGTTAAATTAGCAAAATTTAATAGTGACTGAAGCATGTACGTTTCAGGTAGTTTCTTCATAACCTGCAAAAGTATTTACATATTCTGTACAAATTGTGAAATCATGTCAATTTAAGCACCTGAAGAAACTGAAAAATGACTAGCTTTTTTTACTATTATATTCGAGATCGAACCGTGTAGCCACCCTGCGGCCGAAATTGGAACTAGGCGAAAGTGGTGATACCGACCGCCGTGCGCTTTCAGAAGCATGGATCTCGACGACGCAAGCCCGTTTCCGTCTGAACTGAGCTCTCCTCATTAAACGTTTGTTGTTTCTATTGCCCTTTTTTTCTACGAAAGGTTGTGTTGCACCGTTTCACGTGCGTGAAAATTCAGCAAGGCGATTAATATTAACTCGGAAGCTTCCCTAATCGTAGTGTTGTGGCCTGTATACAACCGCTGGTCCCTTTTATGTTTGTTATCCCGCACAAACCATTGCTTTCATAAAACATTGAATGTTGGTGGCAGCTGCAGTTTGACTTAAAAAATTAACCCGTCTGATCGCTGCCCTTTTATGGACTTATCAGTTGATAAATCCGTTAGTTGTTTGTTGACCGGTTATATTGCATGAAAGACGTTAAAATATTCGTTTTTTTTTTTACTATTTTTGTTATGCCATATTGCATTCCCATTTTAAACTTCATTTTGTGACGCCTGCAGAAACATCAACAATGAAAGCCCCTTAAAGAGAAGTCATTTTTAAGTTATTATTTAAACGGTATAATCACCCTCGATGACAATCGCAAGCCGGCTGAAGTGGTTTACATGAGTACTAAACGAAATAAACGCGTCAAAAATATCAAAGCCCGCATTTTTTTACTTTTTCCTTATCTTCTCCAGCGCAAAATTTTAAAGGGCAAAAAAAAAAAGCATCGTAATTAAAGCATCACTTGAATAATCGAAGGTTATTTGATGAACTGCCCAGTCCCGATACGCGTTAGCTGAGGGCGGAGGGAGATCGAAAAGTAACGCGGGAGTCGCTAGCCCTCATTACTAAGAGAGCGTCGCTGCGGCAGGCGCTGTGTCGTACTGCTGGGCCGTTTGTTGAAGTTGCAGACTCTGCTATGTTAGAGTAGAATATTATTAAGTCCAGAAGAAGTTTGTTTCACTTGTTTTCGTTTTCCTGCCAACGAAGAGTTTGCGGATCGTAACTAGAGGAGGTACTTTGTCCTCATCGCAACCTAGTTGATTTTTTCCGACTCCGAGAAACTTAGCCACACCATGAAAAATAAAGAGAAAACTTGGCTGAGCAGGACTGTATAGCACGGTAATTTCTAATACAGCCCTAACTTTTCTTAAAGCTAAATATTTGTATACCTGTAAAAGGTAAAATTATAAAAATAATAAGAAGAAAAAATCATAGAACTTGCAATATCATATCCCAGAGTACACGTATTATGTTATCCGGGTTCGAATTCATTGTTTTGTTCAATTATCATGATGATGAACAGATGCATCTATTTTAAAAGAAACAAATATTTAATATAAATAGTGCAGTTCACCCGGAGACCGGCATCCGTCGCGGTGATCCATGCTTCCTAACGTCTGCCTAGAGCAGACGACGCATCCACACGCGCGATTACTTAAAATTAGGCCATACACTGGCAACACAACTCGATCTTCAGATAAGAAATGAACCGTAGTGCACCATTTTTTCTTAAAAATGCCTCTTTAGCGATATTAGCCGAAAAAATAAACGCGAGAATCTACACTGTTTCGCGGCTGAACGTGGAGGGCCTGTCCCCGCTTTAATGATGATGACAGCGCGAGAGTAGCGCCACCTCTAGGTCGATCACAAGGTCAATAGGATGAGTAGGAAAAACAAACCCCAAAACGTTCAGCCTTTCCTCTTTCGTGAACAAGGAAGACCAGTGGAGCTGTACTCGACAGAGTTGCCGCAACGCGCATGCACCCGGTTCGCGCTTCTTCTCGTCCGACACGCCGCCGATCGTGGATACGTCTCCGGCGAACCAGAGTCGGTCGCAGACGGCGCACGTGACGCCAAACGGGTCCTCCACGAACTCCCTCCGGAACCTCAACGTCGCACCCGGGAACTGTTTGGCCGGCGTGGAGCGTAGTTGTCCCCGGACCTGGCGCTTGCGCTTGGCCTCCCTCGCACGATCGCCGTCCGTGGCGTTGGCCCGCCGGCGCCCTTTACATCGCTGGTTCTGTTCTTAACGGGGGTTTCCCAGGCGAGCGATATGCTCTTATTTGGCAAGGGAATCCCAAGCGCTGGGCGCAGCGGAAGTCGAGGCGACAGCGGCTTTGCGGCGGTTGCGGACCCATTCGCGCTGCTGCGTACGTCACCGCTCCCTTCCGCAGCCTGTCTTCTTCCCCCAAAGGAGCGCGCGGCCGACCCATCTTGAGTCCAAACCGCAAGTGATAAGAGCGTAGGAAACAGCGCGCAAAACAGACGATGACGAAGAAACACACGTGACGAGCGCTGCGCTTGTTCCGTGTGCTTCTTCGTCGTCGTCTGTTTTTCGCGCTGTTTCCTACGATGAATTCCCACCAACGCGCCCAACTATACATTCTTCTATGACAGCTGGAAAGGTTGCCGCCATCTATGAGCAACAACGGCAACCAGACTGGTGTTCTGCTTGCCGCCGTCGCTTATAGATGGAGGTAGCTCTTCAGGTAGGTTTGTGTCGACATGCGTTTGATACCAGACACGATCCTGGGATCCTATCCCTTAACAGCTTGGCTGTAAAAGAACACGTACCGCAGCATTCCTTTTTTAAAGCGAAAGCTTTAAGGAGCTCGTGTCGCAGAAAAGCTGACATTGGCGTCGGTGTCGGTGGGACGGGAAGATCCTTTATAATGAAGTTCAATAAAAAGGTGCGAAGAAGCTTGACAATAATGATTAAATAATCAATGGAGAAGAGGAAGACGGATGACGAAGGACCAACACAAATATCCAAACATAGCTGGGTGACTTGTGCGCAACCGAAAAAGTCCGCATGGCCGTGGTGTCAAACGTTTGCATTCAATTACATGATCATTCATAACCTTAAAAATGCAAGCTGTTCCCCATTGTTGGTGTTAGACTGGTGGCGGCAGATAAAACCCGTTTGCTCCACTTACGCCTAACTCCTAGTTAGCTCAGTTGGTAGAGCGCTCCAGTGGAAATGAAGAGATCACTCGTTTGGTATCCAGGACCAGGCGGATTGTTTTGTTTTTTTCGGACGCGGACCAGTCGCCTAGCTGTTTTTGGAGATTTTTGTTTGTACTTTATCCCCTTTGTTCCCCTTCTCTATGGATATCCGAATGGTCTCTTGGACAGCGTGTTTGAACACATCTACACAAAACTAAAGTGCAAAGCATCATGCGCTGGAGGAACACAGAAGACAAAAGCTAAACAAAATATCGCGATAGTACCCTACATCCATGGAATAACACAAAAATTAAAAGATAGCTGCGGCGCTGGACGTTAAGGTTGTGTCCTCTGCACCACACAAAGCATTTTCAATTTTGCGTAAGGTAAACCAGGACATCAACCCCATAAAAACCTGCAAACTTTTTCACAAGACACACTATTCCTCATGTAAAAAGGAGGTTGTATATCATATTCTTTTATCGTGTGGCAAGTGTTAGATTCGCCTAACTGACAGATGTATTAATGACAGGAAAAGAGAACACGCATCATATTTAAAAGGCACAACCACAGGTCATCTACCAACCCATTGCCGCAACTGTGAATGCAGTGCCAAGTTCAGCACCATCGCAAAAACACAAGAACCAGTATTTTAAGGTGAACATTTCCGGAGACATCCGCCTGGCTTGGCTAAACGTTATAAATAATGAACAAACGCCAACCAATCCCTAAAAGGTCGTAGGTATACCCTTCGATTTTTAGGGATTGGTTGGCGTTTGCTCTATATTTATAAGAACCAGTAAGTACGTGGGATGATCAAGACCATGGCCATAGAAGAAAGCGAAGCGGCGTCAGTCAGCGAACCTTCGATTAAGTTGAATACCAAAAATATATATATATATATATTTGCGGTGTTTTTGTTGAGGTGAAGAGCGGGTGATTCAAGTTTAAGTTAGGTTATACGATATAAGTTGTGTTTTTTGTGGCTTTTAACAACAACAAAAAAGAAAAAAAAAGTACAAAGTCAAGGTTCAAAAAAAGGAAGCAGTATTAAACCACGTTGGTAGTCAAGCGGCATGTCTGAACCCTTTTGCCTTTACATTATTTTCTGATAAGTTCAGCTTGCCCTAGTATAGTTTGCCCTATTAAAGAGCAAAGGCCGTCGGCAGCGCCGGATATTTGCCCCCGCGGTACGAGCGCAAACTAAAAGAGTGACTCAGCGTCGACAAATCAGCAGTCTTCGACGTCACAATATTGTAGACGAGGGGATCGGTCATAGAGTAATATAGTAAACGTAAAGAGAGGACACCGGAGCCGATTCGCGGCCCAGATAGTGCGTTTAATACCCTCCGCTATGTGGCGCTTTTCTGAAATTTGGTTAAAATTAATAAGAACTCTTTCTGTGAAAAGTATTCATTTTTTAAATGGCAATGCTTTAATATTGTTTAAAGTACTTAAAACAACTAAATAGTTTAAATCAAATACGTCACAAAAACCACGTGATCAATGGCGCCTGCCATGACCTGCCTGCCTGCACGCCGTCGCCTCTGCATCATTCTGCATGGCCTCTGCTCGTCCCTGCGTCGTTCGTCTGTGCCGTCCATCTGTGCTTTCTGCTGCATCACGTTCGGTCGACTTTGCATCAATCAAGGTGACGCATGACCGTCCGCGTGCTCGCATGCTCGGCGTGAATTCGTGGAGCTGATCGGTTCGAGCTCCTCGCGCTGTTGTTTCTGCCGGGCTGTCTGGCTGCACTTGAATGTGTGTGTATGTTGATTTTTTATGAGACTGTTATAAAAAAAGAATTTAACCTACGATCCTGCACACAACATTGTCCATGGGTTTACAGATGACGGTGTTGAACGAACCTCTAACATTGCAGATAGAGCCTTGGTTGTTATGCTATCTGAAATTTCCAGGAGGTGCGTTTAGCCCCTTGCATACATTGTTGTGCAAACTCCAACAACGTTTTCTTTTTGACGCAGTCTCCTCATTTCTCTCATTCGGGAGCTTAAAGGGGCGGTGCAACAATATTCAATTGGAATGTTTTTCACTTTACACGAGTCTACTGACACTAGTGGGACTCAAGGATACTCGCACGTAACGCCACTGACCAAGAAACTCCTTTGTTGCGCTGTAATTTCGAGGACAAAACCGAGTGTTTTCATTCAATCTCTCCTTCGAAAAACCTGATGACGCAGCTGCGCGGTAGCAGTACCGCCCAGTAACGATATTTGAATACGGCTCATAGATTGGACCCGAGCATGGCGTGGACAATCGGTTTGGGCTTGTGATAATCGATAGCTCGAGAAACATTCGGGTAGTGTCCTGTGTCCAATCGCTGCAATGGCGACAACAGCCGAACCATAACAATGTCTGGAACTCAGCGCGTGTCCTGTGCCTTGCCAACCCCAGTGCATGGCTATGATCAACATTGGCGGCATATAATCGGCTCCAGAACACGGGGCCGCTTGTTCTGGCTGCGAGTTGAGGGGGTGAACTCTGCTCGTTTTTCTTTATTTTTTTTCTGCGACTTCGATTCTGTGTGGTGAAAACGAACGGGTATTTCACAGATCAGTAACGTCAGGGATTCGTTCTAAGCGGTATTTGCGGAAAATACAAATATCAGTGCATCGCCCGTTTAAGACTGTTGGCTTCACAGTAAAGGCTCTGGCCTGTGGTTAGGGGGCTTCAAACGTAAGCTTGGTGTGTGTGGTGATAAGCCATTTTTTTAAGTTGACAACGGACACGTTTACTTTGTCTTTGATGTTCCGCACCTTCCCAAAATAACCAAGAGCAATCTCCAAGCCAACAAACTTTGCATTGGAAATGAAGTCATTGAGTGGTCTTCTGTTGTTTAACTTTATTGTTCTATCCATGAGATGAGCTTGCGATTGGCTCCGAAACTTACTGAGAGACACATTTTTTCAAGAACCTTTCTGTAACATGGAAGAAAATTGTGCCCCACACGTACTGAGTGCCTCACTCTTTCTTGCAATCATATCCCCTGTTTATGCCAAGGAACTTCCTGAGGCAGCCATGGCTACAGCCTATTTCTGTGATAGGATGTACACACGTTTTGATTGTCTAAATAGCTAAAAAATTCAGGAAGACAGGGCAGAAGTTGCGTCATGCCATTCTGAAGGGAGAATCTGAAATACTTGATTTTCTCCACCAATAACTCTGATGGATTTCAGCATGGCAGTTCCAAAGTAGGAGGCAGCCATAAGCCATCATTGGGTGGAAAGTTACTATAAAAAGTTTCCTCATGCTCTGGGATGAGCTTTCAAGCAGCCATAACTTTAAGTTCTTACTTACACGACGCCTGCAGCAAGACACACTCGAGAACGTTTTTGGAGCTATATACGACAAATGCTGGGCTGCAACGCAAACCCAAATGTGCATCAGTTCACCTCAGGACTAAAACACCTCTGGATAAAAAAACTGTTCAAACTGTCGGACAATAAAAACGTAGAGGATGACAAGGATGGACCTCCTAAAGGAGTTGCAAATATCTTCGCACCATGAAAGTTTAATTTCAGACATTGTGGAATTTCTTCCAATTGATTACTTCCCGCCACTAGAGGATATTTTTAAGCTAGCATCAGACATCAGGTTTAACATAATTGATGACTCGTCCACTTTTTTATTACGTTTGGGGCAATTTTATCAAGCTTTTGCTTGAACAGACAACTTACAGCTGTGGCTGTTCTCAGCTGCTATCGGATGAGTCTAATAACTTGACCAGGCCTCACCAGTACTGTCTTTTTCCTAAAGCATACCACGTGCCTGGAAAATTCTTCGGGAACTTAGTAGTACCATCACAGGCTGCCTTTTATTTCATTCAGCAACTAGAAAATCACTTTCTTCCCATAATAGAGAGTGTGATACATGTTCGAGGAGTGTGTGTCGCCTTGTAGAGCACACTTTGAGGTCTGGGTGGTTTTAGCCTTTGCCCAGAGGAGTTCCACAAAGGGTTTTTAAAATAGTTTTGCAGAATATGCTTGTGTTGACATGTTTGATTTCTTAACCGGAATTCGGATAAAGTTCGGTTGCACTCCTCAGTGGCTAAAAAGAACGAGACAGGTTTAACTGTTAATAGTGTATTAACACAGGTGGTTGCCAAACCAAAAACAAAAAGTGCTTATTAAGTGGGCGGTGCAGCTTGCTCTCCAAATATTTGTTTCCCCTTTTTCCAGCAAATGTGTATCACGGCTTCCTAACAAAAATATCTGTCCACTTTCTACAAAATTTCGACAGAAAATAGTGTATAGAGGCTATAAATATTTGAAAGAAAATGTATCCACTTTTGTATCCACTGCCCATAGTTTTTTAGCCGCTTTTTTCTGAACCCATATTTCTTTCCTGAACAATTTCGGGGAATGTTTTGGGACGTTGAATCTTGTCAGATTTCGAATAGAGTTCTCATTGTTTGGTAATGGCTCGCCCGCAGTGAGTTTGAGGCTATGCAAATTGGTGTTTTTTTTTTATATTTGCCGGAAATCGGGAATTTGTGCTATCCGGCGTGTGCTTCGCACTGTTATTATACTCTTATGACTGGTAATGATAGCGATGTCTTATTTATTTTTGCACTTACTTCCCGTACCCGAGTCGGTGTGAAAATGAATGTATCATACAGCATGTCCTCCGTGGAAAGGTTTTCTTAACTTGGTTCCGCAAAGAAACTATTGCGAAGTGTACGATATGCCGAAGTCCTTTATATGCATTTATTTTTGTGAGTATCGATCTCTTTCGTATAAAACATACAGAGCTTCTGAAGTAAATCATGTATACATGAATGTGGTCCAATAAAATGTGTTCGAACCACTTACTGTTGTTGACTCCAAAATGCTCCACCAGTCAGGAGTCAATGCGGCGATCGTGTAACTTCAATGCTTTACAATAGAAAAAGAACAAGAAATATATATACTTCTGCTTTGTGAAGTAAGTTGAAATATTGTTTAACAGATTTTGCACGGACTCGATCGTAAAAAATAAAAAAAAGTGCGTCAGTATTAAAAAAAAAAAAAATCAGCGGCTTCGGGAGCCAAGGAGCTCCCGAGAGTTGAGCGAGGCGAGGATGAAAGCGAGAGAAAAGGGTACCGGAGAACCGGAGCAAAAACGCCCAAACCGAAACCGAAACTAACTTGACCGGAAACGGAATCAGATTCTACTTAATACTACCCGCTAGGAGCGCTACCTGTCACTGGTCTATTTGGGCCGCTGGGGCCTATGGCAGTGTCCGCTCTTTACCTTGTCTATATTACTCTATGGGTCGGTGGCCGAGTGGGCTGAGCGCACACCAGCTCACAGCAGGTGGAGCGAAAGCTGGCGCTGCAGAACCCAGGATCCTTGGTTCAATTTCCACCCCTTCCCGTTTCGATCTGGAGAAGCATCGTACCGGCGTGCGGTCGTGTATCACTACTGCGTGGTGCACGTTAAAGACCCCAGGCTAGCGGTTGTACTGCAGTGGCTACATTTCTCATCTACAGCTGGGAGACACGTGGCCATTTGAGGCAGGCCAAGTTCGAGGCTGTATAAACATACACACAACCCAATTTTAATATTGGAAAGGGCATTTAAAGCGTGAAAACGAAGCGTTCAGTTTCGCAGGAGCAATGATCGCAAATACGCTATTTGCTCTGGTTTGAAACGCGCGTTCTTTCTTTCTACCGTTCAATATGGACGTGACGAAAAGCTCAAACACTCCAAGTTTTCAGTCACCAAGAGTTACACCTTTCTACTGTAGCGCCGCTAAAACAATTTTTAGAGTTCACGACCACCGCTAGTTGCTGTTTCGAGGCTTGAGATTGGCAACGAAATGCTACCCTATTCAGACGAATGAATGATAAAACTCTCCCAATAAAAGGCTCTGGCACGAACAAGCTGAACTAAAACTCATTTCTTTCGAATTGTTACGTAACTATCTGAGGAATCGGGCACAGTTTGCAGTAATTAATTATACAAATTTCGGCAGTGAATATATACTATATGGAGTTTCACAAGAACCCACGTTGGGACTTGTGTTGTTTCTTTTCTATATTACGAATATTGTATCCATCCCTCGCACTTCAGACGTTGTTATCTACGCGGATTACTCGAATTTGTTTTGCTTAATTCAAACAAATTAAGAGCCCTTCCTTCCCGTGAAGAGGGAAGTCCAGCGGAGTTGGCCAATACCACCTAGAAAACAAGGCCTCCGTATGACGTTTCGTTAGTAGATCCCCGACCCGCCCCAAGCGACAAACAGCCCGAAGCTTGACGAGAGTAGGGGCCGCGTCCCAACTACGTCGCATTCATTGGCGGCCGCAGCTCTGCGCGCGACTGCTAAGAGCGAGCTGAGCGAGCTCCCAGTTCATTTGCAACCTGCATGCGAACACTCCCTCGGCCAGGAGCGCGAGCTAACACGCGCTCCTGGCTTTGAGAGGTGCATTTCTGGCGCGGGCTAGTTCTGCGGAAGAACGCTTCAAAGCAGCGACCCGGAGTACAAACAGCGCTTTCACAAATGGCGTCCAGTGCCCTTCGCACAGCAGTAATGCATTTTCACTCCTGCATTTGACATTCCATGTGAGTGTCCAACTTCATCGTATGTTATAGCAACAGACACTCGGCGTGAGCATCATTTTCATTATCTGCTACACAAACCACTAAAGCAGACGATAGAGCAGGCGATGGAGAAGGCGATGTCGCAGGCGATGTAGCAGACGATGGTGCTCATCCGGGCTAGCTAGGGGGCGCTGAGGGGACCTACTAGTGATGACGTTTAGAGGAGGAAAGGCGCAGGCCTTGTGTTCTAGGCGGTATTGACCTGGCGCTCTGCTGGGATATGCTATGTCGAGCTGGGAGCACCGGCAACGGCGGTTTCAGGTTGGTGGTGAGCTCATTCTCGCTTCTGGGCGCGCCGACGCTCCGCGTACTCCCGCTGCTTCTCTTCGGAACGTACAACACGGGTGAGAGCCATGTGAAGTCTGAAGTCCAACTGATAAGGACAATGGCACGACCTTCGGCAGGTGGCCGCCGAAGAGCGCGCGGTATTGCGCAATGTCACGGGAAGATAGACAACGCGCGTGGAGAAGGCGCGCGCGTGCGGCGCCGGCGTCTGCAGCATTAACTATACAAAACTGTCGTCTACGCATGGTCTGACCCTGGAGACGATCTGCCGAAGCCGAGCCATATACAGCTTCGATGTAAAATCTTGTGGGTGTCCACTTTAGCCACCGTCCGATCAGGCCCCGCCTCGACCGCCCGGGAGGAGAACACGCAATGCAATGTACGGAAGATCTACTGTGTCGCAGTTGAACGACCTGGAGGCAGCGCCTTGTCCTTTACCGTTCCGTCGCCGACCATCCACGAGCTCGCTGACCGAGCTCGCTGACCGAGCTCTGCTTCGTGCCGTCCTGTTCTTCTCACTTGGGCCCCGCAAGCCCATTTCTTGTCCCGTCTTGGCCACGATCCGCACGATATTATATCTGACTTTAGGGGCGAAGCTCCTTAGGGGCAAGCCATGTTCGTATGTCCGTCCGCCGTCGGGTGCACGTGCTCCTGCTCGTGAGCTCACGTGCTCACGAGCACGTGAGAACGTGCTCCCGTGCTCGTGGAGGGCAAAAAAAAAACGGATCTCCACGTGGTAAATGAGGCGAAGCTCTGGTGGTGCTTGTCTGCGTAGACGGTGAGCCGGAGCATGGCGAGCCTTTCGTTCGTTTTCATCCATGTCAGAAAAAAAATGTGTAATGGAACGTGGTTATATACAGATTTGAGCATTTGACCACAGCGTGACATGTATGAAAACGAACGAAAGGCTCGGCATGTTGCGGCTCAGCATCTACGTAGAGAAGCACCACCAGAGCTTTGCCCTAATCAAAATCATTCACCACGTGGAGATGCGGTTTTTTTTTTGTCATAAATGTATCTAAGATATCTATCCAAATGGCGTGATGCCAATCAGCTTCTTGTAAATTTTATGCTTCTATTTTTATGTTTTTATTTAGTTATACGTACTGCGAGCCGTGAGGCGAGTGCACGAGTGGTACATATTAGACACACAGTCATGTAATTTATACACGCTTAAACTTTACAAACTCTTTTGTGAACAAAATCGCATCAGTACAGTTTACTGTACATCTAGGAAGGTTATTCCAAAGATATATACACCTGAGAAAAAGAAAGTGCTTAAACTTATATGTTCTATACCAACGTGGTTTCCCATTTTGATTATGTTGCGTTTTCCTCGGCATAGTTTCATAAAGGAAAATATATTTGCAAGCGTCAGCCTGTAGTGCAATTAGATTATATAAAAAAGACTTTTATTTTACTCATTTCCATGCTGTATTTTATGCTGGTTAAAGTTCCTCGGGCCTTGAGTTCGGAGACAGAATCTGTTGATCTTTAACTGTCATAAATAAATCGAACAGCTTTGTTTTGAATTCTCTCTGGACTATAGATGTATTTATTTATTTATTTGTACATACTGTTGGCCCGTGGGGCCGTGGCAGGGAGGAACAAACACACACACAAAAAAGAGTATGACTCATACCTCCAACAGAGATGTTTTGACCGTTGAATGGTTCCCACACGGTGCTCGCATATTCAATGGTTGGCAGGATCATAGATTTGTAAGCAGCTAATTCAACTTCCCCAACTCGCATGTCCCAACTTTCTTCTAAGCATCCACATTTTTTTAAATGCTTTCTAAAGATATCTGCTCAACATGGAAGTTCCAGCTTAAGTGTAATGTGAGGGTGACCCCTAAGTACGTATACTCAGTTACTTTATTAGGTGGAAGACCTTCAACGCTATACCTAAACGTTAGCGTTGTTTCTTGAGTGTTACGTCCATATAGTCTTCTTCATATTAAATCCATCAGCAACCGATCATTCCACGTCGCTATCTTACGGAAATGTATGTACAGACTTTGTTGGTGATCTATAGAAGAAATATTACAATAAATTAGCGTGTCATCCGCGAAGTGGCTTGAAAGTTATCGTAGAATCGAAACCGTTACCGATGTCACGGATATCAAAAGATGAAAAGAAAGATACCATGCACTGGGTCCTGGGGAACACGGGATACTACTGGCAATGGGTCAGCTGTTATTTTGTTTAGGGAAACCAACTTTTCTCGATCTGATAACTATGCCTCTAACCAATTTATAGTCTGGTTGTTCTTGAGTATGTGAAAAAACTTGTATATTCTGACACTCTATTGAAATCTTTTGTGAAATATAAAAATACGACATGCCTCTGCCCTAACTTATCTGTGGTAATGCTAAGGTCATGGAAGACTTCTGTTAGCTGCGTAGTGGTAGAAAATCCCCGTTTGAAGCCATGTTTATTTTTACCCAGGATGTAAATACTCTCTATGTAGTTCATCAACTAGTTAACTATTTTATGCTCCAAAGTTTTACAGCGTATGCTGGTAAGTGCAATTGGTCTGTAATAGATGTTTTTTAACGAAATTCAGTGCAATTTGGTGGCTGAAATGGCGGTTCACCTTTTGCCGTTCTAATGGCGGCAATGAACCTTACACTCAGTTTCGCAAGCCAACCGCAAACGAGAATGTTCTCATCACTGTACAGTTCTTCTCGATCATCTCTTTCAGTGTCGATGTCTACAAAAATGTAACCAGTCAGAACGAAGCGCCAACCCAGAAAGAACGAAGTCTTTATGAACTTCCGTACATAAAGATGATTCGGAGTCAATTCTCGGCAACTAACACACTAACTGGGCCTAAGTACTAGAAATGAACGCTACATCTCTTGCATTCAATTCCTGCTTCGCAACGTGCTAATGTCTCGATTGCGTAGGCCTCAAATCCTCTGCTTAGATGCATCTTCAACGTGTTCCTTTATCAATCAACAGAGGGCCGCCATTAGTACAGCAGACGTGCCATTTTTCATATGATGATGATAGTGGTCAAAGTGGCCAGTCTGAATTTCGCAACAAGGTGTTTTACCTACATTTGTTTTATCGCGTAGTTGAAATAGGCGGAATCAATGTTCCGCGTTGACAGTCACGAAGGACCTGACCTTTGCTGAGTGAGACGCTGAACACTATCTCGAGTTGAGGGGAACACTCATTTGCATATCTTTTTTAAGAACATATTCGGTATCTCGTCTTGTCCTGCGGACTTTTTATCGTCAATATAAAGTAACAAGTTAAACATGCCTTTAATATTTATTTTATGTTTCCTACGGCAGGGTAACTATCAGAAACGTGGAATACGGGAAGGTGACCATCATTCCGCGTAAACACAGATTGATAATATAGATTAAATTATAAAGCAATCAGACCTATATCTGTTATGATATAATAGTTTTCTACAATGCTGGTCACTGTTCCCTTTGATTGCGATAAATGCCACCAAGATTTGTCGGGAGAAGATCTCATAAATTTTGAAAGATAATTATATGTATATATATATATCGGGTGTTTTTGCGAAGACTCAAAAATCCTAAAAATTAGGGCGATTGAAAAAAGAAGAATCTCTCTTCGGGAACAAACTACCAGCCACGGCGGACGCCAGGAATTGCCAAAAACCTACTAATTAGCCAGATAATTAATTAAAACTTGCTAATCAACTTTTTAATTAGTGGAAATAGACATATGAGTCCAATTAGAAAGTTGCTGAGCGTTATCGAGAACCACTAAATCAGTCATTTTCAGAAAGACTTTAAGCGCTTGAGAAGAGTAGTAGCGCACTGAAATTACCACTCGTGGAGCAGGTACAAGGCTGAGGCTAGATAAGAAGCGGAAAAATCGCGCGGGCGCCTTACCGCAACCGCTAGCCTTCTACCTGCTCCACGAGTGGTAACTTTAGTGCGCTACTACTCGTCTCACGCGCTCAACGTCTTTCTGAAAATAACTGATTTAGTGGTTTCCGATAACGCTCAGCAACTTTCTAATTGGAACCATATGTCTATTTCCCCCAATTAAAAAGTTGATTAACAAGTTTTAATTAATTATTTGGCTAATTAGTAGGTTTATGGCGATTCCTGACGTCCGCCGTGGCTGGTAGTTTGTTCCCGAAGAGAGTTTCTTCTTTTTTCAATCGCCCTAATTTTTAGGATTTTTGAAAGTCTTCGCAAAAACACCCGGTATATGAGCACCTGGCACTTCGTACCTCTAGTCTTAGACTACTAGAATGAATTGGCCCTTCCTCTCGCCTCTCAGACGTCTCCTTCTTTCATAGCTGTCGCCGCTTTCTTCTCAACCTATGTCTCAGGCAAACAATATCAACGAAACAAAATATATTCTTTCATTCTTCAAATAATAAAACCACTAATCTTACTAGCTTGATGATATTTCAGTCACAATCATTAAAGTGCATTTCTGATTACAGGTATTTAGGGGTCCAGTTTCATGAAAGCCTACGGTGGACGTTCCATTTAAGTCGTCTGAAACGTAGTATCGCACAATCTGCATTGATACAGAATAGATTTTGAAAATTACTTTCTTTGTAGCCAAAAAAGTGAACTTTATTTCGATAATGTTCATTCGCGACTACATTATCGCGTTTGTTTGGGGTTACATATAAATCTAATATTACAAGTCTGAACTTTAGGTAGGAAAGAGGAGTGCGGTTTCTTCAGAACTTACCGAGTTTCGATCATGCTTTTTCCCAATTTGAACCAAATTGTATACTGAATGTTGAGGATTTATAAACACAGCAAAAGTCAAAATTTAATTTTTTTTTTAAATTAGCCGACACCTTATCATTGTTTTTCCTCATATACTGCGCTACACACTACAATTTTAGACAGACGTTTTGTAGAATGTATTGCCAGAACACAGCTATTCATTAGTCAAATTCCCAGCCTCCAAAACTTTTACCTGACATATTTGATATATTGGAACTTACATCCTCCTGCAGACCTTCACGAAGCAATCGAAAATATATATCTTAAATCATGTTCATTGGCTTTTAATGATATTTAGTGGCATCAATCGCTTTTATTTCGAAGTTTTGTTGTTGCGTTGTATGTTTTTGTATAACTAGTGTATTTTCAATTTTCATGTTGTATTTGTGTTGCTCTGTCACCTTCAATGGAGAGAGATCATGCGGTGACCTCACAAACTCCTAAGATCACTACGAAAATAACATCACACACCACTAAAACTGGAGATTCCTAAACTGCATAATTCTGCTTCCAAAGACAATGACGGCTTATTTACAGCATTTCCATGTTTGGTAATTGTGTTTGGTTTCTTCAACAGGCGATTGTGGTCACTTTTTTTGTTAATAATGTGGTTGTTTATTTTCACAATGGTACGACATCATTACACGCCTTAAGGTGATTAGAGACTTCCGAGTACTAGTTTCTGTTTTTGAAATATCGTTTCTGTTCCCCCAGCCTATAATAAATGCAAATTTTTGTTTGCCCTTCGTAGCATATCCTGAAATCAAAAGGGACCTTGTAGGCTGCACCGGAAACAAATGTGACATATTTGTCCCTGTGTTTCTTCATGGCACCTCTTTAAGCTGAAGCGAATGGAGTCAAATGTTCGAAGTTAATATTTGTGCAAAAAGCCATGCGTAAACCAAACTTACCGCCAATTGATTTCAAGTTGCGGGATAACTAATGAAACAAAAAAATACAACTACGAACTTTTTCGTTCTGGATTTTTTTTTTTTTAATTTCTTGTTTGATGAAGCAATACAAAAGCTGTTTGGTCAGGAAATCCCAAGGGCATCTTACAGCCTTAAACTGGGGAACATAATCGTTTCAATCATGCGGAAATAAGACTTTTTGAGCGCGTTATTCATCATTATTGAAACTAAACCTGCGTTTACGTGCTTCGAAAGGCAACTATCAAAATAAAGTACTAGTATTGCCTTTGTCTTTCCACACCTCCGACAAACCCCCGAGACTATATTGAGCTGGAGGTCGAAATACTGCTTTACGTTGTTTTCAGGCCTCTCAATGGAGAACCTTAACTCGGGAGCCTTCTTGCACACGGTATTCTCGATGTAAGCAACCAAGTTTCAGTCAATGGCACAAGCCAAAATGTCACCAAATATCTTTTGATAAAGATTGAACCATGTTTACATCCTTTATCAACTCATTAATTTTTATATACAAGCTTCGGATGTACATTTCTGAAAGGAAAAGAGCTACCGCCAAACATATACATGCGCCTTGACGTTGGATGAACCTTCGCCATTATGATTTACGACTTTATATCTAAAATATAGCTCATAAATCTCTAGAAAATCGGATATCTCTTTACCAGACTGGGACTGGAATCGAAATAAATTATACTTCAAAACAAGACCGGAGACCTAGGAAGAGAAATCGCCGATTAAAGTGAGTATTATAAGTAATTGACTTTCAAACAAAAAGTAGCGCAAGGCTTCCGATGAAACGGTTAAAAATGTTATCTATCACTGCAAGAACTAAGTACTAAAGGTCTTTTGAAGTCTATAAAAGACAGGTCATTTTAAAGGAGGAAAGTGTTGCTTCCATTTGCCGCTAATCAGTAAATTTTATTTTATATCAACATTTAGGCAAACAGGTATGCTGTATAAGCGCGTTGTTATATCTTTAATTGGCGCTGAAATTACGGACTCCTTTTTGAAACACTTTCTTCCCAAAAACTATTCATTTTAAACCAGAACCAAGTTCATAATTGTCATTATCAACACCACAGGGGTGTTACGTGAAGATATTGCGTCCCTGGTTGGCTGCTGCTGCTTAAAACATCTCTGAGTTGCCCGAGTTGCTCGTCCCTTTCGAGCCGGACCCGATCTCAACAACTGGTGTAATAGCGCGAGGGTCTAGGGAAAGCTTGGGAACAACTCGCCAGCAACACCGAAATTGCTGGGAAAATCGCCCTGTCTGAAGCGGGCCTAAGTGACTTAATCTGACACCTTGCCACCTAAAGTACGTCTATATTGCCGTATAACTAACTTGAAGTGAGTTACATGGCCACACTCAGTGTTTATTTAATGGTATTTATTTCATTATTGTGTAAAGCGTAAATCGAAAACCTGTTGGATGGCACCTCCTGTTAAATGACCACAGTGCTACCCAAGTTACCTGTCTATCGTTTAGTATTCTCAGCGTATTAACAGTCGCGGAAGTTTAAATTTTAAAACAATAGTGAGCACTTAGGAGGAGATAAAATGATTGCAAGTGTTGCTTCGCTTGATTTGTGTTTGACTTCTCAGCAAATTTCTTTGAATCTGAGAATGTTGCGGGCCGTTTCTTCGTTTGTTGTCGCCATGTTGGTCCTTCTGCACGCCCTCTCAACATACCAGAACAAGTCAGTTATTGCTCGTTTCAGCACGTAATTGGATTCAGCGTGGTCAACATGAAGATCGTGATGCGCCTTGAAAATATCAAACCATCTCCTTCTAGGGGATGGGACTAGATCCAATTTAGTACGCGTACATTGTGAATCGAGGCATTTCCGTGGCCTGATACGATGGGCTAAATCAATTCACTGAGGTACTATCGCACCTGGGTTGGGTTTACATGGATGCGATAGTAGCACATTGAATCGATCAGGAACCAAGCGGCTCAGCATGGTGCGTGTGGCAAGCTATAACTCCAACTCATATCTTTTTTAGCGCCCTTTTACGAAATCTGCATGAGCATTAAAGAAAGCGAACCGGCTTGAACCTTTCAACAATCGTCGCGTATACGTATTAGTCGGCACAAGGAAAATTTCCTCCAAACCGCGAATGGAGAATTTATTACTGTGTTCAAGTTTGATTAAATCTTGTTTAATGACCAACCAAGTGGATGTATTCCCGGTTGTGTTCACTCAAAGATGCTTAATGTATCCGTTGGGCGGCTGACGGAAAGGAGCAGTCCAGTGGGTTTCTTGAGGCAAGCTTTAACAAATTGCCTATCTTTTCTGGGTAAGCGGCTACCTGCTTTTTTGTTTGTTTGTTTTCCGCCTCGCTGGACTGCTGCATTGTGAGATACCTCTTCTTTAAAGCATGATCCAGACTTCGGTTTCCATTAAGCAGCTTCGTAGATTTCGTTTGTTGCGATACTTTTGCCAGATCGTTAGTTCGAATCACGATTAAGAATGCCTTCTTTTGTATCGTTACCCATTGCCAACTATGGGTGGCGTATCCTTTACCCTGCCTCGGTCTGAGTGTAACGATTTTGTATCACACTCGGGCGTGACACCTTTCGCATAAAATACCGCCCAAAAACACAATATGTGTTTAAATTTATTGTCGCGGTGATGCGGGTGAGGTGAAGTCAGCCGCAACCTGCGACGCCAGATTTCCTCTATACAGTGTGAGTCTTCGAACGGCATACATATACACATATGAACCTTCATGTACTGCGGTGCAAGCTACTACAAAAACTCTGTGCTCATTACGTCGCTATAAACGGGTTACAGTCATGTCTCGTTAATATGACCCACGTTAATGTTGGTCGCCCGCTATCTCTACACCATTTTCGGGGGCAATCTGGGAAAATGCGTGCATTATTGTCTCGTTATTATGGACAACTCACATAATGAACGAGTTTTTAGGGGAACAGAGGTGTCCACATTAAAGAGACTTCACCGTATATGTATGTTATTTTCTTACCTCGTTGGCATCAGGATAATCTCCTCCGCTCTCTTTAGGTAAAATAGTATCGCAATGAGATAAGAGCGGTATTCCCAAGAAGACAAGGACAATCATTGCCTCTTCAATTTCAAATATACAGATACGTTCGAACAAGGTATATATCTGGGTATAGTGCTCGGTGTTTCTAACAATACAGTACCTAAGGCAAGATCTTCTGTTCTTTTTTATTGAACCTGTCAATCAGCTGCTAAAGTACAAAAGCTATTGTCCACGTAATAAAAAAAAATATTCTCACACACCTGTCTTGCGTGGAAAAGGTTTCGTCTTCTGTTTAAAGGGCGAATGGAATGCCCATGTTCTACGTATACCAGAAACATGCCGTTACAAATTGCGCCTGTTAAGCTATGAGGTTCAAAAATCTTCACGAAAAGAAAATGCGTTTAACCCTAGGTATATTTTAAGCATGCACCGCCGATGTCTATCAACTTCTCTCGGAAGGTTATTGTTGTTGCTGAAATATTACTTTAGTTTTTGTTAATAAAACGTGGCACGACAATTTTTGGATTAAGTTATACGACTTTGCATGTGATAATTTAGGGGTTGACAACAGCGATCCCTCTTGACTAGAACGGACTAGGGAAAACAAGCAAATGAACATGAGCAGTGCTGTGTAAAGCGCGAAATGCATGTGAGCCAAAATCGCAACGCAGCGCGCCGCCGCGCGGCGTAAGTGTAGAAACCACCATTGACATCAACCGTCGTCAAGGTTACGCCGCTAAGCGGCGCGTAGCAACGCGACTTGGGTTCACATGTGTTTCACCCTTCGATTCGCAGTACATTCGCAGTACAATCGCAGCGATAACTGCGACACGTCACGGCGAAGTGACTGGCCATCAGCGTCTTGTTCACGCATCGTGGAGAGCGTGAACAAAAAAGTGCAGAGAAGATAGATGTTTGACCATTTTGTTTCGAACAATTTCGTTTCTTTTTTTGTTTTATCCGTAGCGCGTGAAAAGACGTTTTTCGTCGTGAGCTATTGGCATTGCCAGTGCCACGACGGTGTTTTGTTAATATTCATTTGCCTGTATTTTTTTTTTCTGAGACTACGTGCGGTGGGCATCAGGTACAACGCCAACCGTAAGTATAAAGCGGGTTCACACTGTGGCGCAGCTCTGTCATTTTCTTTCCGGCTGACGATACGAGCGGACGCAAAGTGGGCCGTGTGCCAGTTGCAATAACGGACAACACCGGCCGTAGCGATGCTGTACCTTTCGTGCCCAAGGACTATCCAATGACATAATTAAAAACAGCGCAAAAGGGACAAGACACAAAGGAAAAGAAGGTGTCCTACCCCTTTTGCGCTGTTTCTCATTATGTCGTTCAACCAACCAGCCCAGCAAGGTATACTGTTACAGGACTCTCCAATGATTCTACCACACTTGCCAACAGCTGATGCGATGAAATGTTTGATCGTTCCGCATGACGATATCACGGGATGACCGTAACGCGCCGAGCATTTTCGGCGTTCGCTCAATCAGGCAGGGTGAATCGGGGAAGTCGCCAGACTAGGGGCGTATCAAATGCCCCACGCCTGACTGCTAGACGTGAAGACGGACTGTGCTAAGCAGATCATGCTCATGGCAGAGCGACTCGCTGTCAAGGGCCGACCAGGCCTCGTCGTTGACCCATTCCGGCGGGAGCTCCGGGTCAATCTCTGCTGGGTGGCGTTTGAGATCTCGAACGACGCCATACAAAAGGTCTTCAGAAAATACGGTGTAGTCAAGGAAGTGACGCAAGAGCAGTGGAAGGTGCGAGGCTTCAACGTAGTTTATTCTACAATCCGACTGCTACTGCTGTAGCTCCGGGAGGGCGTGAAACTCGAGCATCTTTTGCACCAGATTCGCCTCAGCCAGCGGCACGGTGATCGTGGTGGTGCATGGACGGGCTACACTGCGACTCCGCTGCTGTAGGACTGGCCATATCCGTCCGGACTGTACGCTCCTAGCCGTACGAAGTGCCGGGCGTATGGGCACGCGCGGGCCTGTTGTGCCTGTTCGTACGCTTGATCCTCTGGCCGAGAAGCTACCGAGGAGTATAGTGTGCTCATAATAATTGAGGAAGCGATGGAAAAAGCAACTGAGCCTGAAAGTGGTGCTGAAAAACAGTCCAGCACAAAAAAAAAAACATGAATCATGCGCTGTTTACTGTGTCGTCGCAAGTGAGCTCCCCTGCACCGATGGCGCAGTCTTCTGCAGCTCCTGATACCGCAGTTGAGCGCCCGCCGAGGTCGGAAATGGTAGTTTCGAGAAAGTGTGAATCTGGCGCCTGACGAAAACCTCGCCTCATCAGCGATAGACGCCGAGTGAAGCTCCGTGAATCTGCGACATGACGACTCTACGGAAGCTTCGCAATAATGATGGCCGCGCAAACTCGAGCGGGCATTGAAGGTGGGCGCGGGGACAAGTCACGTTACCAACCAGCCACAGGCTGTGCTGCATCTCCAAAGCGACAGATAGTTCCAGTCAGCTCCTATGTGAACATGCCGCCCTGTACGATGGAAAGCACCAAGGTAAGCGAAAACGTTTCTTCTGGTCCTGCTAGGCTATAGTCTCCCTTGAAAGGCCTGTGCAAGTAGCAACCCTTAGCGTACGAGGGGTTGCGGATCGAAGAAGGCAAAGGCAATTTCATCGCCATGACGTCAAGGCAGCAAGACCTCGACATTTGTGCGTTGTAGAAGACCAAGCTCAATAGTTTAGGAGCAGACCGAGCGTAATTGATACGTTAAGAGCATGTTTAGAAAGCTGTCTGAATCTTGTATTGGTCCCGCGTTCGGGACTAAGGGGGGGGATATTTTTGTCAGTACGGCGGAGTTTGGGAACGGTGGTTCAGGGTGTTACGACCAGTCCTGATAGGTTAACGACTTTCTGTAGTTTTTTTTCGACGGCTTGTAGGTGATTTTCGTTTGTCCGCATAGTAACTGCTGAAAGACGAAAATAGTTTTTCCAAGATATTCGCTCAAAACATAATCATTATATTCAACCATATTGGTGCTCAACAGATCGTTTTAAGTACTCCTGTTTTTGTTCGGTGTATAGATAAATGGAACAAGCTACCCGCACGTGTTGTCAATTCCGAAAATTTCATGTCATTCGCAAAGGAACTAGAGCTTGTGTATGCATGTAATTAATTTCCTTTCTATTCATGTGTTTTTTGTGTGAATGTAATTATGACATTTTGTTTATGTATGGTATTTGTACCACTCTTGCCCTGGCCTTACGGCTGGCAGTAAAAATAAATAAAAAAAATTGCTTCGAGACTTTAGTTTTGTACAAACTGCGCGGGCGATACGAAATATAACGCCTATCGGCGGTGCCGGTACGGTTATTTTGCATTTAATGTTATGGAGTATGGGTGCGGACGTTGGCAACGAAATGGAATTGATTGAATGTTATGGAGTATGGGTGCAGACGTTGGCAACGAAATGGAATGCACTATATCTATTAAATATACCTATTTCCAGGGTTTAGTCATGCACGTTTAGATCGGTTTAATGTTTTTTAGGTAATTTTGTTATGCTGTAACTATCGTGTCACGCCAAAGTCCATTTGGGACCGCTGTCATATGCGAGCACTGAACTCATTTAGGTGGCCACACTCTTTATTGAAGGGACGCCAACAGGTAGCCTCCAACTGCGAATACAGGAGAGATCTGGAACGGGGGGCATCGTCCACACGTGATACTCGCATATACAGCTCTGTCTAGTATGATGCCATACGATGCCATACGATGCGATACGAACATTTAGTCTTCACCTCAAGTACATGTGGTGAATGGGAGGCCGGAGAAAAAGCTGCAGAAATGCAGCTTTTTCTCCGGCCAGGCTGTTTCGGGGGTTGTACTCTTGGAAGACTCAAAGTGAAAAGAAAAAGTTTGTTTGTAGATGTCGAACGGAACACAATGTTTTTGAGTGAGGTTCCATTGACGGACGCCCTCAAGAATAGCTCACAAATGTTAGGGAAACTGACTGGCAATATTTGCTCCTCAAAGAGCGATTTGCTTAGAAAGGAAGTAAAGATGAAAACAATAAAACGAGGAAATGCGAGTCATAATTGTGAAGAGAGGCCTGCGAAGAGTTGCGAAGCAATCCTGCGAGTAAGATAGGCGGGAAAAAAAAAAGCCTACGCCGCGTTTTCAAAACTATGCTGTTCGAAAGCCCTACTGGAATTTTAGATAAGGAGCGATGCCATGGTGCACTGGCACGGACACCAGCGCGAAACATCTTACTCTGCAAAGCGTCTACCAAG
Source organism: Ixodes scapularis (assembly GCF_016920785.2). NCBI lineage: Eukaryota > Metazoa > Arthropoda > Arachnida > Ixodida > Ixodidae > Ixodes > Ixodes scapularis. The sequence continues at coordinate 77,551,262 of NW_024609838.1, read as the reverse complement.
AAAGCGCACTGCACGAAAAGAAAGGGCAGGCTAGCCGTTACAAAATAATGAAAATTTAACGTGGCGGTGTTATTACAAGGGACCGCGCAGAAATAGAACGCGCTTCCTCCGATTAATATAGCAGTTCTTTTCTTATGAACCTGTGAATATAGATATGTTTAAAATTGATTCTGTGTTGTTATTCCAATCTTTAGATTATAACACAGCAAACAATGTAGAAGCCAAAATTACTGTGGGAAAAGACTAGTAGGATTTACACGACTTTAAACTGTGGGGAATCACTTGAACTAGGTGACTTCTGTTCGGTGTCCTACAACTCGATTACAAAAGTGAACACTGTCTTGTGTAAGGTATTGAGTAAAGCGTACAAGCGGGAAAATATCCCCCTATCACTTGCGCCGTTCAAACACAGTGGTTACTACGAAACGCGAAAACAATATAAACCTGACGCAGGTTAATCACGGTTTTTAATCCCCGAGACAAGGACAGAAACTGGAAGAAGCATTAGAAGATATTGACGAAAGTTGCCAGACGAGCTGTTCAAACCCGGCTAACACAATGGACCTTTTCCGAGAAGCGTTCTGCGCACGCGCGAGCGCCCGATGCCAAGCGGTGGAAGTCGGCACGAAAAAATCGAGGAAATTCAAAATGAGGCTGTAAATCGACGAGTAGAATACGTAATTGCAGCATATATATAATTGCGTTACACAAAAAAAGAAAGTGGACGGAAAGAAAAACACGACGTTTGGGTGAACGCTACGGATTTCCTTCTTTAAAGTCGCGCTAGGCCTACCTCGTTGCATTGGGCACGCGACGCTGCTCAGAGAGCGAAGCAACTGGTAACGTAGCTCCCATTATTGATTGGTAGCGCAGGTCACTTCCTCGATTTTTTAGTTCGCGCAGCCACCGCCTGGTGCCGTCGGTATATGGAAAAGGTCCATTTGCTTCATGAGGCGCTTTTATACGGAGGGAAAGCCGTCTGCTCTTTCGCACAAGCCGGTGCCGTGACGTCACTTCGCCGTGCTCTGATTGGAGGATGGTTTCAGGCGGGAGCTCGGGAGCTGACGGGGGTAAATAAAGCGGTGTCGTCCTTTCTCCGCGGCCATTGCGGAAAGCCTTTCTTTGGCGCTTGAAAATCCACTGCTAGTGCTGCAACAAGAAGGCGGAATACAAAAAAAACAAAACAAAAAAAAACACAGGAAATATCTCAAAGTTTGCTTTACTTCCTTTGACGCAAAAGAATTTACCCTGGGAGTATACGAAGCACTGATATGCATCCCGGTCTCCGGCGGTCGTATATTGACGTAAGCCCCTCCAACGTCAGCACGGTGATGTGCGACGCGAGTCAGCCTTTCTACTTCTTGACGGAGACCCCATTTCGCTAGAAAGTGTCCTAATGTTTCCGTGAAGCATCGAAGTGTAGCTACTGCCCTCTTTGGCGAGCTGAACGGGCTGCCGAGCTTTCGAAGGCCGATCTCCCGCAGCGTTGGCCCCCGGAGAACCCGCTGGGATGAGTTACGTCGGCTTTGTACATTTCGCAATATTCACAAACAGTTGCACGCTAAAGGATTTGCAAGGACCAAATGCAGGAACCAGCCGGTTCTGGCGGCTGGTCCTTGCATTTGGCACGGTGACACGAACACTCCCGTGGCGTGCTGCCACATGCCTCGCTCCGACATTCTTCCCTGGGGCGCAGGAGCCGTAGCCTCCACGGTTCGCCAAGTTATCATGAAACTGAGTGTAGACTAATGGTGAATTCCTCTCGTAGATCTGGAGCGCTTTCCAAAATCCGCGAGGGAGGGAAAATTCCGCTCCGTGGGACCCGCTCCGAATCGACGAGGGGATGATAAACTTGCATTTTTGGAGCGATCTCCCCCACACCCCTCCCCACCCCTTCTCCCTCCGCCGTACAAAATGGCCGCTGCTCGAACTTGACAGCCCACCAACGCCTCAGCCGGCTGATCTTTCCGACGACCAGTGACGACTGTCACTGCTTAGCTGCAGAAGTAACACGCGACACAGGCCGGACGAAATTATACGTACCGCGGCGCCCATATCACAAATAACGAAGACGTCCGAGTTCGGCACCGTCACATAGCTTTCGGCCGCCTCGAAGCGGCGGGGCACGGACATGCAGCGATAGCCAGCGGTGGAGTTCAGATTTGTAGTACGACTTTAATAAACACAGGTAACAAACCATCACTTGCGCGGTCGTTGCCTAACCACTTCTAGCTTTATTTCACGGGAAAACGCCGACGGAATGCAGTGTAAAAAGGTAAACAATCATTGGCTGCAGAATAAATAGGCCTAACCTTGCGTCTGCCTCCGGCTTTTCTGTCGTTCTTTTTCTCGTTCTTCCTCTCACGATCACAGACGTCAGCGCTTACGATTTGCCACGCTCCACATTGCCGGCTTTTTATCCCTGATCTACGCGAGGTAGAAGCGTTCGAGCCGTCACAATCCAGAGTAAATAACCGACGCACCCGAACAGATCCAACTCCACGACCCGACCGGCCCGCCGATCTCTCCAACCTCGCCGCGCATGCGCACCGCCGATTTAGACGGAAATCACGTGGGCCGCTCTGTCAGCTTCCGGAGAGATCCGTGAAAACCCGCAGAGCAAGTTCGGCGGTGTTTGGGGCGAGCGGGCGCTGCCAGAGATGTACGAGCGGAAGATGACCAACTTGAGCCAGATCTGCGAGCGGAATATGTGCGCTCCAAATGGAGCACTTTTGGAGCGCTCGAGATCTGCGAGCGGAATTCACCATAAGTTGTCTGCTGGTGAAAGTAGCTTTGCCAGCATGATATATTATGTATAAAATATAGTATATTTTAAGAAAACAAATAAAGCCATTCAACCTTTCCACCGAATGTCTTTGTTCGTTAGTATATCTTGGTTCAGTGGACATATTACATGTCAGTATTAGACGGGACACGACAGGTAAGGTCAATTACAAGTGTTTCAGAGCTGTCGAAACAGTTTCCTAGTGGCTCATGCAAAGCAGCTTACATGGTACTACCCCGAGGAAAGGGACGAAACATCCTTGACAAATCTGCTTTAGCCGCAAAGCACACCAAACTAAATATTGGCGTTTCTAGAAAATTGCAATCAACCAAACCATTCCATGTAACGCACACCACAAACAGCTTCGGTGTGAGGGTGAGCCCTATCTGCAGCGACAGTACTGAAGCCTCGGATGCCACTGTCACTAACATATGCGAGCAGTCGCTCAGTGGCTGGCATACTTGGGCATTGATGAACCAAGAAAAGGTCGTCAATGAGTGGACTAGAAATGTGCATCAAAATGGGACTGTCTTGACATTATTCACAATAGGTATATGACCACCATCTGTTGGAGCGTGTTTCTGGATGTCAACAGCCCATCTGGTACCTAGAAACGACGAATGATTTGAGAAAGTTTGTCGCTTGCACACTGGCTTTTGTTTGGCCTAGTATGCTGAGCGAATAGAACAAAGATACCTACATGTTAGTCATTGTTTACTCCCGTGTCAGTTCCATGGGGAGTTAATTACCTAGGCTTGGATAATGCGCAATCTCCGAACTTTTATCTTGGTATGCGAAAGAAAAAGAAGACAAGCGACACAAGAAAACATGTGAGACATTGACAGCGTCGATTTGTGTAGTTCAACGATAACTGCGCGACACATTTTGCAGAAAGAAGGCATCGGTACTTCTTCGTTAATTCACGGATACTGGTTAGTATGAAACAACAAATTTGTACTGTCCGAGTTGGTTCACGGTATTACACGCATGAGCATTCAAATCTCATTATCGAAAAAAAAGGATCACGTTTTTGTAGCAAGTTTGGAGCGCTGTGCCTTTCTAGTGCCATGATTACAACTGTAGTCTGCAAGTACTTTACCAAATACCATGTAAGACTATACTGCGTCTCACCTAAGTGCAAACGAAGCGAAAATTACAAACGCCAGTATCAGATCAGCGCTTGCACTGCATGATTGCAGATGCATGGCACTTACGATCAAAGCCCGGGACTTCCCCATGTACAGGGTGTCACAAAAGAAACTTTACACGGTCTTTTTTACCGCAGAAATAAACTAGGCATTGCCGAACGCTCATTCTCCGCCCAAAGGTAAAACTAGAGGTCACAACAAGATGCCAAGGTTTCAGCCCGATTCGATAACTTAATCAATAGTTATAAGTGATTTTCTGAAAATTTCAATGGGAAAATAGAGCTCATTTTTGCCCGTTTTCGGTTTCTGGTGCCATAGAGCCCTATTTGTTCGAAAACTCCGTTGGCCGCCATTTTCCCATTGAAATTTTCAGAAAATCACTTTTAACTTTTGATTGAGTTATCGGATCGGGCTGAAACTTTGGCATCTGGTTGTGACCTCTAGCTCTACCTTTGGGCGGAGAATGAGCGTTCGGCGATGCCTAGTTTATTTTTGCGGTAAAAACGACCGTGGAAATTTTCTTTTGTGACACCCCGTAGATTTGACTTCGATCTCATTTAAAATGAAACGGAGCATAGTTTATACGGCCTCCGTGCAGTTTTGAGTCAAAATAGTGAGTATGTAATCTTAAATATCACCAGCGGAGGTAGGGTTCAGAGGATCGGGAAAACGCTACATTTTTAGCTGTTTTTCAAGTAATAGCCTAACGACTCCGTGACATAAGATTTATAAAGACCTGCTTGAAGGAAAAAACTCCGCTGTATTCGTGAAGGAAGCACAAGGCAAAAGGCAACTTACCGGCACAATCAGACGGCGGCCTCATAGTGACCGGCGCAACCGGCGTTTCAATCGCGAGGCTAGGCAAGCGCCTGTTTTTATGCTCTTTGTCTTCTTTATCTTGGAATCTTCGAAACGCCTCGAGCAGACAACGGAGGAATCGTAAGGGGCACAAAGCTGCTCGATCTTGTGAACTCGGCAAATTTTAACAGGGCTACAATAAACAAAAGACACACGGCCGGCGCTACAGCAAGGCCGCCATTATCGACGCCGATGTTTGTTTACCCCAGCCTCCCCCCGATATCTGCGAGGGCGGAGCTTAATCGGAATCATCTTCAACCTCCTCTACCGCCTTCGCGCCTCCTTTCCCCTGCGCAGAACACAAAATGAAGCCCACTTAAGAGGCGTATACGCTTCTTCCAAGGTTGTCCACACCATCCAAAAAGCACACGCAGATACTTTGTTTTTAAGGAGACTAAACTTCTGACTTCGTTCGTCCCGAACAAGCAAAAAAGGCACACTGAAGTGGAAGAACAACCTCATTTCAGATAGCCGAGCATAAATTCAAGGTGGTGCAGCAGGAAACACTAGCTAAAGACCCCAAAAGGAACCCGACTGATAGTTCTATGTTTCGTTCTTCTTCGCTCTTTAAGATTTCCTGCTACTACATCGGAGGGAGACGGCCCCTAACACCCCCGACGGCGGCCCCATGCAGGAACACCTAGGCCGTCGCCGTCCAGCTCTGGGCCCAATCAATGCCGCCGAGGGCCGTCCCAACCACACCAGGGCCACACGGCCACCTGGGCAGTGCTATACACCCGGGGTCTACCGATCGCCTGATCCTCAAGCCGGCCCTGGGGTGCCCAACCCCGGCCCTTGACCACATACCCCGCCAAGGAGGTCGCGAAACCCTAGAGGGGCTCACTCTGGCGGACCGCCACCCCTACAACACGGTCTAACGCTACGTGGAGAAGGAGCGCCGGATCCTGCGCTCCGTTGTGGGGTGCCCGAGATACACTGTGGTACCTAATGGGCCAGCGCTCTCCACCGAGGCCGGGAGTTAGCCGCCGCAGCCAGGGCTGTCATCGTACGCCTGGCGGCAATCGACGAGCTGAACCTTTAGCGGGCCTTACAATGTTAGCAAAAATAACACGCCCAGACATGTAAACCGTTGTCCCAGAGCAAAGACGACAAAACGTGCTCTTCTTACACGCCGCCATGTGTGTTATTCGTCTACACTCGAGGTGCCGTGTAAACTTAACACGCTACACCCTGTCTGCCATCCGCAAAATACGCTTGAGCGTGTTCGTTATGAGAAATGGCGGCCAGCAGCCGAGAACAGGCGAGAGACGAGCCCAGCGAGCCCCGCGCGTTTCAGCCGAATTGAAAGCACACAGGACGCGTTTGTTCTCGTTCGATGTCTTTTATACACAGTAAACAGTCTCCAAGTCGCTGACGTAGTTACGGTCATAGGTACGTATGTGCGTCGTCGGCGGTCGGCGGCGTGGGTAGCTACGACGGAACCGCTAGACAAAAAACACGAATACCGAAGTTACACGGATAAATAACTCGAGCAAATTACGTGGAATCGGGCGGTAACTTGCAGTACCTAGTGAGATTTCTAGGAACCCGTGAAAAAATAAGGAGTCTGTTTATACGCTGAGAACTATCACGAGTAGACAACAACCTACACTGTTAGCGAAAATGTAATATTTCGCCTGTTTACACCCCATTTTCACTCGTTAGCATATTTTTACACGCTCTGCTAGTGATAAATCGTCAAAAACTTACTTGGGGTAGTAAAAATTGGTGTTTCGGTTTCGGTTTACACGACTAGGCGTGTAAGCAACACTGAAAACACCCCAGCCCAACACCCCAAAACGTCGAGCGCCATGTTGCTTCTGCCTTGAAGCGGTACGGCGGACGTAGCAGCCGAAGGTGAGTGTTTGACTTTTTTTATCAAGTTTGTATAGAATGTAGCACGTCTCAGATTTTTGTTACATGACATTCAAGAACGGTAGATTTGCTTTGAGCAAGGCGGCTCAGGCGTTAAGCCCGATTCACACAACCGGCGTTTAGCCACCCCGTCGATTGGAAACGACTCGACTGCTCGCCGGTTCTTTTGCGCGAGCTTTCGCTCGGGCGCTGTGAACCCTATGAACTGTGGTGCTCAAAGCTAGCACAATTAGGCACGGCTAGCGTCCCGGTGGAAGCTGCAGAGAGCGGAAACCGAAGACACCGTCGCATAAGAGTGGCGAAGCCGCGATCCTGCGCTGATCGTTGTTCCGCCGCTCCCTCCGGCAATATCGGCAACACAACAAAATTGAGATTTTGTTGTGTTCGTCCGTTTTTTTTTATCGTTCCCCATCTCAGGGTTTACAAGATGTCGATATCGACACTTCGCTGCTGGGTGTCTCGTATTTCGACGTTTTAGAGAAACTTGGTATTGGCAAGCGCGAGGAGTCTCTATATCGTTTTCTCCGTCGCCTGCGTGGAGGAAACACGATGGCGATAGAAACATGTGCTGATGCAGTCAGTCAACTTGGACAATCCCCCTGTTCCCTCAACCCTATCGCATTCTTTGACTGCGTTTGTGACAACAACGTTTCCCCAGTGGGAAAGCTTTCAGTCACAACGGGCTACAAAATGGGTTATGCATTGCATGTAGCGCTGAGGGAATTCTTCGCCGGAGACACCAGCACATTAGTTTCATCGGTAAGGTGACCGGCCACTAACGTGTTTGGCAAATGAAGCGATCACGGGCAAGTAGAAATGCAAACAATATTGAATGAATATTAAGGTGGTTGTAGCCAGAGCCTGCCAGTTGAAATCAACCTTTAACAATATAGTCTGCGGTAACTTCTTTTTCCACTTAGGATTGCAATTTTAAACACAAAGCCACTCTACATAGCTGTCGAAAATCGTGTAAACAACAGCAGTCATTGTCCCCGGTTCGGATGAGCGAAGCCTTAGCTTGATGAAAAGAATGGCGGTCTATACTTTTGGTTGTTTCAATCACAACCTCGCACAGCTGAACAGACAAACAAATCAAGGAAGTATATCCCGCGCTGGCTTGCAAATCACAGCACACAAGCAGGGTACATAGCAGAGCAGAAAACACTGGCAATAAGCACACGGAGGCATGCAGCTTCCTTTCTTTTTCCCTCAGCGAATGATTGGTTTGCTGCAGCATTCCGTAAGCACGTCGACATTCAAAAGTTGAGCCTGATCTGTCTTGCAGTGCCTTGCGGAACGGCAAGTATTGCCCCCCATTCCACAAGGCACTGTAGGACTCGCAAATGTGTGAACAGTGCTTTGAAATAAAGGCCATGATCGGGCAGCAGGTGCCCATCTAAAGACATTTAATATTGATTGGCATTGAACTAACCTTTGGGCTTCATCACGTAGCAAGCACGGGTGAGGTATAATTCAAGAACATTTAATGTTCGACGAGTTTAATACGTTGTGGTGCTTTCCCATCTGTTTCGGTGTCACGGAGTGGGGTTCAAATTAATAAAAATAATTCAATGATCCACTCTGAGAATAAACGAGAAATTACGGGAAAAGAACAAGAGAGCTAAGTTCGACCATTGACTAGCGCTAGGTCCACGCCTGGTGTATAATCAGTAGAGAAAGATGATGACACAGGGAGGATAAGCAAAAAAAAGATTAGATTTAATAAAGTGAAAAACTAAGCTGTACACGGCAATAGAGCACTCAACACAAACCACACTCCAGCTCAAAGCTATCAAGCACTGCGAGCCAGAAACTAATACTAAAAGACTCGACGCTCATAAAACCGGAATAAGCCAACAAAACAGTGACGAAAACCCGACACTAACAACGAGAGCAAACCGAGATGGAGCTCGAACGTTACCGCTACACACATGGGATAATCCCCCAAAACAGTCGCGACAGAAAGTAGCACTGTGTAAAAATCTTCCCAACATTCAACAATTCGTACTTCAGAGCCAGAGAATGCAGTAGACAAGTTCTAGAAAACCAGGCTTAGCTTTCCGGTAGGTGCCGAGTCCAGAGCAGTCCGTAGTTTGGGGTTGTCGGCCGAAGAACGGCGTCTCGAAGTCCAGCGGTCCAATTAGAGGCTTGATGAGGTCGACACCGCGCACCACACAGCCACACACGCTTCAGCACAACAAACTCAGACACTTGTCCGACAGGCAGGGCAGAAGCCGAAAATTACACGTTCCAAGACTCATCTGCAGGGAGTAACCACGTTGAGTAGCGACCCGGCCAGCTCTGGGGTTGGACTACCTTCTTTGTTCCCGAACCCGCTTTTATAGGCTCGTCTACCGACCAACCTCCCGTTTCCCCGCCTTTCGGGTCAGTCAACTTTCAAGAAAAACAAAGCTACACAGCAACGACCCAAATGGCAAAACCTATTACATTTTTCAGACAACCAAACATATGTGCCCATCCATTCCCCCGTACGAGTCCAAAAACATCAATTATCGCCGATACATAGAACACGACAGACGGCAGACGGAGCAAAGCCGCCGCCTTCAAAAAGCGCGCTAGCCAGCGAAAACATCTCTGTATCCCGGCGGCGCCCCTGCATGTCAAATCGGCACCATACGTGAGCCAGCATACGCACCCCTCCGTCCGCGAGGTCAAAGCCACAAACTGTGACCTGGGATGATCTACGTCGCCCGTTAACAAAAACCCATTCCGCAAACGAGCAAATTCGTTGGGGACTTAGAAAGGGTTATGACGGGACGAACTGAGATTAAAAGTGGCACCACACTCCCCCTTTTTGACCGTACCAACACTTAAAGTGGTCCAAAAAAAAGATCATACAATTATTTTAAAAAATGAAGAGAAGCCTGAATTTGTGACACCCGGTTTCTCCATCCTGTGTTTTTTTTTGTGCTTTTTCTATTACGAAGCGAGACATTATTCCAGCCGTAGGCACCAGAGGTAATTCCCGTCTGCGATCATAAGATCATAGGATCCTAACTGCCGGCAGCTAAGTGTCAATTACATCCGGCTTGTGCATACAGTGCAACATCTTATGCTATTCAGCCGATCATCACTTTACAGCCTGGGTATCTGTTCTTGTAAACGACAGTAGTGCTACATGTTAAACGGCTCTAAAGCGATAGAGCAAACTCACATCTCATTATCTTTTAGCTGAATCAACTGTTTGTTTGGTTATGCTTGTTATCCAATTTTTGTTTTAAATTTAATTTTCTCATATAAACACCTTACATTATAGAAAAAAAATATTTTTATTGTACGGAGGTGTCCATATTAAGAAGACATGACTGTATCATCTTTGAAACTAGTTTGCCACAGCCAGTGTTATAATATGTATTGATTTTTTATGCAGTGCCTGCCTTTCCTTGCCCCTTGTGAGGACGACTGAGAAAGCGACTTTGCGCCACAACGACGGATGGCAAGTGTCCCAAGTGTCGTCACCTATAGTGGTCATGTGCTATGTGTTTGCAGCATTGTAAGCCGACCGTGGAGCACTTTCAAAAGGGAACTTTCGCCATGTGCACAGTATGGCCGTGTACAATACGGGGCACGTACAGTCAGAAGAATTATGAGAGGGAACATGCGGGCGCGTGTCACTTGGTACAGGCAGAGCAGCCTAGCAAGTGTCATGCTTGTGCACTGAGGGGCCCTGGTTTGAAGAGCCGAGGCAGAAGTTTCAGCGGCGGTGTCACCGCCCTGGCGGCTTGTCGCCGAAGCAGAAACGGGGTTAGCTAGCTTTGCTCGTGGCTGGCTTTGTGTAGTGTGTGTAGACGGAGACGTAGGCTTGTGAACTTCGGCAGCAAGAATACTACACGGCTTTGGTGTTTTGGTACGAGCAACAAACGTGACACTATCTGCTACGACTAGCTACGACCACCCACCGCAGCGGTGAAGGCATCCAAGAAGCAGAACCTGTGTATTACGCCGTTGCCATTACCCAACAGTGCTCATTTGTCATGGAGGGCTTTCCGCCCAAAGACTTTGCTCGTCACTGAGTGTTATTTCCCGTGTTTCTCTTTGTGTGCGCAGTGGCTGGACGGGCCTCATACACCAGTTCTTCAGTCTCAAAGGTGACTAAAAGTTGAGGGTGGATGGACTTGCAGCAATCCCCTCGGTTGGTGCGTGTGACAGAACCTTTGTACGGCATCATCGGGAGGATGCTGTTGTGAGTTAGCAAGTTGTCCAATTGTATGTTCATTATGCTAATATTTGAAAAAGCTTGTTTAAAAGGATGCTGGACCAAAATTTGGATTTCATAAAATAAGGCCGCGGAAGCTTTGAATGGGAGCTCTACAAACTCCGAAACATCACTCATACATTAATATCTCAAACGGATGGCCGTATTCTTGGAAAGGAAAGGGCACAATCAAACAAGAAATGTGACATCATACTTCTCCTGGTACACTTTAGAATGAGGGGAAGCGGCCTCGCTTCTCTCATTCCCGCTTCGGTTCACCTGCTTAAGGGGATGAAGCCTAGAGGAGAGGGAATGAGAATCGCGACATCACATGTCTCGTCGGCCTTGTTGAATCCCACATGTTTCCAAAAATACGGCCATCTGTTAGAAATAATGCTCTATGTGTGATGTTTTGGGGGTTTTGCAGCGTCCCGCCTACCGCCCCAGTGTTGTTTTGCAAGCTTCGAATTTCGGTTAAGCATACCTTTTAATATGAATAATTGTGTCATCAGAATGTTAGAACATGTCAGTTCTACACAGCTACTCTCAAACATTTTCGAGTGGTCTCGCCTGCCAGATTCAAAGGGGGGGGGGGGGGGGGGGGGGGGGGCAACATGTACATGTTTTTATGTCTACAGCACAAATAGTTCCTATCATGCACTCTAAATAGCTGTCAATCGACAGACTGGGTAAAAGAGTGAGCACAAACAAGTTCAACTACCAACAATGCTGTCCATGGCGAATCTTGGACACCATGTCTTACGTTATGTGGCCTCAGCGGTCTTTCTATAGTTATTTTCATTGTTGCCGGTAGAGCAGCTACCGATAGGGGGGGTTGCGAGGACGTGAACTTTGAAATGCAGTTTCTTCACATAATGTTTGCACTTTGGGAAGTTTCTACACATGTACCTTGAAGTCGCTATTGTACGGATGAAACAACTTTGTAAGAGTGTCTATGAAAACTTGGGCAGGGTTCTCTTTAACGTGCCTGACTTACAACAAGACTGTCCAACTTGAGAAATTTCACTGGTGGGAAGCTTATTTTCATATAAGAATGGTGTACTTCTTCACAGCGCTGTATGTATCCAACAGAAACTCCAGATGTGTTCAATAAAAGTAGCATTTGCTAATATTGTGTTTTCTGTGTATCTGATGCACTAGGTTGTATTTGTTTTGAACGCTTGCTACGTTTAGGCTATAAAAAATAGTCTAAATTTTATGCCGACAAGCTTATTGAAAAAGAAGTGTTCGGTCTGAATAAAAGATTCCAGAAATTACACTAAAATAAATTGCTACTTGGGGTAGCAAAAATGGTGTTTTACAGTCGACTCTCATTATTTCAAACTCCAGGGCCCGTTTGCTCGAAGCGCTAACCGCGGCTGAAGTTAGCCGCAGTACCTAGGAGAGGGATTTTCAAATCACGTGACTGGCTCGGTAGGGATGCGGGGAAGCGTGGCGGTGCCCCGGTGAGTGAGCGCTGCACGCTTTGGAACTAATATGTCGTTGTAGCTGCAATACCGGGCGCGTTAGTCAGCAACGAATGGTGCAGGAGGCTTTCGCTTTGCCTTACCTCACTTCATCACAAAGCATGAGCAAGGCTCTTGCCGCATTTTTTACATAAGTCTTTCGACTCTGGCCATTCCTAAGCCTAAATGAATGTGGTAATTGTCGGCTTAGCAACATCTTTGGAAAGCGGATTGTCTTGACTCTATCGGTCGGGTATTGATTGCACACAAAAGCAAACAGCATCCCTATAGACCTTTTTCTAAATTACCCAAGCATCGAGAAGAACGCTGGAAGTATAATTCTGCGGTCCGCGCGCACTGGCCTTCCTCTTATAAAAGATTCGAAGTAAATAATCATAATAAATATTTGACCAACGCACATGCAAGACAAAATTTGTTTTAGACTTTTTGCTTTAGAACAGTTACTACTTCAGACGCCAGCACGTGCAACGCGTGTAACTACACTTGTAGCATGCACCTCGGTGCTTGGGAAATTTAGAGAAAGGTCTAATATGGTCTATTGGGACGCTGTCTGCTTTTGTGTGCTATTAATACCCGGCCGATTGAGTCAAGGCAATCCACTTTCCAAAGACATTGCCATGCTAACATTTATCGCGTTCATTTAGGCTTAGGAATGGCCAGAATCGAAAGACTATCTAAAAAATGCGGCGAGGTCATATGCTCATGCTTTGCGATTTAAATGAGGTAAGGCAAAACGAAAGCCTCTGGCACCATTCATTGCTGACTAACGCGCCCAATATTGCAGCTACAACGACATATTAGTATCAAAGCGAGCGGCGCTCACTCACCGGGGCACCGCCATGTTTCCCTGCATTCCTGCCGAGCCAGTCACGTGATTTCAAAATCCCTCTCCTAGGTACTGCGGTTAACTTTAGCCGCGGTTAGCGCTTGAGCAAACGGGCCCTGGAAGCCACACAGTTTAGTTTGAAATATCAGAAGATTGAATTATCAAAATTCATCTAAATATTGTCACGAATAAAAACATACTTCTTTATTAAACTTAAAATCAGTGTGTAATGCGCTGAACTTGTGCTGAGAAACATAAATTAACAAAGACTTTTGATGGTGTCGAAAGGACAACTGCCTCAAGCAGCCAAGCGAAGGTACTTTTGTAAGCGCGTGGGTATCTAGAAGTTTCTGAGCTCGAACAAAAAAAATTTAGAGCCGTCTCATCATTCCAGTCACGCAAACAAAAGAAAGAAGGACATGCGCTGGCGGGGTCAGCGGCATGTGAGTCGATCACGCTGCTGAATCGGCTATTTGCACGTGGCATTACTCCCCTCTTGTGAAAGACTCATCGTCTTTATGCAACACAAAATTAAATTAACAGCTTAAACAAGACTAGGTCAAAATACAGAGTCTCGTAAATAGCAGATTTTCACTGTCCTACCGAGCATACCTAGTTCAGTTGAGTCGGAAGACGTGAATCGCCTACGGGTCGCAGAGGGCAGCGTGACAGTGTTGATGTGCCATTGGCCAACGACTTACAACTTAGGTCTCATGTAGCGAATAACCTTGAGGTCGAAGCACCACTTTAACAGTTCCTTGCTGCGACGATGAATTGGTGTTTAGATTCACAGTGGGTAGCCAGGCTGAAACTGGGCGTCGTGGTGACAAAGATTGTAGCAGTCATCGTCAGGAAGTTGTGGCTTGCATCAAAATGCGACCAAGCTGGCAAACTTCCTCCGTTCGTTGAGTGACATACCAGGCGTTGTCGTCCTGTTTGTCTTCGTGACAGATACCACACTTGCCGTAGGTATTGTCATCGGGTTCATCATCAAGGTCGCCGTCAAGTTTGTAGTCGTGGGTGTCGTTAAAGGGCAACTCCGGACCATACTTTCAATTTTGGGATTATGACTGTTTTTAGTGCAGTCAGCGTCCCTGAATTGCAAGGTGTAATTTTTTCCTCGTTATTGTGCGTAGTTTTAAAGATATGGACGCCTCAAAGTTTTGTTTGGGGCACGGCCAACAAAACCGAAACTAGCCGCTCGAGGCCCTGGCAGCACTAGAAATCAGCCGCTATGTGAACGTGACGTCAGGATCGTCCTCGTTCAACGAGTACGCAGGTTGATCAGCAGCTACTTCTGTTGCGCTAGCCGTCTAAAGGTAGGAGGTAAGCTGATTTTATTTTAATTCTGTATATGTGGCAGTTATCCAGCACATGTAGGAAGAGTTAGTGCGTATACCCAAAAGCTAGTGACTGGAAAACCCGTAAACTCGTACAGTGCCGTACTCGGCGGCCGCTGCCGCCGTGCGTGTGCCATGCCGTACTTGTCGCTAGTATACCCAAAAGGTAGCGACTGGAAAACGAGTGAACTCGTTCAGTACCGTACTCAGCGGCTGTCGCCGTGTGTGCAGTCTTCCGTACTCTGTGGCTAGCCTAAATTGTCATCGGGGCTCCGTGGATGGAGCGGCGTTGCTCTACGACGCGCTGCCAGTGAAGTACAGTTCTGGGGGCCCTCTCGCTTTCGCGCTGCGGGTCAGTAACAGACACGAAGCTTTGAGACTTTCCGGCACGGGCTCCTGCTTTAGGGCTGTACATGTCTGTTTTTGCATTCTTTTTTCCTTGGGCGCGTAAAAGCCAAAGTCCACTCGTCGAACAGCGTTTACCCGTACCTTCTTCAATTTCTGGTACGTTGGAAACTCTTGAAAAAGCACCTCCGGGTTGTGCAGCGGGTTGTTTGAGCAGCCCACAGCACTACAAGTTCTACTCGGCATCCTTCGAGGAACAGCTGGGCAGTCTTGGGCGCTACGAGTTGCTCGCTGAAACCGGTCTTTGAGTCCTCACAAGCAAATAAACAAAAGGCTATACCGAAGCTACACGGGCTACAGATAAAAGCAATGGCTAAACATGACAATCACAAGTCCAAGTAGCGGTGGTAGCGGCTCAAAGAAGCGCACTCCGCGTAGCGCTTGGAGGAAAAAAAGAACGATACTGACGTCAGGGCCCAATGTTGCTTTAGTGATCGGCAACCCGCTAGCCGACCGCTAAGGTGCAGCGGCTCGCGGCGGGTCACATTTTTATTATCGGCATTTGTTGAGAATGCGGCATCCCACGGACGTAATATTTTGGCTGGGGTCGTATTTTGTGCCACTACAGCGATACCAGTAATTTCTTTAATTTCGAGTTTTGGCCGGAGTTGCCCTTTAAAGTCATCGTCCGGATTGTCCTTGGATAACTGTCAAAGCCGTAGTCGGGATCGTCTTTTATGAAATTGTTTGAGTCTTCGCCTGGGTCATCATCAGTGTCGTCATCAGTCTCGTCACCACGGTTGAAGACTGTTTGTGATCGAGGCCGTTGTCAGGTTGGTTGTTGACATTGTAGCCGGGTTTGGTCTTTGGAGTTGTCGTCCGTTTCATCATCAGCGTAGAAGTCGTCATGATGTTTTCGTCTAAGTGTGGTAGCGAGGGGCTTTGTCAAGTTCATTGTCCGGGTCGCTTCCGAGGCCATAGTTGAGGTCGTCGTTGGTGTCAGAGTTGGAGTCGTCCTCGGATGATTTCAAGGACGTCGCCTTTACGATCGTCGTCTTCAGAGTTATCGTGTTCACAGATGGTACGCTTTATGGGCATAGACTGCGTTACCCTGCACATCCACCAATATGTCATGAACAAAAACAAACTTGATTAATAAAACTTCAGATCAGTGTTAAATGCAGCGAACTTGTGCCAAGAAACATAAAGTAACAAAGACCGCGCATACTTTGACAGCGACAAAAGGACGACTGACTCGAGCAGCCATGCGAAGCTCTTTTTGTAAGCCCGTAGGTATCTAGAAGGTTCCGAGCTCGAACAAACAAGATTCTCGAGTCATCTAAAACATTCTAGGCGTGCAAACAAACAAAAGATTCCCCATTCCACCCAACTCCATTTCAGAGAATTGGAATTTTCTAATACTAATTCCATTCCTTTGAACTCCTGGAAAGGAAAAACTGGGCCCATTCCCACTCCTGGAATGTCTGAACTGCTGCATTCCATTAATCTCAATCCCTCCCAATTGCGAAAATGGCACTTGACAGCTAGTACTAAGTTACCGGAAAATAACGTCGGCGTAAAGCTGGCGTTGTGAAATGCGTAGACAACTGCAAAATTCAAAACCCTACCCGCATTCATTGATTTTACTAAGTTGAGCTTTGGTCGCACATAGCACTAGTGGCAATTGGTATGGGGGCACTGCAGATATTGATCGCACCTCCAAGTGTAAAAGCCTCGTAACAGAGAGGAAAACTAAGTCGCCCATCTTTTCCACAAAAGAACCGTATATGTCCTCCACTTTTACGAGATACATAATAAGTGAGGAGTCACGTGTATTAACGAAGTGCGGGCGGTGTGACATTGTCCCTGCCTGGTGGCCTGCAACTGGTGCTGTAATCACACATGGTCCCAACAGCCTTATGGTTGCATCTCGCAGCACCAGGAACGACACTTTGGCTGTGTTCCAAATCTTACCCAAATAGATCCGAGTTACTCCGGTGGGTCGTGTCACGTGACAACACAGATTGAAAAGTGCTGGGCACGGGTAGTTTTTGGAACGCTGAGGTACAAAACCCTTACCCTGGATTAAGATCGAGTAAATTGCCCTTGTCAGCCTACAACTCTACAGTTTGGGTTGCTTCACTGGGGTTGCCACTTTCATCCTCGAAGGAACATAAGCAGTCAGATAACCAAACCGTCAGTTACCTAAGTGCAATAATGCCGTTTCGAAAGCCCCTTTGACGGCATCTAAGCAGCTCGCATTAGAACAAAGCCTATTCCATTCCTACTCTATTCTGGGCGAAATGTAACTACTAATTTCATTCCCATTCCATTCCCGTGCTGCCATCATTTTATTTGCATTCGATTCCAAAGTTGTGGAAGTGCGGAATCGTTCCAACTCTGGAGTGGCAACTCCTCAACACTGGTGATAGTCACCAAGGCACCCAGTTCAGTGTGAATGCTGTCCTCACAGCCCATCCAAAGCTGTTATTACTGTAACAAACTCCAGTACGACGAAGTAGTTGAATTCGGAAACCTGTTGTGCAGATTTGTACCTTGCATTGTTTCCGGTATTTTTTATTTCTTTTGTATTTTATAATGGACAACAACCGTTGTAATCTCGGTATTGTTGCCAAACATGAAGGTTTTATCATCGGTGCACTTTTAAATAAATACATATATGCCACAGCCGCAGCTCAGCGATGAGCACTTACACTGCGACTTAGGTGTTTCGTAAGTATTCATTTTGATTGCGCGATAATGATGTTTGTCTTCTGTTAGAATTAAAAAAACCAAAACAATATTCAACATGATGGATAATTTTGGACACTCGCGGCATGTGTGATCTGAGCATTTGTTCTTTTCATCTGAAGTGTGTCTCTTGCTTACTACCTATAGAGTATACGATGTTGTGGACGGAAAAGATGCTGCGACCGACTCCGAGCAATAAAAACATTCTGTTTATTCTCATGTCGTTGAGCTCGTGGTGACGAGTATGAGTAGCACTGTCATCTTTGGCGATGCCAAGGCTGAACCGATAGACTGCCGCAGAGCTATCGCCCTCAGCTCTGCACTGTGAGGAATGGCACGATTTTGTTGAAGTGATTGCGGCTCCAGAGAGGTGTCGTTGCTGTTGACATGTACCGCAAGCAGGATGACATACTAGAGAGCAGGAAAGAGAGCGTTTGGAAGCCGTGCATGGTAGTTGACGCCGAGGTCAGGAAATGAGGCAGCAGACGGGGGAAATCGACCCTGTCGTGCTTTCAGTCCGGCTCGATCAGTTTGGAGTGTACAGCCACGGACTGAAAGGGGGATGCCGGCCGACTGCGGGGCCGATGCAACATCCCCTAAGGTGAGGAACCGAACTGAGAGCGAATGCCTGACATGGCAACGATGAGGAGACCCTGGTCGGCTAGCAACATGCCTTGTGAACAGTGTGAAGATGTCGATGAATATTCACTTGCCAAGCCGGTGGGGCAAGCAAGGTGGTCGCAGCCCATTGCTGGGAGATGCCGGTGCTAGATGCGACAGAGCAGAGGTGGTTGCGGAGGCGCTGCAGATGTGGAGGCTAAGAAAGTTAAATATGTGCCTACTGCATTGTCGTCCGAAAAGGCAGAGCCATTGCCGTGCCCTTGGCCACGAAGAACATTCCCCTGGATAGCAGGTGCTCGGAATCAATCATGTCCAGGTCACCAATCTGTAGCACTTTCGATCTTGAGGACGGAAGAGACAGTGCAAAAGACTCTGAGTTTAACTGTGAAAACATTCTCTTTATTCTCGTACCGTCAAGCTCGTTCCGACGAGTAGCTTGCTTTTATACACTGCAGTCATTAGCATTATAGTTGATCTAAGTATTTTGCAACACTATTAATACGGCAGATTGGGCGAGTTACGAACCAGCGCACAGGTAGACCAGTTACTCAAAATCCAAATACACAAAAATATACACTCGCACAGCGCTGATGTGAGTTTTTTGTGTTTGGATTTTTGGTAACTGTCTACCTGTGCGCTGGTTCGTAATATTGCAACACTGCCGTCTTTAGGCGGTGTGGAGGCTGAACCGATGGACCGCCAGAGGCCCATATCTGTATCTGTTTCATATACTGAATGCCTTTTTGCACGACTCTGTGTTTACTTTTGTCTTCCAGATTTTTACTGCTCACTTGTTTTTTTTAATTTTATTTAGAGGATACTACTGGCCATTGAAGGCCCAAGTAGGAGTGGGGTACAACATATGCATTCACACACCAACAACAACAAACAAATAACACGACATTAAGAGGTTTACAACAACTAACCAGCAAATATACAGGATATATATATTTAAAAGGGGGGGGGGGAGGGGCGGCACAACATACATCAAGCAGCATGTAATTCAATCATTTGTAATAATAGATGTGAAATTTAAAACTCATATTTAAGAGTGAACATTATCAAACAAATGTGAATTTAATTAAGCTATAAATTTTATATAGACTGTTACTTTTTATACAATTTTTTCTAGATTTGTCAGGATACAATCTGCATGGTACGCATAAAGTAACTGGAAAGTTGAAAGAAGCAAATTAGAGATTGCAAAACCTACTTCTCAATAGATATTTTTTTCCCAAAGTATTTACGTGATAGTGCAGCTGAAATAAGGCTTCTTTTTCAGTTTTTTTTTATTTGAAACACCTTAAAAATACATTGTCTTCTAAGATTTGTTTTTATTATTATGCTTGGAAAATTAAGTTACCGATTGTGTTCAGTTTATTCTAAACTATTTATATGAAATTCCAGAGTGCTTTTGTGCATAACAGTGGCTAGATAAGGTTTTTATAATTTCTGATAAAACAAACTGACTAGTTTCTCTTTAGTGACCGTTTCGCCAAGGTGACAGCAGAACAAGTAACGGATCCCGACGTCAAACTGCAGGAATTTGAGATATATGTTTTCTTAGCGAATGCATGCCACTGTTGTGACATATTTTAATATACGTATCGCTTGCTTGGGCTCAGCGGGTAATGCAGGTCGGCACTAGCGTGAGTATAAAGGCTGAACTGCATAAAGCGATTTAGCGAGCGACGGCGACAGCGACGAGTTAGCGACGTATTACGAAGATTTCTTACTATCGCTCGTCGCGTCACTCGGTTTTTGGATTTCTAGAAAACATCGTTCCGCTTTCATGCGGCTTGCGTCGTCGCGCGAGTGACCGAGCGTCAGCGAAGCGGGTCGCCGTCGCTGTTCTCGTCGCTCGCAAAATCGTTTACATTCGGTTTATACTTCACGCTGTCAATAATATCGACTCCAGCGCGCATAATTTCATTTCCACGGGAGCGCGTGTAAATCAAGCCCTAAACCAAGACGGGGGCTGCAGCCTGCAGCTTTGAGAGCGTCATACAATGGATTATAGTTTGACAGAAGCAAGCACACACTTCGCTAGCGCATTCCAGCCTTGAGCGCTCGAACTTCCGAAAACGAAACCAGATTTTGCTACATTTTGGCTAGCTCGAAACATTTTTTTTTAAATATAGGGTGTCTTTTAGCTATACTCTAGACTAAGAGAAATGTGTACCTTCCCAAATTATATTTATGTCGCTGTACTATATAAGTAATAATTGTGTAATATCGTTACATTCATATAAAATACGGGGGGTGTCACCGGACCTTCGTCTGAAACAAAAAGTCTGCTATATATACCGAGCGGGTTTCTATTAAAATTGAGTAGGAGCGTTGGGTTGTCAGTGCCTCTGTTCGTTGTTTGTGTATGTAGATGCTTGTATGTTGATCTTGTGGTATGTGCTGTGATGTGTGTTGGTATGCTGCCGTCCGTGTTCGAGCGTGTCACTTCCACAAATGCCGAATGTCCTTCATTTTTGTAGTTTTCCGCATACTCACTAGGTGGCGCAAGCAGCCGCCCAATTTTATTTTAGCTTTGTTTGTACGTAGTCCATTTATGTGTAAGGAACCACACCACATAGGTACGGTCTAGTAGAAAAGTAACCGCGTGTTTAAATGGCGCATAGCGCCGGCGTTCAGTTCGTCTTCGTTCGCTGGCCGTTTCGGTAGCCGATTCGTACCCGGAAAGCCGCAAAATTTGCGTACACACGAGATATGAGTGGATACGTCGAAACGTCGCGTACAACTTTGCTCGCGGTAAAGTCGGGTCGGGTCGGTGTCGGAGCTATTCGTCGTCGCTCGCGGCAAACGGGCTTTTTCAATAAAGTTCATGTCTGTGGTCGCGAAAAGATAACTGCTGTGGAAATTACCCGGCGTCGGTGACAATGCAACCGGCTTGAGGCCTCGGCGATCGGCTGAACCGCCACGCGAACGAGACCTGCTCGATGGGGAAGCACGCTGCTGGATGCAGTCGATGGTCGCTCCCACTGTCGCGTAATCGCCGTAATGGATACGGCGTAGGCGCTTGGGGGTGAATGCTTGCGGTAGTTCAGCACGTGTGGACGATTACGAACGAACACGTGCAAACTACGCTTTCGCTGCGGCGAAAAGCCGTGTAAAGCGCTGGGCCTCGCTCGTAGAACCCGTCTTGCGTCAAACGGCCGCCGTTGTACAAAAAACACCCCTAGACGTGTGATCGCAGAACGAAGTACACGTTCAAAGATGTTCATTTTACACGAGACCTCGGGTGCAAACGAAATACACCGAGCATCGCGTGTAAAACGAACACCATTTGAGGAGTCCTCCCTGGGACAACGGTTTACACGTCCAGGGGTGTACTTTTTCGCTGTGTGTGTACATACATCGTAGACAACACGGTAGCACGTATTACGCAGCACCGACACCGACATATACACAAACTCAACAACCGGCTTTGCGCCCGACACTTCCTACTCAACTTCCATTTCTCCCTGCGGAGTATATAAGCTTGACATGTGCAGGTGAGCGCTTTGGTCGCTGACCATTACAGATTTATAGAAGACACAAAACACGGCACAATGAACAGCCGTATGTAAAAACTGTTTGCCTTTAAAAGTATGAAGGCAAAATGTATAATGTTAGTCCGTTGCGAAAAACAACGATGTATTAACAATAAATCTTAAACCGGCCATGAAAAAGTTCCAGTTTTCGTTATTTTTATGCTCGACCAGTGTTATGAGCAGTTCGACTAGCTTGAATCAAATAGAAAAACAAATTATTGGGATTTTATCAATATGTATTCAATATAAAATAGAAATGATCCTTTCGGAAAGCATTTTTTATATATTTTTGTGAAGGACATTTGCGCAACACTTTACTTCCGCTAGTTGCAGTACGCGTACGAGAGCAGACGCCATCACTTAAGGGGCGTTTTGATGGAGTGTGTTGCGTATGTAGTGTCGGTGTCGAGTGGAGCGGTGGGGCTTGGGAGTTTTGTGACCAATATGTTATTCATGATCACTAAAGGGCCGCCCAAACTAGCGAGAAAACGCGCCCGGCGCGCCGATAAATCGGTTAAGCGGGAAGATAAAGGGCGTGTCTCTGCACGCGCTCGTGGCGCTGACTGTGCTTCGGTGACATTTTGTTACTTGCCGCGATCGGCGTGCCACGCGCGTTTTCTCGCTAGTGTGGGCGGCCCTTAATGGGGCGCTAATGCGTTTTTTTTTATACCTCCATTACTTTGAACTTTGAAAACTCACGGGCCCGTGGCACTGCATTATGCTCAATCACGGGCTCCTTCTCTGTTGACGTCATTTTTCTGGTAGCACTCGTGGATACTGCAACCGTTTAAACAGTGTGCACCGTCTCGCCTACATCCGCGTTGACGTACTCGACCAGTTGAAACGTATTGCTTCCGTCATTTTGGAGTACGCAAGCCAGTTATCTTGCAGCTCTGGTTTCGGTTATAAAAGCAAGGCAAAACGCTCGTAGTTCCCGCCCTCAGTACACGTTGGACATCTTGCACACTTTGACACCGTATAACTGGATGAACGAGGATTTACATTTACTTCAGAGGTCACTCTCGCCGCTTCCTCACCGTCGAGCAGCACGATCAGCTGGCGACAAACCGCGGATGAAAGGCTTGAGCATGAACACCCCAAGTGCACTCGGTGCCAATGCGGGGTTGTATCAACCAGTAGCCCAGAACAAATCGTGACTGTTCTAGCTCTTCGTCAAGACACGGTGTTACAAAAGCGCGAAACACGGAGTCCGCACCGTCCTAGCTTCCCCTGCCTTTTACCTGCTTTAGAGCAGTTAGTACTTGCTAGTAGGTGTGTCTACTGAAACTGAAACTTGAAACTACAGGCAGTGCCAGAGAGAATAAAGACAAAGTGTGGAAAGCTTGTTCGTTCTCCCCCATTTCTCAACTCTCAAGTGATTGTACCATAATAAATGCACCGACGCCTCTTCCCAAAATAACAAAAAGCACCGTGTTCACAACGTAAAAAAATTGTCTCAGTTCATGCATCGGTGGGCAGGTAGGAAATTTTGCCCTAATTTCTTCACACCGCATGATAAGCGCAACAAACTCACACGATATTTACAGGAAAATGTCGGTTGTGACTTAAGTTTCCCTGACATTCTATATAACCGGTCCATTGCAGGAACGCATCATCTACTCGAGCGGTGTGCGTCGCTGTGCAAACGCAGTCCAACACGAAGCATAAAAACGACAGATTTAGGACAACAATCCGGAGTCCATTGTTCGATTAAAACAACGTAATTTTGTAGAAAACGGCCGCAGTTCTTTGCTTGCGGTATGCGTCGGGATACTTTCACATTTTGAAAC
This sequence comes from Ixodes scapularis, assembly GCF_016920785.2. Taxonomy (NCBI): domain Eukaryota; kingdom Metazoa; phylum Arthropoda; class Arachnida; order Ixodida; family Ixodidae; genus Ixodes; species Ixodes scapularis. Next base: position 77,527,675 of record NW_024609838.1, on the reverse strand, counting down.
GGAAGGGAGGAAGATTTACTTTTAAAGACGCTCTCTGCGTCCTCCCGGACCAGCTGACCGGATCAGCTGACGACTACGGGACTGAACCCGTTGAACCTCAACCCCACAACAACCAATTTGCGCTCCGTGTTAGTGCGGCTTCCTACCTCCACGCACCGCACCGCACCACACACCACGAACGTCTCACCTCTTTCTCGCATTGCCGTGTTGCACCAAACAGTACGAGATCGCTGAAGTCAACGCAGCGCTGTAGTGAACGTTGGCTTGTGGTTGCGCACTCGTGAACCATTTGACTGCCTTCGCTTTGCAAGCACACACGACGATTACGAATGATACTTTCCGTCTCCCGGGAACATTACAGGGGCACTTCTCCGGTCACGTCTTCGCTAGATGTGCTCGCAAATGGAGGAGCTTCCCCCATTCCCGTCTAACCAAAACAATACCGGCGCCATGTCAAACGTGCGTTGTTGCCAGATTTTCTCAAACCAAACAAAAACAACGAAAACAAACCGGCTCTAGCTTCCAGCGTACATCAGGGTTGCGCCGTGGCAAGATTTTCTCTGCCAGCTTATACTTAAAGATGACTTACAGAGGCAGCAATACTGGTATCAAGTTTTAATATGGCGGCCACCACGGAGTGCCGTAAAATCTGAGGAGGGTTCATGGGAAGCGGCGGCGGCAGCGGCACGAACGGCACCTTCCCTTGCATTTGAAGGGTTGAAGCCAACGTTACTAAAACACTCAGTTGGGAAACTCGCCGTCGAAACCTGGGCCGCTGGCGTCCACCGAGACCGAGCTAAATGCGACAACAGCGCCACTCTTTATCGTTTGTCTGTAGTGTGGTCACCTTGAGCTTTTTGAAGGCCTGTTTTTGCGTAAAAACAAACGAAAAATACTTTTTTTTGTATGAAATTTATTGGAGTTTAGTACAAAAAGGGGGCCCGTTATATTTTTAAATCTTTAGTTTGCAGGGTTTTGTGGCACAATTAATATTGATTTTATACAACCATGCCTCAGCGGGCCTTTCAGGTAGCGCGTCCCGCTTAGGTGCATTTTAACCTCGTTAGTTGAACGCGGTGCGTCCGCCGAGGAGAAGGGGGTGGCACGCCTCTACCGCTGTATCTGTTCTTTAAGCCAAAATAGAAGTCACGTGCAGTTCCTCCAGTGGCCGCTGCGGGAGAAATGGTGCCGTTGTGTTCGTCATTAGCTCGATGCTCGGAGACAGATTGGGGCCACTTTTTCAAAGCTGTCTCTAAGGGAGTTTCCCAACTGAGTGTTTTAGTAACGTTGGTGGAAGCCAAAACGAAACCAACTGCAATGTCACGTGTTCACATCGAGGGCACGCTTTTCATATCCCTTTTAACTGCTTAGAACGAGTAATTAGACCCATAAATTTATTTGGGGTATCTAAGAAACAAATATCCAGACTCCTAAAATCAATACAAACATGGGCGACAGGAGGGAAGCCGCATTATCATCGACCAAATGAATGGCAGCGAGCACGGTAAGTAAGCTCGAGCTTCGCCCCGGCCCGCGACATGGCGTAATTGCTTTGGTGCGTATCAGTCTCCGAGACATGTTTCTTTCCGCGGCATTTGTCTCCACGGTCCTTTCTAGGTGTGTCCTCAAGCATTTCGGTGCTTCGAAAGCCTGCACTGCTGCGGCCGGCGCCGGGGGTGATTCGTGTTTTCGAGTTCGGCTAGACGTTGATGCGTGTATGACCGAACGGAAACACGTTTTTTACAACCTCGCATGATTTTTGAACGAATTATCCGTTACCCAACGTCTACAATTATGGTAATTTGTGTAAATAACGTGTTTTTCGCCCCAAATATTCACCAAATGCACGAGACTTGCAAACAGTGTAGCGTCAGTCCGGGGCCTGCGACAAGCCCACCCACCCCCGTCGCCTGCAGACATAGGCATCAACATCGAGGTCGGCGACGACGCCTTGTGAACCGTCTCCCGCCAATGCGCACGTCGCTCTTCAGCTTCACCTGGCCTCACTGTAACCAAAAGAGCAGAAGACCGCAGAAGGGGGTGGAGGGATCGTGGTTCCTGCGGTGCAGTGTCATGTTTATGCCTTTTTGGTCACAACATGTGGTTTCTTATTTCTGACTTTTATGCGAGGCTATCGTTTGTGTTATATCTATGCTTTTTAGCTTTGACAGGTGTTTACTTTTCACTGTTTCCTAACTCCGCCTTGTTGTGCGCCATGCTCAATGATGTGAGGGGGGGGTTGTCTTGGGGGGGGGGGGAGGGGGTCGACGCCCCGTCAAGTATTCGTGTTGTCGTCTGCGACTGGCCCCCTAGACAACTGTTTGTGTATGTTGTCTGAATACAACATTGGAGTGAATTAAATTGATATGGCGGAAAGACACTTACGCTCGGTGCACGGCAGCGCAATATATGATCTTCCGTGGCGAAGCCGCGTATTAGAGAACTGAAAGGGGAAGAAGAGGAAAGGGAGGAGGGAAGAATACGGCGATCGGCTGACTCAGTTACGTGGTAGCACGACCGCAGGCACGCTGGCACGCACGCGCGCACGCGCGCACGCGCGCACGCACGCACGCGTTCACGCGTGCACTACGGGCTCTTTTGGACTGCGCGCTACGATCAGTCAAAAGGTGCAGTGCTGAATACTGGAAGAGGTCGTTGGTGGGAAAGTGGATGACAGACAGGAACAGGTCTAAACGCTGGAATGAACAGCTACGCTAAGGCCGCTTTAAGCTGTAGCGTTCACGCACGCCAGAAGAGAAGGGTGTGTCTTGAGCTAAGGGCCCGCGACCACCGCCGGCGGTTCTAGTTATTTACGGCCTGGAAATAAACCCAGCGCTCTTGTCCTTAACAAAAACGCCCAGAGGAGGTACTGCTTTTCTCATTATCCACGTGTCATATGCTACGTGGGTAGCAGTACGACGCCGCTGCCGTGTTGTGTTCTCTGCCCTACTGGGATGACGAACTTGCCGCTTGGCAGCATTACTCACGTAACATCGTTCGCCCATCGCTGGCCTCACCTGAAATGGCGCCAGTAAGGCACGCATGTATGAAGCCAACGGAGCAGAACCGTTGATGCGAAACCCATTTCAAACCAATCGATTTGAATCGCGAGTGCACGTGTGAGGTGTGCTTTGCATAGTGCCACTGCCACGCCTCTGCTATCGATCGCGCTCCACGTACCTAATCGCGATGGATAGTGCATTCGCGATGTAAGCTTTTTTTTTTTTTTTTTTTTTTGCTGTTTTGCTTTTTACTGGAAAAGGTACTAAGGCGTAAACGCAGCTACTTCGGCCTGTGTTTCTGTTGCGCGAGCACTGGAGGGACTCAAGGATGTGTCCGCGGGTAGTGTGGAGGCGCTCGTACCACCCACAGTGGAGCACAAAAAAAGTGACGACAAGTGTAGGGATTATTTTACAAATTTAACGAAGGATGCGTACAGTGATGAAATATTCCACCAGCCGACTGGCCATTTACTGTCATCGTACTCTCCAGCAATGAAGACTGGGCACGTATAAGAACAATTTGACTGATCTGCTTGCTACTGCAGATGTCAGGGATTGTCCATGTTGTGCTTACCTTAGCCCCTGCAATATCTGATAGGCACAGATGCCCACTATGTGATATGCATTTATGCTGCAGAAAGCAGGTGTCAGGTATCTTCTAGTTATGCTCACCTCAGAATATCTGCAAAACTTGTATCCACAGATGTACACAAGCCACTGATAGCCTCGCCTGAGTGACTTGAAGCCTGCGCTAGACACAGTGCGAGTGCTGGCTTTGCCCATCCGACCTCCACCCGACTTTCACAAGGAAGTAGTGAATATGTAGCCTATACATGAAGAAAGACCAATGTCAGGTCGCATGAGCACTGTTTCAACAACAGGGTTTCAACATGCATGTGCAAAATAATGCACTGCTTGTTTCAAAGAGTTTAAACATTGGCGATGCGCTTTCTTTTTCCAGAAGCTACAAAAATAGCACTCTCAAATCAGTTCGTCCCCTTTTCAAATCATGGTGATGTTAACCGCTAGCGATGCTGCATTAGCCCTAATTTTCACTGCAAAATACTGGCACGTCTGACAGCACGCTTTCCCTGGGACTTATGCAGTCGAACTATGGACTGCCTCATTTTTCTGAAAATGGAAGGCAAATATATGAGGCATCATATTCGCAGATGAACCCGACAATGAAACTCGTTGGTGTGTGACGGGTAGCAAATTCGACGATACCATTCCTTGATGCATGGTCATCGTTCTTGCACACAATTTTACAAATCTATCCAATAATTTTAGGCACCTTTCACTTGCCAGCAGGCACGCACAAATGCAGCTTTATAGGACGACCACTGGAAACGTGACATAAGCTGTGTAAATGCACCCAACAAAAATACGAAGAAAGCGTTAAAGAAAACTTGGCCAGTACAGTGGAAAGCTATTAACGAATGGTGCACAATCTGTCTGCATGGATCGTACGAATCTTATAGGAAGAGTGGCAACCATCACTTACATCTAAGGCTGAGCAGAATGCTGATACTAATGACTAATCCGATGTCCTTTAGTTAATAGTTAATGATCATAAATAGCGCCACGCCGTTTCAGACAGACTTAGCATAATTTGTTAAATATAGTGCGAAGAATAAATATGTACTAGTGCATTCACATGCGCTTAGGAGTTTTGTTTAAAATGGTGCAAAAATACATTTCAGCAGTGCATTCCATCTTCGGGTGCGATTTGACAATTTGTAAAACTGGCCTTTCCTGACACCCTTATCAGCTGCAGCTTCAGACATTAAAATTCCTATCTGAGACATTTGATCTTGCTTTATTGGACACTGACGAATTCCCACAGGAAACAGAAACCCCAGATTGAAATTAGATATTGGAATTGTTAGTATATGTGTGCACTGTTATACTCAGAAGAATAATTTCTTTAAGATGGCAGAAAAACAACCTCGCGAGTTTTCATTTTGAAACACCCGATACGTAAATACATAGCAAAATAGTAGCACAAAAAGGTGAGACACAGAAGAAGAAAAACACGGGACGAGCGCTAACTTTCAAATAAATGTTTATGAAAAAAGAGTACGATTTGATTGGTAAGGTTTAGGGCTTTTTTGTTGTTGCGTAGATTACAGGCTGTTTCCTTATTGCGGTTTGATTTTAATGTACTTTTTGCGCCCTTCCTATCACGTCGTGGCTGCTGTTTATTGTGTAGTGAACACATATGGATGATTAAAACATTCTTTTTTTGACGCCTTTAACCATAAAGATAACTTCATTGTTTTTTTATGGACGCTGTGTCGTCTTTATTGAACAAGATAGCTGTGATGCTGTGCCACGTGTGTGAGTGCAAGATATGCTTGCTCAGCGCAATGTTTAGTAAACATTTTAGTTCCAAGTTAGCGCTCGTCCTGCTTTCTAGTTCTTTTGTGTCCCGTCTTTTTTGCGCTACTCGTCATCGATTCGGAAATGTGTCATACCGCGCTCCTTTCCCTCCGCGCGAACCATCGGAGGACTCGCTGTACGAGAGCGCGACTCCTTCACTCCGGAGACCGTGTACCGGAAGTCGCTTTTTTCCCTCTAGTTTAAAGGAGCGAGAACTCATCGGCTCCCGGAGCCGCTACTGTACGGCCCCAATCATCATTTCCACTAGGATTGTGCAACACAATTAGTATAGCCTTGTTCTACTAGCTGGATAAACTACAAAAGGTCCACTGGTGCAACAAAACAGCAACCGTCCGCAACATCCCCTATACCCTCTACACCAAGGGAAGAAGTGAAGCTCTGGCACGGGTGCTAGCGAACGAGGGCATTCAGATGGCCCACAAGCCAATTTCAACCTTTGAACGCTTTATGACACAACTAAAAGATCGACCCCTTAAAAGGAAAGCGCAAGGTATGGTGTACGAGAGTCCCTGCGCGGAGTGCCCGTCCTTGTACATCGGCGAAACAAAGAACTATCATCAACGGATTCGTCAACACAAGGCTGATGTGCGCAACTTCGATCAAGAAAGCAGTACCTTTGCTGAACACTGAAAAATATTGCACCCGCATTGACTTTCTAAACACGCGCATCCTGGACATCGAAACTAATCCTCGCCGGAGGCTCTTCCTTGAATCTTTTCACATTCAAACCACGACAACAAACATGAATACGTCTCTTGGCGCACTGCCATTTGTCTATGTGAAGGGGGTGCCGCCATGTGTCTTCAACAAACGATAAAAGAGGATGAAGAAGAGATCGTGCGCATTCGCCTACGCCAAAGAGGAAAAAGAAGATTGCGGCTCCTTTTCTTCATAGTCGCCCCTGAGGAAGAAGCCGAACAGGTTTCGAAACGTTTGGCCCCTGATTTACGGATTGGTTGGTCGTCATATTTTACTAATTATTTCCCCAACCAGCGAGACATCTGTCTACTGCTTACTTTTAAATCATTCTACTCGTGCAATGAACCGCCACCAACGAAAACAAGCAAAAGAGGGCACTGGATAAATACCTGTTTGTCAGAGTTCACCGACTCTCCTTCGCACGTGATGTAGAGAAAACTGAATGCATACTAGTTTCTCTAGACTCCTAGAGGAACCTAAGTTGGCAACAAAACAATATATAATAGACAAAAAAGCAGTGTCGGAAGACAGGGCTTTTGTGTTTCGCTTCCTGAGCGAAATACATACAGACAAACACGGTACATGTAGAGGGAATTTGTTTCCTTCAGTAAAGAGTTTGAATTGAATGCTTTTTTCGTGGTATTGGCTTTTCGCATGACTAGTGTATTCACATGGCTATTTTGCTGGCACCCCAAAGTACTAGTTCCACCGCCATTGTTTGCAGACACGATGAAGAGGTTAAAGTGTCGCGAATGGGATCATCTTCACTCACAGGACTAGTTGTGAAAGAGTTGGGAGGACAGTAATTTTGTATGACTTGTGTCAGAACTGAGACTGGAGTTTCAACAAATGGTGGCTGAACAGAGCCATTTTCAGCACAATAAACAATTGCACTCACGTTTCACTGTTTTAACATTTAAAATACAAAAAAGCTATTATAATATAATCGATTGTCTCTTTGCGGCCCTCAGTAGGAAATATAAGCTTATTTAAAATATAAGCTATAGTTCGTAGTGCAAAACTATTGTGCCGAAACCTCGCTGTCAGCGTTCCGGAGAACTTGCCGCGCTGCGATCGTGACAGCCCTCCCCTACTATTATGTTAGCACGGCCCTGTGATGTTTTGAAATGAATACATGAACGGCAAGCAAGATCATGTTCATCACCAACCGTTATTCGACGTTTGTCGGTGATACATCGATATACCAGGTGTCCAGGCAGTCGCTCTTTGGCGTTGTAGTGGTACGAGACAATTGGAAACGACCAAGGACTTGAATGACGACGATTGACGAAAATAATTTCTGGAGAAAAGAAGCAAGGGGGACAAAGGACAAACACAAATCTCCAAACACAGCTAGGTGACTGGTGCGCGACCAGAAAAATCCGCCTGGGCCTGGTATCGAACCAGGTACCTCTCCATCTTCCCTGCAGCGCTCTACCAAATGAGCTAACAAGAAGTTTAGACGCTAGTAAAGCTAAGCGTTTTATCAGCTGCTTCCAATCTAACACCAACAAGGGTGAACGACTTGCACATTATCGTTATGATTATAATGTAATGAAATGCAAAGGTGGAAGCGAGCTGGACAAGAATGACGGAAATAATCCCTGGACAAGGAAAACAAGGGGGACAAAGGGCAAACACAAGTCTCGAAACACAGCTAGGTGACTGGTGCGGGACCGAGAGGTTTCTGGTTCGATACCAGGACCAAGCGGATTTTTTCGGTTGCGCACCAGTCACTTAGCTGTGCTTGGAGATTTGCCTTTGTCCTTTGTCCCCCTTGTTTGCCTTTGCCGGGGAATATATTCGTCATTCTTGTCGAGGTCACTTGCACCTTTGCATTTAATTACATTATTTGAAACATTTCTTTATTTCCATCAAGGATGGAGGAAAGCCAACGGAAAAACGCTGCTGTTTGCACCTTGACCGGCCCATTGGCACCCCGACAAGGCAAGCAACACTAACACAAAAAAAAGCAAAAAATAACAGCAATTAATATCAAGATTAGCGAAAAAATGCAATAGAAGTTATGTTTTAAGTAATATACAATGCAACGGTTATCATGCCTGCTCTCTGACAACATTGATTCCTAATGATGCGATATGATTTAGTAGCTCGGAAAGTCCATGTTTAATTCTTTGACATTCAAAGTTAGTTCATGATTGTCACATATGCCATGTATGTATCTGACGGGTTTGACGAATAGAATCGTGCAAATGAAGTTCAGCAATGGCGAGAAATGTTTCATATTTACCTTTCATGCAGAATGGAATGATAATATTAATTGTCCTGAATAAATTTTTGAAACGTCAAGTATGAAGTACTTCTCATAGAGAGGCAAGTATGGGAGGTTGAAGAGGCATTAGCTACAGCTCGTAGAGCTTTTTTGCAATATCAGAAGTAAGTTTATATTTGTTATGCCAGTAGACCCCCACTCTAGATACGCGTAGCAAAAGATGGGATGAAATAGTGAGATTTTGACACATGTGGGTAAAATGTGTCTATATTTATTTGTCAGACCCACTATTCTAGAAAGTTTAGTGTGAACGTGTCTAATATGGTCGCTCCAAGACATGTTACTAGAAAAAAAAATACACCAATAGTTCTTACATTGCAAACATATTGAATAATATCAGTGCCATATTTCAGAAGAGAAGATGAGGTTGTTTTTCAGTTCGGCGGTGGTGCTTTGCCAACAAGCATCTAACAAACAAACATTGACTACGCATATACTGCCGAAGCCTACAACTTGACTCGCCACCGGGAAGGAAGAACTGCACTCCATCACTGCGTTGGCAACACGTGCCGAAGACCGCAGCGCCCTCCAGCAGCTATCTGAACCTAAGAAGCTATAAGAAGCGACAACATTCCTCCCGTATTCAGTTCGGCAGCGGTGCTTTGCCAACAAGCATCTAATAAACAAACATTGACTATGCAGGTGAGAGCCTAGCGCAAGCTAAACTTTTTCTGCGCTTCTTGTTTTTGCACTGCTCCCGAACACCGCCGAAGTTCCTGTCTGTATTGTGCCGTGTACTGTGACACCTAGTTTAATTTTTATCTCATCCATAGCGAAAGAAAAAAAAAACTTTTGTGAAGACGATCGATGATCTGCGCCGCGAGATACGAGCTGATCTCTGATCAGTAAAAGATAGTATCAAATTCAATAGTGACACCTGCGACGAACTAAAGTCGATCTCCAATGACCTAAAATCAATATGAAAGGAAATACAACTATTGACACAATATAACAATGAACTAGAATGGGAAAACAGTGATTTACGTGTCAGACAAGATGATCTGAAAATCAATGGAAGACTTAACAACCTAGAAATCAAAGGAATGCCGCCACAAGCCGACGTAAACAACATTCTAAAAAAGATAGTGAAGCATTGGGTAAAACAGTGGACGAAAACGTCATTGATATATGCCACAGGGTGCCTACAATAAGTCAACGGAAAAAAAATATATAATCGTGCGCTTCCTGCAACGATCCAAGAGAAATACATCGCTCATGAAAGCAAAGAAGAAGGGAACACCGGGCTTTAGTGGTTCGGCTAACGCTGTTTATATAGACAAATATCTAACGCGACATAACAAGAAGCTGATGGGCGCCGCTAGCGAAAAAAAAAAGGAAGTAAGCTGGAAGTATATCTGGACCAAAGGTAGGAAGGTTCATGCACGCAAAACCGACGACTCGGAAATCTTAAGAATGGCTACCCAAGCTGACGTAGCAAAATAATGAAGGAAGAAAATGGATAAACTTATATCTTACGACTGAATATTTTAATGAAACTGGAAGGCAATTTTCATCTACGCTCTCAGCTATTCACATAAACGCAAGAGGCAGTAATGGCAAAACAGAAGCTCTTGATATATTTTTCTTCGCTTTCTCTACGTTTTGACGTGGTTATCTTCACCGAAACATGATTGAACAAAAATGATCAACCGCCGCATTTCGATAACTACAGCTATGCCAACTTAACGAGGAACAATAAAATAGGGGGGGGGGGATCGTTACATATGTTCAAAACAGGTGCTTTTAGTCAGTAGTGGACGCTTTTACGATAATAAACAAAAATGTTGAATGCCTCACGGTACATCCTGAAGGGGCATAAGTTGCTGCTGTGTACCGACCGCCCAAAGAAACAAACGCAGTTTTATTGAATTATACGATCGTCTGCTCGGCTTTCTCACTTCAGAATAACTCCCATTATTCTTAATGGACAATATCAATATCAATACACTCTCAGATACACTACATACGACAGATTTTAATGAAACCACGTTGTGCTACGGCTGCAGCAATTTTATAATGCTGCCAACTAGGGTCACCTTAAAAAGTGCCACATCAATCAAATTCTCTGTAACAAATTTAAGCACAAGTGATGCCATGGCCGGAATATTCACCGAAGATATTAGTGACCATTTCCCATTTTTTGCCTAACCTCTATTCCCAACAATTACTAAAGAAACAGAGCGAGAATCATTTCACTATCGGAGAGTAAGTGACGAAGCACTTCAAAGGTTCAAGAACTTAGTTGATAATGAAGACTGGAGTGCGGTATATTTTGAAGAAAATCCTAACCTAGCTTATTGTGAGTTCATGAGGAAAATTAGACAACTATATGACGACGCATTCCCCTTCAATATTAAAAAAACGAAAAAACAAAGCTCGCAAGCAGTGGATTGACAACCTTTTTCATAAGAGGATAAAAAAGAACAATTTGTACCATCGCTTTATCAAAAAACGAAATAAAAACTTACTAGGCGAATTTAAAAGAGTACAAAACAAACTAAATCGTAACATCAAAAATGCAAAATCTGAGTATTATTTTTGAAAATTGGAAGGCATCTTCGATGACCCGAGAAAAATATGGGACACCGTGAACAACCTAACGAACAGGAAAGGTACACAAAATAATCTGCAGGAACTCAGCATAAACAACAATAAGATAAGCGGCGTTGAGTTAGCTGACATGATGAACCAACATTTTATCAATGTAAGAGTACCAGATAAGCCTCAAATGACAAATTTATGAAATGATAGAGTAACTGCTCCTTGTATTCCTGGGTAAATTATGCTGCCGCCGACAACTCCAAGTGAAGTACAAAAACAAAAAATAGGGCTGCAAAACAATGTAGCTGCAGGACTTGACAATATAAAGATCGTACCGATAAAGAAGGCATCATGTACAGTAAGCGAGATTCTCTCCACCATTATAAACAACAGGTCTGTTACGGGGATTTTTCCTGATGACTTCAAGGTGGCAAGACGTATACAAAGGGGGAGGCGAAAATCACCTGAAAAACTATGGTCCCATATCGGTGTTGCCAGTCTTCTCAAAAATATTTGAAGGTGTCTTAAAGAATAGGCTAGTAAACATTTTCAGTAGACATAATGTTATTACCGCTGCTCATTATGGCTTTCAAAACGAAAATCCACCGAAATGGCACTCACAAACATCAAGGATACCATCATAGATAATATCGAAAACAAACTACTTACCCCGGAATTATTCTTGGATTTTAGAAATGCATTGGGTACTATTCAACATAACATACTGTTTTATAAATCTGAAAACTATGGTATACATGGTTTCGCTTTGAAACGTAAATAATCCTACCTAGAAAACCCTTTCAATGTGTTCAACCTAAAAATGTGCTGTTGAGAAAGCTAGAAATCAAGTGTAACGTCCCTCATGATTCCATTTTTGGACCAGTATTATTCCTCGCATATGTTGATGATACCATGACCATTCCAGATTCACCAAGGTTGGTCGTTTTCGCCGATGACACAAATGTATTTTTCACTGCTAGGACAAAATTGGCTCTAGAAAAATCTGCAAACGAATATCTAACAAAGCTGTCGTCCTGGGTTCAAAATAACAAATTACAACATAATACGGATAAAGCCAAATATATAATATTTAGACCTGTAAACAAACCTTGCCAAGGCTCGATTTCTTTTAAATGTGAAGATCATTAATCGAGCAAGTGCAGGATAAAAATGTTTTGGCTATTGGGTCCAATGAAGAGTTAAAATGGACAACCCATGTGACGAAACTAAAGTCAGAACTAAGCAGGTTGGTTGGTTGCATGCAAAAAATAGCAATGCTTGTTCCCACTTGGTTATAGAAAATGTTGTATTATGCTTTGCTTTGTTCTAAAATATGCTACGGCATTTTGGTATGGGGCACAACAGGTGTTTCCAATTATGGCAAAATAATCGTTATACAGAAAAGAGCGCAACGCTTGTTCGAAAGCTACAAAGGAGATAAATCGAATTTATTAGCTCATACAGTTTCACCAAACACGCAATTTTTAAGGCAAACCAAATATATCACTTTAAACTATTGCAAGCGATATATAAGGAAAGACTATAAAACAAATTAAGACCGTTCAAGTAACCGATTTACATTTCGACATGACAATAGAAGAAAGCCGAGCATGCGCACAAAGTAGTGAAAACAAAAAATGAGTTATCAGGCACCAAATTTGCTGAATCCGGTTGACAATTATCTCGTTTTTTCTGTTACTCATCTAAAATATAAACAAGCTGCAAATGGTATTCTTATAACACACAATATCACTTAGTCATAATCACCAAAGTTAAACCTGCCGACATATATATTACTTTATGACTCTACGGCGTATATGTATTTAACATTAGTTCACCATGTCACCATTCCTGTGCGGATCTGGGATGCGTCTTCTACTTGTTCTTGTTTTTCCTGATTACTACTTTGGTTTTGCGTGAAATATATTTTTTTTTATTTTTTTATTTTTCCATTTTTCGTTGTTTTTTTTTTTTTTTGCCGTTCAGACTGTTATTTTCACAGCAACAAAGGGCTGTGACGAGTGCTGAGGTTGCTTGTCCTTCGATTTTTATCGCCATTATCCACTGGGGATTTGGAATGAGTCCTTTACTTTACTTTAGACCATGCCCTTGTTTCATTCATGTGACAATTTTGTTTTGCGTGTAATATATTCACCCTCAACTGTCAATATTTTTATGTCTCCTCTTGCCGCTTAAACTGTAAATGAGGGCTGATAAGTGTTACTGTTGTTTCTGCTTCCAATTTTATCAACAATTTTACTTTAACTGCAATGCTATTTTTATGTTGCTGGGCGTTGTAGCCATGGAATGTGTTGCTGGCGTATTTCTTTAGCATGGCAAATGTATTCTGCGTGCTACTCTGAACTGTGCATCTAAAATGAGACACCCGTCAGGCAAAAATGCCTTCTGCCCCTGCCTCCCTACCCGGCATTGCCGGTGAAAATCCAAAGAAAGAATCAATGAATAAATAAATGAGTTCTGGAATTTAGTTGGAATACTAGGGCCTTGCTATTCCTAGCATTTATATGAAGGAAATTTTTTATACGCCAGGTTTCTAATTTTGAATGGACAATTTTTGTTGTGCAAATAAGATAATCACTCTTTGAATCAGATATGGCCATACTTGTATCATCTGCATAAATAATACAATCTACGCCAGAGTCAATAGCAACTATGTCGTTTAATTAAAAGAGAAATAAAACTGGAACTAGAATGCTTCCTTTGGGAACACCGCAATCACTATTAAGTAATTAGGACCTATGCTCGTCTATGGAAACATTTTGGCAACGGTTCTAAAAATATGACCATAACAATGCAAATGAGACACCTCGAAAGCCACACGAAAATAGTTTATCTAAAAGTATACCATGGGTCACGCAATCGAACGCTTTACTAAAGCCGAGGAAAACGCCAATCGTTGTTAACATTTATTTCTAAATTGTCTAAATATTTTTGTTTTTTGGACAAAGGTGCAGACTCGATAGACCTAATTTTCTATTAATACAATATGATGACCTGAAAAGATTGTAATTTTTGAGTGCTTAAGCTTTTCTAAGGCATTTGAAAAAATAGGAAGAATGAACAATGGACGATATAGTTCCCCATACAATTTCTATTTTCTGCCTTATACAGTACTGTTGCTTTTGCTATTTTCATGCCTGTCGGAAGCAGACCCGACGAAAGGCCAAGGTTTTAAATATATGTTAAACAAGGCACAACGTGGTCGACAACGAGCTTCGCGAGTTAAATATTTATAGTATTAGCATCGCACCTGCAATTGTTGCCTAAATCATTTATCGTCGGAAAAACTTTATATTCATCGGTAGGATAAACAAATATAGTATCAAAAATTCTGGGTATATTGACGCGCGCCAAGTACGCAGCGCGGCCGTAGCCTAACGGTTATCGCGCTTGCCCCCACGCGAAGGGTCAGGGTTCGTTTCCTGGCCGCGGCTACGCATTTTGTTGACACTGTAATGTGATGTTCTGGTGAATTCGAGACCCGTCTAGCTGATTCGAGTTTAGAATGTTCTACGCGTCGAACCTTCTACGTCGAATGCTCCAGAAGCCAACGCGTGTACAAAAGCGGCTCCGCGATGCAAGCCGGAGTCAGTTTTCGCCTCAGCGTTCGATCGTGCTGCTTCGCCGCCTTCGACGCCCGCGACGCTCTGTTATTATCCTTCTTTTTTCCTTTTATTTTCGGGCACAAGTTCGCCCCATTAAACGTTAAGTTTACTCGGTCATTCACCGCCTCGTCACTTGTCATCCGTGATATTCTGGTGGAGGTACGGGGTAACCGCATGCCCGTACAGCGCTCCCCTCCGAGTTCCCGCAGTGCAAGTCCGAACACAATCCCCCAAGAACCCAACGAAGACCAGACCGAGATCCGATTAAGTCGCCGGAACCTTGGCCTATCCCCGAAATCAGGACCCTTGCCACCCAGGACCGGGCAAACCAGGAGGACGACGATGGCCAACTAGTCGGAGACCCCGGCCGCTCCAGCCGCCGTTTATCTGCCCGTCGCACCGCGCACGGCTGCTCCATTCCACGGCGAGCAATACGAAGACGTCGAAAACTGGATTGACCAGTATGAACGCGTTGCCCGCCAGAATTGCTGGACCGACGAGCAGCGCCTACACAACGTCTATTTTTTGCTCGAGGGTAACGCCAAGCACTGGTACGAGAATCATGAGTCCTCTTTGGCGTCGTGGGACATTTTCAAGACCGATCTCAAGGCTACGTTCAGCAACCACCACCGCCGAGAGAGAGCCGAGGACCTACTGCGAACCAGAACCCAGGGCCCCAACGAGAGCGTCACCGGCTTCGTAGAGGACGTTCTGCGCCTGAGTGCCCGCGCCGACCCTCAGGCCACCGAGGGAAAGAAACTGCGCATTTTGATGCCGGGCGTGAGAGACGACATTTTCGGAGGCCTCGTCCGCAACCCACCGGCAACCGTCGACGCCTTTGTCACGGAGGCAACAAACATCGAGCGCGCCCTCCAAGCGCGCTTCCCACTACCAGCGGCATCCAAGCGTCACTGCAACCGCTCTGCTTAGTGGCGAAAACGCTCCTGGTACGGACATCCGCGAAATCATCCGAGAGGTCGTCCGGGAGGAAATCCGCCTGATGCTGCCAGCTGCAAACCGACCAGCGACGCTCTCCATCGCCGAGGTTGTGCGGGAAGAAGTTCAGAGAGCTATCCCACCAGAGGCTCCCGTCGCCGTGGCAGCCACCGAGGAGCCCACGTTGACTTACGCCGCAGTGGCCCGAAGGACACCGCCTCGTCCTCGAGCCTATGTTGCGCCGCCCCGACGTCACTCTCCTGCGCCGCAGCACGACCGACGCCGCGACGACCAGCTCCAGTACGCCAGTCAGGAGCCCCGCGCACTCCGGAAGACCGATGTGTGGCGAACGCCCGACCGACGCCCTCTGTGCTTCCACTGCGGGGAAGCAGACCACACCTACCGCCGATGCCCATACCGCCGACTCGGGCTGCGCGGGTTCCACCCGAGCGACCCGCGACCCCGTTATGGTGAACGGCCTCGGGAAATCGACGAGTACATGCGACGACCTCAGTCCCCCGAGCCTGTGTCCCGCCGAGAGTTCCGGTCGCCTTCGCCACGACGTCCAGCTTCGCCGATGCACCGACCCCGACGTGAAAGCCTGTCGCCCCTCGCTTCACGCCGGGGAAACTAGGCGCGGCAACCCCTGGAGGTGGAGTTGCCGAAGACGACCGACGTCAAGATCCTCCACGAACTTCGGAGGGCCCCCCCTCGAACGCTACCAGAGACCGAAACGACGCCCCTACAGCGGTGTCCAATTACCTAAACGTCGTCATTGACGGCCATGACGCATCAGCACTCGTGGACACCGGAGCAGACTACTCGGTCTTGAGTGGGAGACTCTCCCGCCGCCTTCAAAAAGTCACCACGCCGTGGGCTGGACCACAAATACGAACCGCCGGAGGGCACCTCATCACACCAGTCGGGAGATGCACTGCTCGCGTCAAGATCCACGGTGAGACGTGCCCTGTGAAGTTCGTCGTTCTGCAACACTGTTCGAGGGACGTTATCCTCGGAATGGACTTTCTTTGCGAGTATGGCGCCGTCATCGACCTTGGGGCAAACCAGCTGACGCTGCGAAAGCCTGTTTTACCGCCGGTGGAGACCAACACGACGTCAACCGCGATCCAAGTTATCGCCGACCATGTGAACTTACCGCCGCGGTCGAGTGTTTTCGTCACCGTCACAACCGACTCAGCCAGGCACGGTGAAGCTCTTCTGAAAGGCAGCGTCCAACTGTTCCTTGAGAAAGGAATTGGCGTCGCACGAGGCGTAACGGATCTCCAAGAAGGACGTACACTGTTCTTGTGACAAACTTCCGAGAGGAGCCGCAGCACCTAACGAAGGGTACCACTGTGGGCCACACTGAGGAGTTTCAGGCGCCAGCCGTGGTCACCGCAGTCTCCGAAGAAATCTCGTCGTCACAACAGAACAGCACGCCGACGCCGCCTATCGACATCAACCCCGAGCTCCCAGCTCCTAAGCGCCGGCAACTGGTTGATCTCCTCGCCGAATACAGTGACTGTTTTGCCACGTCGTCGAAAGTTCGCCAAACACCAATGGCGAAACATCGCGTTATTACCGACGACGACGCGCTCCCTGTCCATCAGTTGCCGTATCGAGTCTCCTTAAAGAAAAGCAAGGTGATTCAGGATCAAGTCCAAAAAATGCTCGACGACGACATCATTCAACCCTCAAGAAGTCCATGGGCGTCCCCAGTCGTTCTTGTAAAAAAGAAGGACGGAACCCTGCGGTTCTGCGTGGGCTATCGTCGACTGAACGCTGTGACGAAGAAGGACGTCTATCCGCTCCCCCGCATCGATGATACGTTAGACCGACTGCGCCACACCCAATATTTTTCGTCGATGGATCTGAAGAGTGGCTACTGGCAGATTGAAGTCGACGAACGCGACCGGGAGAAAACTGCTTCCCGACGAACTGTACGAATTCAAAATGATGCCGTTCGGGCTTTGTACAGCGCCAGACACCTTCCAGCGTGTCATGGACACCGTGCTGGCAGCTCTGAAATGGCAGAGCTGCCTCGTCTACGTCGACGAGGTCGTGGTATTTTGACGAGATTTCGACGAGCACCTGAAACGACTTCGAGCCGTGCTTCAAACCATCAACACCACCGGCCTGTCACTCAAGCCGACAAAGTGTCGATTCGCCTATGGTGAACTTAAGTTCCTTGGCCACGTCGTGAGCAACAAAGGTGTTCTCCCGGACCCCGAGAAGACCCGCGTTGTAGCTGCATTTACGCCGCCGTCTGACAAGAAGGCCGTGAGAAGATTCCTCGGTCTTTGTGCCTACTACAGACGATTTGTTCGGGACTTCGCCAAGCTGCCCGCACCGCTGACGCACCTCACGAAGGACGCCGTAAAGTTCCAATGGACAGACGAACACCAGCAGTCAATCGATGAGCTGAAACGAAGACTCCAGACGCCCCCGATTCTTGGCCATTTCGACCAGTTCGCTGATACAGAGATCCACACGGACGCCAGTAACACCGGACTTGGCGCGGTGCTAGTTCAAAGGCAGGACGGGGCAGAGCGAGTCATCGCATACGCGAGTCGGATGCTGTCTAAGGCGGAGAGGAACTACTCAACAACTGAAAAGGAGTGCCTTGCTGTCGTCTGGGCAAGAACAAAGTTTCGCCCATATCTGTATGGAAGTCCTTTTCGCGTGGTCACGAACCACCACTCGCTCTGCTGGCCCGCAAATCTGAAAGACCCCTCCGGACTCCTCGCCCAGTGGAGCCTACGACTGCAGGAGTTCGACATGACCGTTGTGTACAAGTCCGGCCGGAAGCACAATGACGCCGACTCCCTGTCAAGAGCTCCTGTCGAGGCCGGACCTGCCTGTATCGAAGACGACGACGATGAGTGTTTCCTCGGCGCTTTGGACGTCAGCGACATGGCAGCACTCCAGCGAGACGACCCTGAACTGCGAGCGCTCATCGAGCACTTAGAGGGACAAGCGAATTCGGTTCCCCGTGCTTTCTTAAGAATCCTGCATGCATTCTCCATGCGGCAAGGGGTGCTGTACAAGGAGAACTTCGTCAACAACAACACAGCATGGCTGTTGGTTGTTCCTGCCAGCCTTCGAGATGAAATATTCCAAGGATGCCATGACGACCCAACGGCTGGACACCTTGGCTACAGCAGGACGCTCGCCAGGATTCGAGAAAAGTACTACTCGCCGAGGCTACCGAAGACCGTTCACCTATACATTCGATCATGCCACGAGTGTCAGCGACGCAAGAAACCGCCGACGAAGACGTGAGGACTTCTGCATCCGATTTCTCCCCCGTCCATGCAGTTCCAGCTGATCGGAATGGATTTATTTGGCCCTTTCCCGCCGTCAACGTCGGGAAACCGCTGGATTATCGTCGCCACCGATTATCTCACACGGTACGCCGAGACGAAAGCCCTTCCAGCAGGCACGGCTGTTGAAGCCGCCAAGTTTTTCATCGAGTCCATCGTCCTGCGGCACGGCGCTCCGGAATTTTTTTATTACTGATCGCGGATCATCGTTCATGGCACAGCTGACCCAAGAAATCCTCCGACTCAGTCACACTAGCCACCGTCGTACAACTGCGTACCACCCGCAGACCAACGGGCTGACGGAGAGACTGAACAAGACAATCGCCGACATGACCTCTATGTACGTCGACGTTGAGCACAAGGCGTGGGACGAGGTGCTGCCCTACGTCCCGTTCGCCTACAATACGGCGGTTCAGGAGACCACTGGATTCACCCCTTTCCAGCTGGTACATGGTCGGAAGGTAACGACCATGCTGGACGCAATGCTGCCCCATGAGCCATCTGACAATCAGAGCGACGACGGCCAGGTGGTTGCTCAACGCGCCGAAGAAGTCCGCCAGCTCGCCCG
Organism: Ixodes scapularis; assembly: GCF_016920785.2. Taxonomy (NCBI): domain Eukaryota; kingdom Metazoa; phylum Arthropoda; class Arachnida; order Ixodida; family Ixodidae; genus Ixodes; species Ixodes scapularis. The sequence continues at coordinate 77,508,284 of NW_024609838.1, read as the reverse complement.
ACTCATGATTCAAGACCAGCAACGCCTCGACGCGGGCCGCTACAACCATCGTCGCAGGGACGTTCACTTCCAGCCCGGAGACAGGGTGTGGGTGTGGACGCCCATCCGTCGCCGCGGCCTCAGTGAGAAACTGCTGAAACGGTACTTTGAACCATACAAGGTACTTCGTCGCCTCGGCGAGCTGAACTACGAGGTGATGCCCGACGGAACAAGAACATCATCACGCCGCCCACCACGACCTGAAGTCGTCCACGTCGTGCGCCTGAAGCCGTACTACGCTCGATAGGACTGTGGACCTTATGTGTTTCAAATAACTCTTTAGTTTGCCGTTCTTTTTATGTGCTTTGTTTTTGTTTTGTGTTGCATCGGGGCGATGCACTTCTTTAAGGGGGGAGTAATGCCGCGCGCCAAGTAGGCAGCGCGGCCGTAGCCTAACGGTTATCGCGCTTGCCTCCCGCGCGAAGGGCCAGGGTTCGACTCCTGGCCGCGACTACGCATTTTGTTGACACTGTATTGTGATGTTCTGGTGAATTCGAGAACCGTCTAGCTGATTCGAGTTTAGAATGTTCTACGCGTCGAACCTTCTACGTCGAATGCTCCAGAAGCCAACGCGTGTACAAAAGCGGCTCCGCGTGGCAGGCCGGGGTCAGTTCGATTGTGCTGCTTCGCCGCCTTCGACGCCCGCGACGCTCTGTTATTATCATTCTTTTTTCCTTTTATTTTCGGGCACAAGTTCGCCCCATTAAACGTTCAGTTTACTCGGCCATTCACCCCCTCGTCACTTGTTATCCGTGACAATATTTCGTGCCGCATCACTGCAGTTTTTACTAGACCCAACGTTCACAAAATGACGATTAAAAGCTTCTGGTATTGGAGAACCACACTTTTCCATCCCATCCATAACTAATATTTTATTCTATCATTGTTAGTATTTTTGGACGAGATAGTATTATATCTCTTCCAAAGTAAGTCAGGATACTTCATACATTCAGAATAAAAAAAATTGGTTATAATAGTTTCGCTTGGCACGCCTCAAATCTGCGTTCGGGTGGTCTCTCAGTGACTTAAAATCTGCTAGTTTGACCAAGTTTCGCAATTTTAGAAATGCTTTATAAAAGCGAGCTTTGGCAAGCATTTATTTAAGTGATCTTCAGTAACCCAGGGTTTTCGGGCGCGCATTTCGGTTCTAACCAATCTTAATGGAAATGAAGACGTATAGATACTTTTAAAAACCTCAATAAAGTTGTCGTACGCTTTATTTATATCATTTATGCCTATTATAGTGCTCCATTTTGCACTCTCAAAGTTCTTCTAAACGCCTGCAACGTCTTATCGTTAACACTTTTAATGTATCTGGCGGGTTGAGCTTCAGTGACCTTCGTTCCAGCTGTAGTGTTTTGTTTATGAATTAGCATGAATATGGGCAACTGATCACTTAGATTTGAACACATTACTCCAGCAGTAATATTCGAGCTATCATGATTGTAATAAAAAGGTCGAGCAGGGAAAAACATGACGCTGTTATACGTGTGGGAAGAGCTATGACATTTTGAAAATTATGTGCCGACAGTAATAAAGATAACTCCGCCTGGTTACGTGATAGATCAAGAAAATTAATATTTAGGTCACCTCCAAGGATGAAAGTTCAGTTTACTTCAGTCATAGAGCTAAACAACGTTTTTATAAGCTCAAAGAACTGGCACACATTTTCATTTAGTGGGCGTTAAACAACACAATACACTTCAAGGTTTTACAATGCATAGTACTTCGTAATGACCTTTAATTGGTAAGTATTCGGATACAATCTCAAAACCTGTGTTTGATATCAAGATGGATACACCACCACCACGGTTTTGTTTGCGGTTGAGATAAAAGTGTTCGTATCCCGGTAAAAGTAAAACATCGCTGTCATCGCTGTATCAGGTTTCAGTGAGCTTGATGATATTGAGCATTGGTTGAAAGGTGTTAAAAAAAAAGATGTCATCGGTTTGATATCGCGCTGACGTAATATTAAAGTTAAATAATTTTATTCATTTCTTATCGATTTTTTCAAACAGCGCGTTCACGTCGTGAGGGTGGCAAAAGCAATTCTGCACCACCATCGAGAATCGTGAAGTTATACAAAAATTCAGCAGTCATCAAAATATTCTACGCTAAATCCTAATTTTTTCATCATCACTCAGGCTAGTAATTTTGAGTACATCTGACGTCTCATCTTACGCGGAAATATTTTGCCACCAGAGCGCCACACAAACTTTCTCCCAACCCTTCTTTTATCGCGCAATAGCCGTTCTCTGCAGTTTCTTGCTCAAGCGTGTCAAGTGTTCGTTTATAAAATCGGTGACTCGCCCCCCCCCCCCCCCAAACTCAAGGGTTTCAGTAGTAATTCGTTTTTTCTTCGTCTTTTCGCAAGTTTTCTTTTTTTTTTTTTTTTGAACGCTGGACGAAGCGAATAATTATGATCTTTTCATCTGGCATAAAATTGGCGACGTGGTGGCGTATGTCAATGTCGGCATCCTCCACTGGTTCATCAAGAAGGGTGCCGATGCTCTTCACAACATCTCTCACATCGCCCTTGCTTGGTACCCCCTTGATCTCAAGATTGTTCGATCTTTGGTACAGCTCCGATTCTTCTACCTTAGCGCCTAGCCTGCAGTTTTCAGCATCGAGTTCCTGGTACCGTTTCGTGAGGTCTAGTATTTGTTTACGCAGTTCTTTCATGTCGTCCCTTATGAACTTCACTCCATCGCACGTATCGCTGCTGAACTTGACGCTTTCTTTCAGACTGCGCAAGACTGCTCGCAGCTGGGAGCGAAGATCCTCCAGCGCCTTGGCTAGTTCTTTAGTTTCGTTGCCCATGTCGGGCCGACCAAAAGTCGGTAGAACGCAATAACGGAAAACACACACAGGCAAACAAGAAATAAGCTAGTTTGTAAAAATGACGAAGAAACGATTTGCAGGCAGCGGCAACGGTGTTTGGCGTAATTTTGACTGATTAAGAAAAAGAAATGAGCGCAACCTGTAATATATGAAGGCACGAAGAATAAGCGATGGGACGATCTGGTGCCGCGCGGCTGCCAAGTGCCGCTGACTTCAGATGGCCCGCTCTTCTAATTGCTGGTTCCTGGCGACGAACAGAGGTAGGACCAATCACCAGCCAGAAGGTGATGGCGTATCTTGGGCAGGGGCACGTGCGGCTGAAGAGCTGAATCGTCCAAGAGCTGGGCCCGACGACGATGAACTAAAATATATGAAGGCACGAAAAATAAGCGATGGGTCAATCTGGCGTCGCGCTACTCCCAAGTATGGCCAAGGACATACCGCCTTTTGGTTTGCAGCTACTTTACACGTATAATTACTGAGCAGAACGTAATACTTTGAAGGAAAATGAACCGTGAATATATAAATAGCCTTCTGCATAAGAAAAATAAGCATTTACAATGACAACAGTGCGATTTCCGCATTCTGAAATAGCGAGCAGATTTTACCAGAACTACAGAAGGACAAAACCACAGGACCTCTTTTTTCATATCGAGCATGTAAAACATTAAAGACATGAACGACGCACAACGACTTCAAAAACTGACCACAGACTGGAGGAGTGTTTAACCCAGCTTTGCCGAAGACAACAGGGCACCAACGTTTCTTGTGGTGGTGATGATGATGGTTATGTTTGTTTCGTCACATTATGTTATTTGAAACGTTATTAATTTCATAAAAACTAGCCCCCCAACAACAGTCGGTCCCCGCCCCCCCCCCAAAAAAAAAAAAGAAACGCATACTGCTACTTCTACTACATACAAACAAAAATATTTAAATTAAATTATTAAATATTTTTGCAAACGCTTTATTCAATATTAGGCAATTTGGTTTTGAACACTAATTAGGCACCAAAGACTCCACACTAACACTCCACGCACATCGACATCATCAAAGGCGGCCGTCCGACCACCACACGCGCTGCGCTTGACTTCTTTTGCACTTAAAGGTATGGGTGGGTCTTCTACATCTACGGTTTAATCTTGATGTCATGGCGACATTTGTAACGTCTGCACATATAAGTTGGGTTGTAAACTTTCTTGTGCTCCGGGGAAGGTAAGAGTGGGGGCAGATTGTCTCGACCGGTGTTTCAACTTCTCGATTAAATCAAAAAATAAAAAAACAGAAAAAATAGGACGCTGTGAGTATAATTTACAAATATTTTATTTGAACCTCTAAAGATCTTTTATTTTTACATAATTCACAAAAAGCAATAGGAGATCACTGTAACCAGTGTGAGGAACGCAAATGGGGGAAGTCTCTTAGGAAATCTGTATTTCCCACTCTGAGGCTTCTACGAAGTTCCTTGCGGGTTCTAGCTGCGAATCTACTACCATTACAAAAATGAGAAGTAAAAATATATTTGACAAGTTGAGCAAATTGGAGAGCGAAGAATAGTGCAACCTAATTTTGCTGACATTCAGGATCTCAAACTGGGAGAGGCAATGGTTGAGAGCACCATGGCTTTGTTATCTATAAGGTTTGCCCATCCTCCCTCTCTCCCCTTTTCACCTATATGAATAAACTTTGGGTCAACAAATGCTGTGGCTGGTTGGAAGTCATTGTTTTCAGTCCCCTTCTCTGTGTTACCTTCCTCATGTTGGATACTATTGCCAACATGCTATACTTGCTCAATTTTGTACAAAAATATCTTCTTAACGTGTTTTGCAAATGTTGGCAAAAATGGAGCTGCGCGCTAATTGTTACATGTGAGGGTTCTTAGTATATTACGGTAGGTAAAGAGCAAAGAAAATATATTTAGATTCGTGAGAAGTTGAGGCAGGAATGGCTGGAGTCGCCAGCAGTGTTATTGAGCATCTTCTACTTAGTTTGAATTCCATGGAAACTAAGCGGAAGTTTGCTTTTCTTGGCACCGGGACTTCGAAAGGATGGCCAGCGGACACTAGACCGGCGCGTCTGGTGATGCAAGGTCGACGCCAGGCGATCTCTGTGGGCTGCACCTTGATGCGTCGCTTGCACCTCCTGGCACTGCTGTAGGCCGCCTTCGTGGCCGGATATGAAAAAAAAACAAAAAAACACGTGCGGCTTCTTGTGTACTTTCTTTATTATCCACAGCACCTGCTTCAGGATAGTTAAGTAGAAGAGGTTGTCGACCGCCAGAGAGGGGTATTGCACTGTTCCACTTCAATCTGCCGCAGTTTGTCAGCAGCATCCTATGAAAAAAAAATTCATGGTGGATCTTTTACTAAGTGGCCATTCAGGACTGCTGACATTCATCCTTTTGATTTTAGCCCTCTTTGTTTCTCATCTCTCTGCTTTCCTCTCTTGATAGACGTGCTGCGCTGCGAAGTTCTACAGAGCAAACGCGTGACTAAAAATTGAAATGAAAAGGATGAGTTTACATTGAGATGAGGAGAAAACACAACGAACACAAATGGGCGCAGACTAACAACTGTTTATTCTTTTCTTTTTCCTCCTTTTCAATGCATGAGTTTCTCAATGCGTCAGTTTCAAAAGGAGCGAACGGCATGAAATAATGATAAATGTCTTCATGAAGATCTGTGGACCTTCGATTTTTATAGTGTTTTTCCCGTTTTCTGATAAACGTTCGGTTTTTGTGGTGTGAGAGGGGAACTTGAAGCTGGTGCTGGTGTCCGCCTCGTTATGCTATGTGTTGTCTCAGCAGTTCAATTTCCTTTTTGTTCAGTGCAATGGAAGGATCACTGACACACGTGCCGTGCTTCCCTGATGCCATGTGGAAGGCTTCTATGATTTCTCGCTTGTTTCTATTTTTCGATCTGTCCATGACTGTTGTATTTCCGAATAGCGGTTCGCAGCTGCATCTCGCGCAATGCGCTGCTAAGTTGCCAGGTGCTTGAAATTGCCCGCATGAATATTTATGTTCTCTGAGTCTGTCATTTAAGCACCTCCCCGTCTTCCCGATGTATGAGTTTCCGCACGTCGATGGTATCTTGTAGACGACCCCTTCTACGCATTCGACGAACTTGTTTTTGTGCTTTACCCGACACGACGATTGACCCGATGTGTCGCCTTCCTCTTCGTTAACCTTTTTGCACAGTCCTTTAATCTTAAATGGGGCGGATAGGGCTACTTTGACCTCGTGCGTTTCGGCGATCTTTTTCAGTTGGTGCGATAATTTATGAATGTATGGCATCACTACCAGATGTTTTTTGACCTGATCCTCTTCCTTGGTTTTGTGATTGTCTCTGAGTGTTGCTATGCATTGTTCTGCCACCGATACGAGCAGAGACTCTGGGTAGCCGCTTGCTTGTAGTCGGGTGATTTGCCTTTGTAGGCCTTCTGACATTCTGTGGTGGCAAGATTTCTTTATGGCCTGCCATACGCACCCAGAGGCGTCGCTCCTCTTCACCAACTTGGTGTGCCCCGAGTCGTACGGTAGTATGCCTTTTGCCCCTCTGGTCTTGTACATCCAGCATGTATGCTTTTCTCCAAATGCCATTTCGATGTCTAAGAATTTCAGCCTGCTTCTCTCCGGTGGTTAAAATGTGAATTCTAGGCCTCTGTGAACTGGCTTGAACCTCTGCTTGACCTTTTTGCACACGTGGTCTGTCATTTTGTTCATCGGGAAACATACCAGGAAATCGTCCACGTATCTAAAGCACTTTGTAACTCCCATCTCCTGGAAAAACGGCACTAGATCTCTGTTTCCTCTTGCAAGGTATATGTCGCATAAGGCTGGTGCTATGCACGAACCTATGCAAATGCCCTCTTTTTGCGTGTAAACACTTCCTTCATACATGACGTGCAGGGAACTTAAGTATGTGCGGAGGAGATCGAGCAAATTTGATGTGCTGATCCCACTCTGGTTTCGGAATTTTACGCTTCCGTAGACGTCAATGCACTCTTCCACTGCCTCTGAGGCTCCTTGCTGTGGCACGTTGTAGAACATGTCTTTTACACCTACAGAGAAAGCAATGATGGGTTGTGTTCCATTCGGGAATTCCACCACCTCATCTGAGTTGCGTACCAGGTACGGATCATCGATTTGTAGAAGTGACAAGGATTTCTGTAGTTCTCTTGCAATCACATGCTGCCATGTGCCTTTGTCTTCTACTATTATCCGGAATGGACTGCCTTCTTTGTGCGTTTTGACTGCAAAGAATGGGTTTAGACATAGTTGACTGCTGCCTTTTACTTCCTTCGCTATCTTGGTGATGCCTAGTGCTTCACACTGTCTGGCCATCTGTGCTCTGGCGTTTTTCATACACCTTTCGTTGATGTCTTTTCGTTCCGCGAAGTTTTTCAGCATGGATTCTTTGGCTTTGTTTTTGTACATTTCCTGTTCTAAGATGACGAACTCCCCTGTCTTCTCAGCTAGCAGGAGGCTGCAGTTGTTTCTTCTAATCCAACGTACCGTGTGGTTGGTGTTCACGCCTGGTTGCCTGGCTGTTTTTAATTTGTTGGAAACTGCTCTGGTGCTGGCAGCTATGCATGCGTTTCTCTCTTCTTCAGAAACCTTCCTTGCAACGTCGTGCACCATACCGATCAGGTCCACAGTTTTGGCCTTAGGCTCTACTGCATATTTGGTTCTTTTTTCTAGTGTCTTGGATACGTTGTCTGAGCCTGGGCCACCTTGTCTTGCCGACCGCTGGGCACCTGGTACACGTTGCTGCCAAGGGCTTCAACTGTCTGGGCTGCTCCCTCGGGCATCTTGTGAAGGCGCTCGTGATAGAGGATGTGGTGAGCAGAGACGCGTTTGTTCGCATGTCAGGAGCCTCCTCTGGCAGTAGCTATCCCATACGTTGGCTACGAGGTCCACCAGGGCCGCCGTATTGGAGGCCTTCCGGCGGCAGAACACGACGTTTTTGAGGATTCTAATCGTGCAATCTGCAAAGATCTTCACGTTTTTCCCCAGTGAATGAGGTGTACCAACTCTGTCCTCCTTTGTAAAAACGCTTTGACGCAGTCCACGTAACCTGAGTGGGGAATCTGCCGAAACTCCTCAATGGCAGCATCGAAATCGTCAGAACAAAATGCATTTGTTTGCAAACTGACATTTCGTATAGAATAATGCACGTTTTTAAAACCCAAATAAAGGAATATTTAGTTTATCCTTATTCTGCACTCACCTTCGAGTCACTTATAAATTGCGCTGGTTTATCGGCCCTACCTTTATTTGTTTAATGCACCATGTAGTTGCAAACTGAACCCTGTAACGTCTAACTGTTCCAGCTGGAAATTTTAAAAGTGGCTTGTTTTTGTATAGATATAATAAGTTTTGCCAGATATTTGTAGAAGAGAATTTCAGAAAATGAAAACGTGTTTAGTTTTTTGTATGGTATGGTAAATCACAAAATGTTTGTACATTTATTGATTGTTTCCTCCCGCTGCTTTTTTGTCATTGATATTTGTACTTTTTTCGGTTTCTTCCTGTGTCATCACTCGAATTAGCTTGTAGAGCACCGAACAAAACATAGACATTATTTGCCCAACAAATATTTTTAAAAACCCACAACGAGTAGACGATAGAATGATGAATTAAGGATAAATAAACAAGGTGCATTGGCAACGTGTAGCAATTTGCGGCGTCATTTGTAGCCTGAAACAATAGCATAGCTATGTAAGATCTGTCAGATGCCGAGACGTTTTTAATAAGTGTTCCTAAGCATTTGTAGAAAGTTGATTCTTCGAGCCTTTAGGAAAATCAAGACCATAAACTTAGAAATGCCTTCACGATGCAATTCGACGGCCGATGACAAAGAAGCCCCTTAGAATGTCAAACACACGTCCATTTTGACGTTAACGTCTGGTTCCTCAGAGTATTTGAGCTTATTTAAATCGTCCCGATGACTCCGATAACTATACCCGATACTCCAACGAGTCATTTGAGCATGCATCGTATCGTCATTGGGCACCATTATCAGAGGTATCGGAACAAGTGCAAAACTATCCTAGGAAGCCCAGATGGTATTGGGTCCGAAAATCAGCGATTATTTTACGAGTATTCGCAGGTTGAATTGGGAAACGTACAGGGAGTTAGTTATAAACGTTGAAGATATCGAAACTCACCTCTTGTAAAAAAGAAATCCAGACTGAGTCTTCTGTGGTTCATTCGGGATTTTCAGATTACTACAAAGAGCCCGCGATTCGTGCAAATGCAAACTTGCGATGAACTTCTTTGCCTCCGATGAGAGCGAGCAAGAACCAAGAATATTCCAAGTTTAGCTTCGTTCTCCACTGACCTAACCGGTAGGCCGTTTAATTGGGGAGCTGTATGTATGTGTGGAAGCAGAGAGAAAAGGGAGCGAAACTTGTGAAACGGCTCGGAACTGAAACACTGACGCCACTGTTGCGCAATCGAGTCGAAGAAGTGGCTTTGTGATTGGCTCGCTCTCCGTCACAACCGCCCTCCGATGCCTCGCCAGCCCCGCGTAGAGCACGAAGGTCGTCGTGCTTGACCAGTGCGGCTTATATTTACGGCCTTATTGTGTAAGGCAACCAATCGACGTACCCTTCACATGAAATAATGAGCCTATCCCCAAGAAAGAGCGTGTTTTTAAACCTCTTGATCGCAACACCGGCTGCTTCCCGGGAACGTCGACACCCTGCACCGATATATCGCATCGTCAACCTTCGAACAGCCCGTAACGATGCTCGCCAAAATCACCGAATCCCTCTAATATTGTCAACTTCATATCGTCAAGTGCTACTGGCGCAATCGCTTTCGAGCCTGCCACAATATCACTAACACAAATATCCAAACTGGAAGGTTGAGGATGAATACCGATCAATTTCCTCTGAAAAATGCTACGCAGAGAGAGAAAAAGACAGAGCGAGAGAGAGAAAGAGGATAATTTATGAAAGAAAAAACAAATTAAAATTGATCCCCAGTCCGGGACGCCATCGCAGAGAATAGACCATTTTCTATACTACTTAAGCATCAAGGAAACTGGAGGAATTTGTGGTGTACGCGCCACAAGAGCATGCCTTTCCCATATAGAACGTTCGAAGTAAATAACCAAAATAAAGCGTTGACAAACGCGCGAGCAAGATGCCATTTGTTTTAGGAATTTGCTTTAGAAAAGTTAGTACTGGCTGAGGCCAGCACGTGCGGCGCGTGGAACACCAATCCCCGCAATCTCCTTGATGCTTGGGTGATAGAGTGAAACGCGTTTTGAACGAACCCACGTACAGCAAATTATTGTCGATATCAAACTCACTGAAAATTTAAGTTAAAATGCATGTAAAAAGTACATTTCATAACGAGCAACGTACTGGCTATATCAAACTTTTTCTCCCCGCAAAGGCTTCCAAAAAACGCGCAAACAATCGTCTTCTAGCCTGTCCCTTCCACCCATAAGGAAGTAGGAAAGAAAGAAAATTCCAAAAGCTTTCAAGTTGCAAACAAAATAGAGCGAAGAGAAGCGATTAAGAAAGGAGGGGGGGAGAGAAAGCTAAAAAATACACTCTGCAGGCACGCACAGAAAAGAAAACGCTTTTCATGCCAAAGCGTTTGCCCCCGAAGAGAAGCGATTCAGAAGGGGAGCTAAGCTAAAAAAACAAACTCTGAACGCATGCAGAAAAAAAAGTTTTAGCGCGTTGTTACAAGGCGCAAGTGAAGAGGTGAGAAAAAAAGAGCTCTTGACTTGCAACGAACGCATCGTGGAAGTTTGTTGTAAATGGTTTTCGCTATATCAAACAACCTGCTATATCGAAATGATCGCAGCGTTTCCTGCTGTTCGTTATAAACGGGCTTGACTGTATAGCAATAGGTTTATTCCGGACCAGTCGATGCCCTCCGACACTTTCCAACTTATTGCTTGGAGCCACTCGGAAAGCGCTCCACACGCTACTGATCCAACAGCGACACCGGCAAATAGAGCTCGCATCTCACCAGGGGTGCTAACATCCGGTCGACGTATCGCTGCTATTTTCCAGGGGAAGGAGAGAGTGACAGGATGTTTTAAAGAGAGAATGAATTAATTAATTAAACGTGGTATTAAGGTTCTACCGTAGCTCGGCAGGGAAGTTAGCCTCTGCTCATGGTTCCAGCAGACTACTCTACACTCCGAGGAGGAGATGTAAAGAAAACGATTAACAAGATGATAAATAGTGATTGAAAATATTTCACTTCTCAGAGCGTCCAGGGAAATCCTGTGTCTCGTAAAAAGACAATCAGGGTGTTGGGTGCCTTAACCGAGCATTGAAATGTGTCCCAGCCACCGATCAGTTTCTCAACGGTAAATGGTTGATCATCCATGCTTGATAGTGTCGTCTCAGGCACTGATAAACTGGTGGAGTAAACAAAGCATGCAATGAGGTGTCCTACGGTTTGCGCAGTGTTGCATGTCGAACAGTTCGGACTGGTGACTGCCTTGACTCACTTGAGTTCCTTGTGAAAGCTACTTGAAGACGTAATCTGTGGACAGTAGTGTCTATTCGACGACGAAGACAAGATAGAAATTCAAATATCAAATTGGGATGGATGGAGTCGAGGAGGCATGAAAGAAATAAGAACAACCCCAAATATTTTATGTTAATATCCTCCGTTCTAAAAAAATCCCGTGGGTCTACTTTCTCACAGAACACTCGGAACACCGAAACTTACGGAGGCAACTCAGCGAATGATGATGCTGAAATTTATGTTTAGACCAAAAAACGCGGTCTGAGTTGTGGCATTAAGCAATGCAAAACGTCACCATTGCTTAATGTCAGAAGTCAGACCGCGTTTTTTCGTCTGAACATATGTTTCGGCATCGTCCTTCGCTGAGCTGCCTCCGTAAACTGCGGTGATTGGTTCTCCGAGCGCTCTGTGGGAAATTAGACGCACAGGTTTTTTTAGAGTGTGGCTGCTTGACGAAGCACCGATTCAGCATTTGCTCCAAATTATGGACTGGCAATGCTTGTAATGTTCTGGTGAGCATATCTTGCGGCTTTGCGAACGCCCTCCTTACCGATGACATCACAGTGTCCTGGAATCCACTGAAGTAGAAAAATGTGACCTTCATTAAGGATCGTGTTTCCCAGTAATGTGATTCCATGTAAAGCTACAAAATGCAAGCCATATTTCAATATTGCTTGGAGGGCTTGTAAAGTTGCTTTTGAATTCGTAAATGAAAACCATCTGTCAGCGCTTTGTGCATTTATCTACGTCGGTGCTTTGTAAATGCCCATCAGTTCTGCTACTGTCTACGCTGTTCTGTTAACCAACATAATGTTCAGTTGTTTTTTTTCTTTTTTTTTGCTTGGCACAGAAAGTGCAGCGATCGAATTACTCTCACCAGTTAAGAACAAATATTTCTCTCCCTTCTTTCCGCGAGGAGAGGTAAGTCGAGCAACACCGCCTGGAAGACAAGGCCGTAGTGCTGGTTACTTGTGTACGCGAAACGAATATTTTTTTTTCGTCAAGGAGTTCGACGAACTCGTACAAGGTGTTTTTGAGTGGTCTTGGTGTGTGCAGGAAGTGTGTTTGGGTTAGAATGGACCAACTAGAGGTGCGGGGAGCTCGTGCTGTTGAACTTTAGGCGTTGGGGCTCGTTCGGACACATGTGCTTCTTCGTGCGCTCAGGGGCTCCGTTTGGCGTCTTGTGGTGGCGTCGCGTGGGCTTGGCGGCTAGGCTGGGCGTAGGAGGAAGGAGAGGGGGGGGGGGGAGTGTCTTAGCCGGTTTTGCCGGTTTTGGATTTTAACCCACGCCATTTTTCGTCAGCTGAGCTCGAAATGTGTTGGGGTGTCGGAATCCGCCTTGTGTGCTAAGGTACGACTCTTACACGCGACAATGGTGCAATGCAGTATTCTTTTTTTAGATGTGTATTTGATTTTCTATAAACTTGATGGCACTGGAGTAACGCAAGTTATTGGGAAGGAGGACTGACCGTGACGCCCCAAGTGATTAACTTTAGAACTACACGGATGGGGACAACAAATACAATGACTCAGCGCTCGGCCGACATAACCCAACGCGGCGTCAGCGTCCGGATGGAGTTTGCGTTCTCCGGTGAGGAGGAGGAGGGGCTCTTTTGTTACCACTCCGGCCTGTGTCAACAATGCAGCACGAACTCTGCCCAGCTCAGCACAAAAGCCGAAGTGGGTCAGGCTCGCATTCTCCGACGACTGCTTTCGGGATAGATCCGGAACTTAACGTCACTTCGTCGATTGCTAGTATTTTTTTTTTTACATTACGCTGTGCCCCGCGCTCTATTGTAGAAGATGACATGGACTTGCCCATAAGGCCTGTGGACATGTGCACAGGCCTTGTGTTGAGTAAACACCGAGGTGTGGAGAAACGAACGGGTCAGAGCGCCCATATAGTTAGATCTCCTGCCCAATACGCGGCTCTTGTGATTTGTAGTTTTGTGGTTCAACCGCGGACCCTTTATGTGTGCTTGTTTTGGCGTAAAAATAAATATTTTCGACTCTATTCTAAATATCAGTGTCCATAGCCGGTTCTAACTGGCTATGCATACTGATTACCTGTCTCATAATATTTCATATAAATATATACAGTTTTGTTTTACAATTGAAATGCCCAATTTTCGTTGGTTTTGCACAGGACGGTTATTTGACCTCTCAAAATATATCAAGATTTTATAATTTTCCAGAAAGCCACCGCGCAGGCGTGGCTTCACGCCTTCCTTGACGAAGCATCTGCGAGGTTGAGATTTACTTTGTATTTTATTCCCAAGGCGTGTCCGCTTTAACCTCGAGCGGCGCGTACTTGATGGCACATTTTAATGGTCATCTTTTGGGAACAACGCCGGCACCTTTCGCGTAACGGGATATGTAAGGCTTTCGCCTTAAAAACAACTTGGCACCTGTATGAAAGTAAACGGGTTCACAAGGTAACAGCTTAGCCAAACCGGTCACCCCTCTATCAAACGGGTGACCCGTTTGAGCCGTAAATGTCATTCAGTTGCGCGGACGGGCCACTCGTTTGGGTAAACGGGTCACTCGGCTGGACAGACTAGTCCCTCGTTTAGTGAAATGGTCACACATTCGGGCACACGGGCCACTCGTTTTTAGCAAGCAGATCGCCCGTTTGTTCATAAGGGTGGCGATGTTGAACAGGCGGGTGACCAATGACCCTCAATTTACACCGGGTCAATCAAACGACTCTCCCGTTACGGGGTGAGCCCCTTTTATGTCGAAGTACTGAGCGGCGGCAGGTGCACGTCTGTTTGTTACGCATGCAGTTTCGCAAGTTCAGTTTTGAATGGCACTGCTCACGAACTCAGTATACGCAGAGCAACAATGCAGCATTCGCGACGCGGGAGCCCCCTGTACGTCCACCTGGCAGCCCGGTGGTCAATTCTATATCGTGTGCGACAACGTTTTCGGATAACTTGTCTCTAGCACGTCACAATCAGGTGCATCCCCGCTGTCCTCCGTGAAGAGAACAAGCAGGAAAGGGACTGCGTGCCGCGATGGTGTGCGCTCAGAGCTACTCTGCGGAGCTAAGTCACGATGGCTCCATAGCCGAGCGTCTTGTGTTTGGGCCTCGAATGTCTGACGAGAGGGTGCATTGTGTGTCTCGGTGTTCCGCGCCTTGCCCACGCCCCTCTGTCCTTTCTGCTCACGTTTGTCACGTGAACCGAAGGGGAGAAAGGCACCAGCTGTGCGCGGTCGCGCGCCTATTGCGCCTGCTATACCGCTGCACGGCGCTAAGTGGTTCTCGTCGGAACTGATTTAGGCTGGCCGGACAGCGCGCCGGCAGCAGAGACTCTTGTTCCTTTGCTCCTGTATGTACCTGTTTAAATGTCGTTCGTCAACCCTGTTTCGACGAGGCCAACTGCTACGGCTTTTAGTGCACGTTCAGAAGCCTTACCCTGCGGTATTATAAGAACACCTCTCGAGAACGTATTCGAAGTGTATACCAAAGATATCAGTGTTTCAAAAGTCCTACGCGTATATCGGCAACAAGCGATTTCTTCGAAGAAGTCACAGGAAGTCTTCCGGTGTGGCTCTGTTCGGCAAATGACAGCTTGTGACTCATAGTGTTAAATTTTCAGGAAGCCTTTTCTTCTCGTTTGTGTGCTTGTACAATGCCAGCGTCGACATATATCTGGGATTACATGTTTCAAGTTCACTATATTTTAGTAACTACACTGAAGACTACTTGTCGGCAACGAAGGGCCTTTATTTTAAGTGTACTCTTCCAGATTATCTTTAAACTTAGGCCGTGTCTATTTTGCCGGCAGTCGGGAGACTAATTTCCCCAAAATTCTGCCGGTAGTTAGTTGCATCCCATTAGCTGTCTGAAATATTGTTGCGACAACTGCCGGTAGAATACTGACTTTATTGTTCTCCCGGCATATCGCGGAACCACGTTTCATGAACAACTTTCGTAGATTCACGTTTCATGGACACGTTTTGTCGACACTAACATCTCAGCTACGCTAATTATGCTAACTGCAGGTTGTAGTGGCACTTCGTCTCTGGTGTGTCACTGGCCAGCCAACCCGTCCACGCAGCTTCTTGACAACACTCTGCAACGGCCCATTAAATACATGCAGGGATGGGCAGTATTTCAAATACAAGTATTTAAAATACGCATTTAAAATACTTTGTGTATTTTGCATATGTATTTAATTCCAAAATGGGTATTGTATTTCACGTGTGTATTTCAAATACAATTCTAATTAAATACAATTTTGTGGGCGAAAATACGTCCCTCAAATTTATTGTTATGATAATTCTTGTATTTATGCATGTGGTTGTAAGATATAGTCTTCATCCTTTATTCGGCCATGGGGCTTTTTTTCTTTTTCTCCTCCGGCTTCATTTTAAAGGCACTGTCCAGAGCAGGAAGAAAACTACGTTCTGCACCGAATGCAGTGTCTCTCAATCAAGCACAAGTGTTTAGTGACTTTGTGATTACGGTGCTAGTCCAGGGCAATGAACAGTGACGAAATCGACGTTCACAGGCAGACTGGCTAAATAAGTGCCTTTGAGAACTTGTGATGCTTTCCTGCCTGATTTCCATCCATATTTTTGCCTGGAACATTCTAAATGCGCGGGTCATCCAGATTTTCGTTATTGATGCGAGTTGTAACAATACAAAATTTTTAGCTAGTGCTGCACGTCTTGGTCGTATCGGTTCTTTGTTGGTCTTTACCGAAATGTAATCGACAAAAAAGCTGTTTGAAGCTCTGTACTTTTTTCACCTATTACGTCCAAGCTGATCACATTTTTTGTGATAATATTTCTAGTACGTTACTAGAGCCTCGCACACTAACTCCCGAGTGTGCGATGCAAAATTCAAATGAGATACCCAGAAACCCGTTGCTGGTGCCCTGAAGTTGCTGACGCAAATTTTGAGGAATGTATTTGAAAAAGTATTTTGAGGAGACCAAATACATTTGGCTGTATTTGTATCTTGTACTTAAATGCTTTTTTTGGAAATGTAATTAGATTTGTAATTAAATAATTTTTGACGAAGTATTTTGTATTTGTACTTCGACACACATTTGCGTGTATATTGCCCATCCCTACATAAATGTTAACCGACCTTGCCTACTCTACAGATGCCATTTGCGGCGACAGTGTGGGGTGACTTGTTACCAAAAAAACACCTAATCGTAGCTGTCTATAAAACATAATGTCAAAGAAACAGCTTGTCGATGAAATGATCTGTCAATGTAACGTCGTTCAGTGAACTGATTGCCACCACCTATGAGAGGCGTCTGCAGGTAGAATTTCGTAACAATTATTTTTCCAGCCACCGGGAGCATCGACATTATGGCATAGGATTTCCCCGCTCTTTGTTGGCTTTGAAATGTTCTCACCGGTATAAACGCTTAGTATCACCTCTTAACATTTTTAACTCGCTGGCAAGTTTGTACTTGTATGCGGAATAGGCCTTATGTAATAAACTTCTAGAAGATTGGAAAACAATCGCTTGTGTCTGTTCTCCCGCCTATTTGCAAACACCGGTGCAAGTACATTTTCTTTACAAGTTTTCTTAATGTTTTAAACAACTTCATCAAGTTCGAGATATTTTAAATAAGTTTGAGATACCCAACCTTTTAGACGGTACCCATTCAGGTCTAACGAATGATTCGCCTGAATATTCAAAGGGCATATTGTGTGCTGGGCACGAACCTCGTCGATCGGGCGCCCGTATCCCATGATCACGCTTGATTCACACGTGTCGACCGGGTTGCCACCCGTTTGAATTGGAAATGTTTTGTTTTTCAGTAAGGTAACCCTGTATATACATAAATTTTGTTTACCGTATGGAAATACATAAGTTTTGTTCACCTTAAGGAAATCGGTATTCCCAAGAACCCATGCGTGCAAATATACATAGAATGTATGATGACCGGAGCGGGATCAGCGGGTAAATTTCCAAATTTCTCTGGCGGTATACACGTATAAAAACGGCCTAACAATACAGTCTACTAATGTGCGTATATACTTATAGTCCACCAATGTGGGGTATGAGTGGTCAATATTGAAATGCAGGTACCATTGCAAGAATACAGGTCGTTTAACGATTTTATATGTCTGCGATAACATTGTACTGGCGTTGACTGTAGCCATTTACCGATTTCCCTGTAACAAGTAAACCCATGTCGGCGGTCGGTATGCCATACAGTGTGACCCGTATTCCGTAATGGGTGACCCGTAACCAGGGATGGGTAGTACTGCGATAAAAATGTATCACGAGAGTATTTCATAAACACGTTTTGTATCTGTATTTCTGTATCACATTACATTTGTTTCACCAGTGTCTGTATTCCTGTGTCGAAATACATTTGGGATGTTTCTTTGTCGATACAATCACGATGCAATGTAAATCGTTACATGTCTAAAAAATACCTCCCCCTCCCCCCCCCACCCCCCCCAAAAAAAAAAAGAAGAGGGCCGGACGCCATGTTTTTCAGTTTATTTCTGAGGGCACCGACGTCAAGGACATGCTGGGGCATTGTTACTATGCTGACCAGTCGGAGAACCTTCTGCCGCAGGTCTCTAGATAGGGTTTTCATGAGTCATTGTTTGCTGGCATCCACTGCCCGCTGCTAACCGTCTCTCTTGCCGTAGTGCACACAGTACACCAAGCCGGCCAGGCTGAGTCACAGTCCGCTGCAGCACGAGCCTGGCGGTGGCTGACTTGGATTAGTAGGATGCCTCAGGGAGTGAAGTTCAACACATATCTGAATGCGTCTGTGCCCATAACATTGCACGGCTCTAGGGTACGTTATCAGTTTACGTGAACGTGACCCGCTTCTCTGTTGATGTCATGCCCAGAAAGGAGGCCAGACGTGGCCTCGCTGTGCAGACCGAGACTTCGTACACCTGCGACTTGTCTCGGGTGCGCGCTGTATCTCGGAGAGCTCGCAGCTGTGCGTGAGTGCCAGCCATCGCAGGTAGCAGTCCAGTAGAGTATCTGTTTGAATGACGCTATACTCGGCGACAGCTTTTCTTGGCAATGCAGTGGAACGTACGTCCCGCGTCCCCTCTCCCATTTTGAGTGTACGCAGGCTCTCCTCCTCTCCCCGGAAATGGGGGAGGAGGACAGCCTGAGTACACTCAAAATGGGAGAGGGGACGCGGGCCTGTATTTTCCACCGCATTGCCAAGAAAAGTTGTCGCGGAGTATAGGTGAAACTTGAAGACTGCCACCCATGCGTTATAGCGTCGGCGGGCCGGCGGGAAGAACCGTTACAACAGCGATGCCACCCTATGAATTTTTCAACCGTAACAGAAGATAAGACAACGAAAGTACGTACGTATTCTGCTTTCACACAGCAGCGTGGGTAAAGTTTCATGTTCAAGGCCACACCATCAAATTCAAGAATACCAGTTCATTCCACCGTGACGTCATGTGATCACTGTTGTCATGGCCGTTTTTATTCGACAGGGGCGTGGCAAGGTTATGATGGGATTTAGGGTGACGTGAAATTAATTTGGAAGTCAAAGTCTCTTCGCATCACTCGTCAGACAGGCAAAGTGACAAAAAAGGGACCGCGGTCAATCCTTTATGTAACGTTTTTTTGAACCCACTGAAGACTCCTCTTCGTCAGGAACCATTACCTTGGTCGAAGTGCCAAGCCCGCGGGAAAGTAATTTCGGGATTAAAACCTTCCTCTTCACACTTCAAGCTTCAGTTGGCCTCAACCAATCTTGAAAAGTCTATTGCAGCGTCAGTATTCGAGTACTTGTATTTCTGTCCTCTTTAAAATGTATTCCAGTATGTGTATTTCTAAAGACTTTTTGCCTCCTTTTAAAATGTATGTCTGATACGTAACGCGATACATGTTTGCAGATATATATTAGTATCAGTATTTTAGCTACTATTTTCAAGTATCCCTGTATTTGTATTTTCAAATATAATTTCTGAGTTTTTCTGTTCAACCCTGCCGGTAACCAGGCACCGGAAACGGGTAGAATCTGGGAGTGTTCGGTGCGTGAATACTGGTAGCCGGTACGGGCCTGTTGTTCGGTATAAAGAGGTAGACATTTTTTTTAATTAGGGACATCAACAAAAAGAAGTGAAACTTTAACAAAACAAGTGTTTTTACCCAAGCATTTTTTTACAGCTTTAGGTGTTAGTAGCCTGATTACCGGGTTTTCGATGGAGCCAGCGGAAACAAAAAGTTTGCCCAACAAATTTGGTGCAGAAAGTGATGTTGCGAGACCTATGCGCAAATTAAGTTTCATCGCTAAATTTATCGGAAAATTTTCGTCACTTGACTTATGCACGAATTCAGTTTCCCCACTAAATTTATTGGTAAAATACATCACAACCTTGAAATCATTTATTCTTCAACGGCGTATTGACGCGAAACCAACGCAATGTCTTTTCGCTATCAGACCAACGTATGTCGGACGATCGCTGCAATGTCAATCGATCGTCATCATCACACCTTCGACTAAGCAGCACAGCTCACGCTGGCTAAAGGCATCACATCATGTGATCGTCGCATTTTTTTTTCATATGATAACGTTTTGGGCGCTTTTGACATATTCTAAGCGAAGTGTGTGTATAAATTCGGAAACGCTTATGAAAATATGAGTATCACAGATGTGTGCGCACACCTGGAATATGACGGCCACATATATGAAGAAAGTTCTAACGTAATACAATACCCAGACAGCACACGACGACGGGCCAACATTGGTATTTAATTGGCAAACAATGGTCCAACATTGGGCCAATGTGGCCATTGTAAAACCAATATTGGTATTGCATTGGAATATACTGGCCAACGTTGGCCTGACTTAACCAACGGCTCACCAACATTGGTAATCGATTGGCTTAGGCTGGCCAACATTGGCCTCCCTCAGCCAATGGCTTACCAACGTTGGCAATCGACTGGTTTAAACTGGCCAACATTGGCCAACCTCAGTCAACGGCTTAGCAACGTTGGCAATTGGTTGGCTTAGGTTGGCCAACATTGGCCTGTCTTAGCCAAATGGCTACGAACATTGGTAATCAATTGGCTTAGGCTGGCCAACATTGGTCTATGTTGGCCAATGAGTTGCCATCATTGGTAATGGATTGGCTAAGACAGGCCAATGTTGGCCAGCTTAAGCCACTCAATTCCCTACATTGGTAATCGATTGACTTAGGCTGGGCAACATTGGCCTGTCTTAGCCAGTGGCTTACCAATGTTATATATAATTGGCTTTGTTCTTTTAATGTGCTGATCGCGCACGCTGAGAACAATCTCTAGCGATGCCTCCGGGGGGAACGATTCTTCTGTTTTCACACGCAGAGCAAGTTAGCAACTGAATTAGAACGCGGTATGCATTGCGAGCTGTAGCAAGTTTGAACGTCCACGCAGAAAAAAGCCGTGTTCGGTGACAGGTTAAAAATAAACGCTGGGAAGGAGGTCAACTCCTCCTGATCTTTCGATCTACAAATATGGAAAGAGATGGGAGGAGCTTCTACCACCTGTCACCGACTATAACGCGCGTCTTCCCAAAACTGATAGTTATGCTTAGTAAATTCCACACGAAATACAAAATGCACGCTTCCTTCGATTTGTGTATATGTTTATACGGCAAAAAGCATAGTGCCTCTTCTCTTATGCCCATTTAGCGACGCAGCCGGGAAACCTTTCCAAAGAGGGGGGGGGGGGGGGGGGAGGCAGGGTTCAACCCCGAAATTTCCAGCCGCCTCCCCAACCTAGGACACGGGTGTATTGTCAGCTGTATGCGATCTTGAAAATCTCAAGGCAACCCGCTTTGCTGAGCCGCAAAACGCGGCCTGGAATTCAGACTGAACCGGACAAAATTAAAAAATAAATAAAAAACACTAATAATTTTAGCAAAAAATAAACCCTTAAACAAATATCCAGCGACTGATTAAGCAATTACATGTTTTCACGAATAAAAAATTGAGTTGAATTAACATCTCGAACACCCTATGTTTGAGGTAGGAGGTGACATAAAGCTGATGCGCATTTCAATCTGCAAAGAAAGGTTATCACGCAACATATAACAGAAGAAGCTGAGCATTATGCCTGCTTGCCCAAAAATGACTTCAAAGTGCGTACAAAATACGGCAACAGCAGTACTGGCTACGGTAGTGACAACGCCCTCAGAAATATAAGCTGTAATAGAGCCAACGGGTTACCAAAGTTGGCAATCGATTGGTTTAAGCTGACCACAAATTGCCTGTCTTAGCCAATGGCCTACCAACGTTGGTAATTGATTGGCTTAGTCTGGTGTGATGAGCGATCCCGCGACCACCCGAAGAGGACGAGAAAGAAGAAGACGAGGTGGGGGCATGCGAGGAGCGCGAGAGGGGATTCGGGCGGTTGACAAAGGGCGGTGCAGACGCGACCAGGCCGGACCTCCGTCGGCGTGACCAGACGTCAAGAGGCCCGACCCACAACCCACTTCTCACGCAGTCCGGGCGCCAACCTTCCGGAGGTAGACAAGACTGCATGAGTGGCGCAGTTGAACACCCGCTGCCGCTCCGTGCCATGGACGTTCTGGGCCTGACTCAAGCCTTCGGCCAACGCCCAACTGCCTCGTCGCTACGTCCTTCGGCCCAGACCTTGGCGGACACCTGGTCATAGGCTGCCACCGGCGTACGGGGCCTGATTCAAGCCTTCGGCCATCGGTCAACTGCCTCGTCACTACGTCCGGACCTCGGCCCTGACGTCGTAGACCCCTGAACATCGGCTACCACGGCTGCTACGCCGCTAGGACTGAAAAGTCGTGAGCGAGGGACTTTTTAGGGGACACTCAAACCTTAACATTTGTTGAAGTGCTGCTTGGGAGTGTGCTTTACACTCCCAAGCGTTGATCTTTGACCTTTGGATCTTTTCGTAGATGCCATCAGTGCGAAGCTAACAATTGAAGAATCGGCAGCTTAAAAATGGTGCTGAAGTGGCTGCCAGGGTCTTGCGACAGGGGAGGCTGCAGGAAGAGGCGTTCGGAAGCCGTAATGGCTCCCCAGCCCCAGGACTCGCCCCAGGACCCTTCCCAGGACCAGGCATAGGCCCCCCGCTGAGCTTCCTCCCTAGCCCCTTTCAACAAAAGTTCCGAAAAAAGTATTAATTGATCTTGAATTGGTCATTTGCTCGCCAGAGAAAATAGTGCACAGACAAAGCATTGGGGGACCTTGCCATTTGTGCTCAGAATGTTTTTCTTGCAGTGGGCTGCTAATAAGAAACAGGCCAGGGGTTCTTAAAACCCAATGTTGGAATAACCAGGATTTAAACACATTGCCATCATTGCATAGCCACCATTAAAGATATGGCATTAACACTGGGACATGCCAATGAATCAGCTTGACTGCCGATAACGGCCTATTCAATGATTGAACTTGTATACCAATGATGGCATAGCCATTGAATTAGTGTGAAAGCCAAAATTGGCATAGCCAATGACGTAGTGTGGATGCCAACGATGGCTGAAATATTGGTTTAACGATGGCCTAAAAAGGTGCCAATGATGGCTGGATCATTGGTTGAACGATGGCCCAACGTTGGCGCCAATGACGGCTGGAAGGTTGGTTGAACGATGGCCCAACGTTGGTGCTAATGATGGCTGGAACATTGGTTGAACGATGGCCCAACGTTGGTGCCAATGGCTGGGCCAACATTGGAAGAAGTTGCGCTCGGCCAAAATACCAATGTTGGACCAACCTCCGGAGCCAGCGTTTGCCATTGTTGGCCCAATGTAGGTCCAACATTGGTGTGCTGCCTGGGTACAGTTTCATCACTCCGAAAATTGGTTTTGTTTAAAGATATGAATAGCCAGCGAAACAGGGAGGTTTGTGAACAAAAATATTTTATTACTTCAATATCAATGCCCGGGGGACCTTGAAAATATTTATATACTTTTAATTCTGCGTATTTGGATAAGGGCAGCCCGTGATTGTGTAGTTGAATGTTTGTTTTTGGCAGTGCTCAGTGAATTTTTTTAGGCATCTTCTCGGAGGTTTATCAAACCGTTTTTTTGTCACCATCAGGTTACAGGCTGAAAATTGAAATCTGGTTTAAATAGAGCATGTATAACTCCCGTAAACAAGCCAGTGTTACTTTTTGCTTGATTTAATATTTCCTAACTAAACAAAATGTAAACTGACATTTTGTTTCACTACCCTGGTTTCCAAAACACAGAAAAACTAGAGAACGCGTGTGTATTTATGAAAACACCGTTGGTCCAAATTCCAAATCTTTTGCGGATTTGTGCGCCCCTCTCCCTAATAAAAAGAAAATTAAACAAATCGTTATTACCTTCATGCTTTTGAGAAAAAAAAACCCATTAAACTTGTTTTATGGAGAGGCTGAGAAGAGATATTCTAAAAAGTATCCCGGAACATAAATACTGAGATAAAGACATTTTAAGGCGAAAAAAAAAAACAGATACTGAAATACATTTGTCTTAGGCGTAACGGGCCGGGGGTCCCTGGTATACTTCTGAAAGAAGGAAAAAAATGAAAGCCGTTTACAACTCCCTGTAACACCGAATTAGAGTGCAGCTTTTGAGGAGGAGGAGGGAAAGGTACGAAAGGGATGCTATGCCCCTCCTTTCCTGCTCGCCTCCCATTTACAAAAAAATTTTCCGCTAAATTTAGCAGGAAAAATTTTCCGCTAAATTTAGCAGGGAAATTTTTCCGCTGGATTTAGCGGGGAAGTATTTCCCGCTAGATTTAGCGGGGACATGTTTTCGCTAGATAACAGTAACGGTAACAGGCAATGCGTAAAGTGGAATCTTTTCTCAGGTCTTTCCCCTTTAACAGAGTGAACACTAAAAAAGAGGTGGTCCGCTTTCCAATACTCGGTCTGCTAAAGTGGAAAAAGGTTTGATGAGCTTCCACTTTCTCTTAAATTGTTGCCGACTATAGAAGGGGAGGTGTGAAAATCGCTCCTATCGAGGGTGGACCAGCTATACGACATACAGTGTGATGCATAGTCCGTACTCATTAATAGATTTTACACCCTGTAGAAGTCCTCTTCCAGAGATGTACACCAATGAATACATACTTTGAGCGCCTTTGTTTTCAGTACTACAACGATTTTAATCGTAACAAAGTGTGCTATGGCATGAAATATCGATCATATTTTGAAGGTTGAAAAGAGTGCAAATAACAGTTGTGTATTAAAGTGAGGCGGGTGCTCGCTCTTCAGATATAGCTTAGCAGAGGTTTTTTAGTGATTCGATTGAATAATTATTTTCCTCTACCAATTATTTTAGATACATTTTTTGGAGTTACATATATCACGCTTTACTTGAAATATTGCCGAGAATAAAATACAGCATACTTGCAATCTCCCTAAACTCGGACGTCACATGCGAACGAGGGTCTTTAGATCATCAAGTACAGGGTGTCACAAAACAAAATAAAGGTGTTTTTTTTTTTTACTGCAAAAATAAACTAGGCATAACCGAACGCTCATTCTCTGCCTAAATGTAGCGCTAGAGGACACAACCAGATGCGAAAGTTCCAGCCCGATCGGATAACTTATTCAAAAGTTATAATTGATTTTCTGATGTCATAGAGCCCCATATGTATTCAAAAACTCCGTCGGCCGGCATTTTTCCGTTGAACTTTTGTGCAAATTTTTTGAAACTTTTGAAAACGGTATCGGATCGGGCAGAAACTTTGTCATCTGGTTGTGACAGGCTTGAGCTGAGCTAGTTGGTTCATAGTTCACTTAAGGTCAGCTGAACTAGAAAAAAACAACAACATAGACATAAAGAAAAGACCATTCACACCGCTGGACTAACAACTGATTTTCTTTTTCCTCCTCTTCTACTACGAGCCACACTTGAGGGAACAATTCTCTTTACCTCTTTTTTACTTTCTGATGGTTTCGACCTTTAGCGCTACCTTTGTAGGTTGAATGAGCGTTCGGGGATGCCTAGTTTAGTTTTGCGGTAAAAAAAAACCCTGTATGTAAGGTGACACCCTCTATATAAGGCGGTGAAACAATGTCATTCTTCTCTTATACGTCATTTATAGTTGTCCGAAGAGAGTATACACGTGATATCATGAATCGCTCGCTGCGACGTGTACGCCTTTTCGCCGGTAGGCATCTGACTGTGCTATATTCTACCAAGTTGCATCGAAATTGATGAAACCAGGTTTTGGACTAGCACAAACAAACAATACATATTCCCGAAAGCTGAAACTCCGGGAAAATGTTACCCTAGCAGTTGAAACCAAATGAGAAATTTCGAAAATATGACAACTCGAAATAAAAGACAGAAACACTAAAGATTTCTATGAGCCGATGTCCACCACAAACGAGTATTTGTAAAACCAAACAAGTTGTGTTGTGGGGGCTTGTAACATTTATTTCAATGAAAAAAGAAAAAAAGAACTTGTCAGCAAAGAAAGTAAGTATTATCGTGTTTGCTGCTGACAATTTTATTTTTCACCTCAAAAACCGCTTCATTAAGCTACAGGCGCTTACAATCTCAATTTCAAGTAAGATAAATAATAAGTCTAGGTTTACGTCGGCTCATGGAGAACTTTTATTTTCCTTTTGTATCTTTTGAACCAGCCTGTGATGAGTTCTTCTAGACCCAATATTTTCATGTTTCAAAGCGGTTGTTATAGTCGGTCATGGGCCAATGAGTTTGCATCCCTGGATAGCACGAGCGCGAAAGCCCAGGCGAAGCACAGCCTAAGCTAACGTGCGCGTTCTTTACTTGTCGCCGACAATACACCATTCTCAGGTACGGCCCAGCGTGCAATATTTACAGACCAGCACGTGCGTGTTAATTCTTTGTTTGGGAAAGCGAGCAAAGCACGCGCCATGCATGCGCACTCTCAAGCTGCCAGCTTAATTAATATTTGACATCAGTTATCGAAGCCGAATGGCAAACACAAGATCGGCGAAAAAGGTAAATTCTGACGAAGTGGACAAGTGCCCAGTTGCCCTCTGTTACGACTTCCCCGTGTACGAGATGCCTATGACGACTTGACCTATTTGACAAATTTACCTACGGCGAGTTGGCTGTGACGAGTTGGCTTGTGACGAGTTCTGCAAACAGACACGTTTTCCGTGTCCGTTGTGTTTTCGATTCTACAAGACTGCGCTTTAAATATTTAAGAATATTATATCGAAGAACTCTTCTATTTAGTTTTAGAGGTGTTTTACAAACATCGTTTACCGACGCCAGATCAAGTTTATAGAAATCGCTGGTAAGCACTGAGATTGTTTTCTGGCTTTCCAAACTGATTATGTTTTTTTTTAATATATGACATAAAAATGAGGGCTCTTTGACGCATTCAGATCTTGCTATTTTCTATTAACCATGCGTATCTTCAATTATGGTTGGTGGCGTATATTGAAATGTGATCTCTTGCTTCGCTCAACAGCCTTGGCCCCTGGTCTCGTCCGCATACATTGAGCTGGCTGCGATCAAGAAAAACGCAGGCCAACGCTTCAATGCACAAAAAAAAATCAAGTTCAGAAACAAATTTCGTACAACTACGTGAAAAGATTAGGGCCGAGTTCAATAGCTGTAAATGGCTCCATGCCGCGCGATAACGCACGCATATTTCTTCGCATTATCAGCGATTGTTTTTGTCAAAAGCTGCGTCTCAAGTAACAAATAAAAATAAGAAAAACATTGTGGACCCTGTTCACGTTTGCGTTCGCGACACGCAAGGAATCGAAGGTTTATTATGCAGCAGAACACAGCAACCCGTTGGCATCGAATCTCTGGCAAGAAGCGCGGTCGCTTCTTTGCATGCGGTCTTTGCCGATCGGGTCACTGGTTTCGTTTTCTCGCTGCTATCAGGATTGTGGATGTAGTCCTCGGCGCGCTACTTGATGGCGCTCTCCATTTTGCTTACGGTTTATTGTTGCATTCTGCTAAACGATTTGCAATCTCTGAATTAGACAACTTCGACGAAATCTCCCTCTTGTGTTCTCAAATTATATTTTTTTATTCAGCGGGCGGTCTGACCAATGTACGAAAATCCACACGCCATAGGGTATTGTATACTCAAAACGTTTCCTGCACTCAAAAGATGCATGTGCGTGATTTTGTGCACATTTCTGATCACCGAAGAAAGGCTTCATCATACTGAGACGAAATTCCGACCAATGTTAATCTTAAATTATAACGCGCCACCAGTGTCTTTGAATTGTGAGACATTTTATCGAAGAAAGGTAGACACCCCCACCCTTTAGTCCTTCTTGACTTAGAACTACGTCCTTCTCCGAAATTGGAAGGAGGTGCAAAGTTGGTGGGAAGTCGATGTTACGAAAATGGGTCCGGATGTTATCAAAACTTTGTCGCGGAAGTGACGCCACGGATGTTAAAATAAATTCGAAGTTATCTTGAAGGAGGAAATAATAAAACTAAGGGATTTCGAGTTATCATGCGGGACGACGGGCTCCTCGCACCGGGGTATGAGAGTGACTCTGAGAACAGTTTGTCGCGCCTGCCGCAGAGGTTCCGTCGGATCCTTCCATCCCTGTGGCGTTCTTCACCGAAAAATGCCTCGTATCGTGTGTTTAAAATGACCCAATAGCGCGCCCAACTTTTTTTCCGTCGACTTAGCTCGCACTCTATCGTGCATATGCGACTGCGAGATAACGGCGTGTGAGGATGCGAAATTGCGTCTGGGGGACTACGAGCCACGTCCATTCACTTCTTGCACACTCGCCATCATCATACGGCACGAGTGCGTGGATGCATCTCTAGCTGCCACAAGCAACACCTATCAACAAACTGGACAAGACGCGGTCTTTGTTAGTCCCCGAGTCCTATCTCATTTCTCGTGCCACCCACAGAAGTCCTGCGGAACGTTATGCAGTATAGTACCAACACATTTTTTTTTTAAGTTAAACAAAATGTCTTTTCTATTGTTCGAAAGATTTACAGTGAAATTACCTGATGCAAGCAACCGCGAAAACTAAAGATAATTTTCGTCCTAGTATGCTGACAGCTTTCTCCTGTGATCGAGCGGGCTGTGCAAGAATCATATAGTTCCTGCTATCGAGCGCGTGGAAGGCGTTGTGTATGACGTTCCTTTGGAATATGGTTGTTTGATCATTGGGAAGACCGGCAGCGGCATTAAAAATAGGATTTCCGAACACATGTGTGCGGTTTTGTCGATGTAGCCTAATTCCGAAATTGTAAAGCATTTAGTGAAGTGCAACAGTTGCTTCCTGATACATGGGTTGTAGATGACGTCATCAAATAGCGCTCCAATGACCCCCGGAGAAGAGGGAAAGAGCGAGCTCCCCTCTTATCAGGATCCTCTCTTGTGCCTCCCGGACTTGCACAAACGTCGCCATTCTCCTTCCAGAATATTATGGAAGATGAACCCGTCAATCAAACATTTTACAAAAACAGCTTCCCTCTCCTGCTCTTACATGGTGGTCAAAAGTATGCGATGTGACGTCAGTGCAACCCATGTATTCGAACTGCGCTAGGTATTTAAGCAGTTAATCGAATATTTTTATAGGTGTCGTAAAAGAGCATTAGCCATACTTCTGAAGGAAACTGGGTTCGTATTCCCCCAATTGTTTAAGACAAGCAAGCCACGACGTTTTAGAGTGTAAAATGTTTTTTTTTTCGTATGTATGCTGTTTTGCGGCGAGAAAAATGGGTGGGCAAGAAGGCAAAAATGAGTGTAAGATCAGTCACTTCCATGGTTACGGTCCTGCACAATTGTGCATGTTTTGGGGAGAAAGTTTTTAATGTTTTACTTTAAGAGGTAAGCCTGTAAAACTATTTCCGGCGTCCGTTGGGGTGTCATTTATGTATAGAATGTTTCAGTTTTAAATAAACTCCTAGCTCTGTTCGAAGACGTTGAGTGTTGCCCCATCTTTTTATGTTCGTTACTTTTCCTTACTTGTTCGGTGGGTGCAGCGCTAAAAGACGTAGGACCATTATGAAGGAACGCAAAGGCACGGCGCTGATTTGAACGCAAAGTTTATTGCTGTGCAAAAACAGAAATAAACGCGGAAAGTGGGAAGGGAAGAGAAAAAAAAAAGGAAACAGGTAACATCCGGTACCAGCCATGCCTGCACAGTAACACTTACATTTCACACTTTTTAATAAAATCTGCCTCGTCACCTACAAAGGAAACAGGAAGAGCGCTCACAAATGAGTCCGCTCCATGATTCGCCATAACACGTGCTTCGTTTATCTCTCTCGCCGTCTTGTTTTTGTGTCGAGAGGAAATCTTAATTTCATAGAATGGCGGTGAGCAGCCACCCCTACTATGGTTTACCGCAAGGATCCCCGAGAGAGAAGAACGAAGAGGAAGGTAGTGTTCCCTTGCTATCATATTTACCCATCTTCCCGTCTGACCAATACAACCCTGCCGCAGGACATGGGAATCTGGTACACAAACCCGCTTGTACATGCGACGGCACATTGAACTGCAGGGCATCCCGCCCAACTCACAGAGGCACAAAAGCGGAACAGCTTAGGTGGCGCCGATAAAGCAAGAGGCACATCAAACTTATTGGCAACGTGCTTGATTGCATGGGATAAGGCATGGACATACAGCAGTACAACAGTACAACAGGGCTGGTGGTTGACCTCATGTACACTTTTACGTCAAAAAGCTCAGCAACGCCCTCAAGAATTTCTTACGGGAAGCCCGGGAAAGCGAGCTTTTAACCTGTGTCACAGAACTTATGCAGCACCTATGGTGACAATGATTTAGAAGAGACACCGGAAGGCGAGGGCCGGCATTGGAACTTTTCATCATATAAAAAAATTGTGCATTTCACAAGAATAAATGCAAAAGAGAATTGGCGACAAGGGTCATCGTCGGGTTATTCCTTAAGGCGTCTCTGGTGAAGACGTGTCACCATAGGTGCGGTTTAAGTTTTTCGACTGAGGTTAAAATGCCTGCGTCTGCGGGCTTCGCCTCGGTCGTCTTTAGGGGCGTTCCTGATCTCCTTGTGAAAATGTATAAGGGGTATACTAGACCTAGTAAAAACAAAGACCGACCTCCTTGTACCCCCCATGCCTTGTCCCACTGAATCAAGCACGTTGCCAGTAGGTTTACGTGCCTATCCTGTTCTCGGCGCTGTCTAAGCTATTCTGCCGTTGTGCCTGTGTGAGTAGAGCAGAAGGCCTTGCTTTTTACTTTGCCGTTGCATGTGCAAACGGGGTTCTGTACCAGATCTCCCTGTTTTCCGGCAGGGTGTGCAGTTCATTGTAGTTAAAGGTCCTAGATAAGAGGTTTCTACAAAAAAGCGACATTCTTTGAAGCGACGACTGCGTTATGGTGCAGATAATAGGAAGGAAACGTGGCGCAAAGCAGTAGAGTGAACAAAACGACGCAATTTTGTTCTTACGGTATGTGCTTCGTCCTTATTATTGGTTCTCGTTACTTATGTGTATGTGCCGCTACTTACGGTATGTGCTTCGTCCTTATTATTTGTTGTCGTTACTTATAAAAAGAAGCAACAAGGAAATTTAATTGTAGTATTCGCGGCTGCTCGCCGACGTTCCATGACAATAAGATTTTGTCTCGACAGAAAAACCAAACCTCGGGAGAGATACATGAAGCATATTTTATGGCGACTCATGGAACGGACTCGTGTGTTGGCGCTCCATTTCTTGCACTTGTAGGGAACGAGGTAGGTTTCATTAAAATGTGTGGCAGGTTATTGTCTCTGTGTGTTGACATGGCTGATTCCGGTTGTTATCGGTTCGCTTTCTTTTTGTTCTCTTGCCTTTCCCCTTTTCGTTTTTAGGGGCGAAGCTCCTTGGGGTCTAGTCTTGTTTGCCCGTCCGTCCGTCCGGCGTTCGGGCTCACAAAAAGTAAGAAAAAAAATGTTTCCGCAGTTGACAGGATTCGAACCTGAGCGGACAGACCCCAATGGATTTCTAGTCAATCGCCTCAACCACTCGCCCACGACTGCGGGACGAGTAGGGGGCTCTGAGATCTGGTAGTAACCAAAGAGCTGGGGATGTCATGGATGAAACGTTGCATGCAGCCGCTCAACGTCTATAGAGGCGAGGGCACTGCGGTCCAATGCGTATATAATCGCGTTAAACTTTGCATGCATGGCTCTGCATTTCACCGACCATAAAGCAGTAATAATGAAGTCGAAACGAAACCCGGAACTCAGCACTACCTATGAGCAATAAAAAAAAACATCATTATCAGCGCTACCTATGAACAATAAAATCAGTATTATCAGCAGCACCAGAGATTCGCCCCAATCATTATCATTCACTATGTGGAGATGCGGTCATTTGTTGTTGTTGTTTTTTGGTAAGAAATAAATTTTCATTTCTATGTCAGTGCCCTGTTTGTGTGTTTCTTTGCCCTGGTCCTACGTCTTTTAGTGCTGTTCCCACCAAACATGTATGCACCACCAACTTGCAGAACAACACATTTTTTCCCCTTCCCTCTCCCAGGTTATGCGAGAAGTTAATTTTTCTGTCAAGTTAGAGGATTTTGCACGAAGAATGCATGTCTTGACTGCGCCCCTCTTTCGTTGTGAATGCTTCTTTCTATGGTTTTAGGGGTAGATGAAATTAGACAGCCAAATAGTTGTACCTGTTTTTTTAAGTTATTGCTTAATCGTAGAGATAAAAATAAATGTTTTATTTTTAAAAGTTATTTAGTAACTTGCGTGAAGATTATATTTTTGTGAACGATATTCAGTTGCCTGAGGCAATTCACAGTAAACTCAAAGCACTTATTTGATATAAATATTTTAACCGCCAACATACACCACTTGTGCTGAAGTTGGTTTTTGACACCCACCTTTAGGGAACGTTTTGTCCGGGTTCCTTGTTATCATACACGATTGCATGTTGGAAAACAATATCTTGAGTTCGCGGTCTGGTTTAAAATATGTTTCTGTTCAAAAGTGAATGAAATACTGTAACAGAAATGTACACGACCGAGGTAAAAGCATTTTAGAAAAAGAAAAGTTATTGCGAACAACTTGAGTAGCACGCAATATGTCATGTTTTTGCTGTGGTAATCATTGCTGCATTTAAAGCATGCCGGCTATCCGCAAGTTTCTATCTTGAAACGCACGTATACTTTCACGGTTAGTGCGAAACCTCATAATGCATACCGTCCCTATTGGAAAAACCGGTTTGAAAGTGTAGCTGGTCAGACTGGTATTCGTACAGGTCAAACTGGTATTTGGACTGGTCAAACTGGTATTTGGACTGGTCATACTGGTCTAACAGGAAATCAAACTAGCGGAACTGGTAGCCAGACTGGTCTAACTGGTCACCAGATTGGCCGAACTGGTCACCAGATTGGCCGAACTGGTCAGCGGATTGGCCGAACTGGTCAGCGGATTGGCCGAACTGGTCACCAGACGTCGAACTGGTTACCAGACACCGAACTCGTCACCAGACTGGCCGAACTGGTCGAACTGGTAACCAGACTGACCCTACTCGTTACC
This sequence comes from Ixodes scapularis, assembly GCF_016920785.2. Classification (NCBI taxonomy): domain Eukaryota; kingdom Metazoa; phylum Arthropoda; class Arachnida; order Ixodida; family Ixodidae; genus Ixodes; species Ixodes scapularis. The sequence goes on along the minus strand of NW_024609838.1, from coordinate 77,475,474 downwards.
AGTTTGACCGCTCTTTCTCACTTTATTTATTGGCTTTCTCACTTTGATTTATTGGCTTTCAAATAATTACGGCATGATCGAGCGTTTACTTTTTACTAAGAGATTAATCTCCTGAGCTGTTTAAAATACTCTCAGAGGTATGACATTGCTGGGAAAAAATAAAAATGCTGAGAATATTGTTTATTGCTTAGGCGGTCACCGAGAAATTGTGTACGTTCAAAACGACCAGTATAAAAGACGGAAACGCAGAGCTCGGTGGTACTGATCAGGTTAGTGTGCTGTTGTATTGATGTTTGTATGTGCCGTGGATGTGTATGTGCTCAATGGATGTTCAGCTGATGCTTGTAGTAGGCGCATTGTGTCTATATTTGTGTATAATAAAGATTTCCGAAGCGCAGTGGTGGCGTGAACAAATGACAATATTTTTGTCGAGCCAGTGTGACCAGTTCAACCGCCATGACCAGTTCAACCATCATGACTCGCCAACCAGTATGACCAGTTCAACCGCCATGACCAGTCAACCAGTGTGAATAGTTCGAACCACCTTCACCAGTTAAACCATTATGAAACTGGTCAAATTGGAGCAATTACCAAGTTTGTAACTGGTACCAGCTTGAACTGGTCTTTCCAATAGGGGTATTAAAATGGTATCTGTTGGCGCAGCTATAAATTCACTGAGGTAAGAGGAAGCCGGCACGTATCCGACTGAATAATATTCATATAACATGCAGGGTATTACTACGACCCACTTCCTAAAACAGATCAGGCGAGTGCTAAGAAACGAGGCAACACTTTGTCAAGTTATAACAAAACAGAAAAGAACCAACGCTACTCAAATAACAATAGTTCGAATTGCAGATCTCAAAATTGTTCTAAAATATCAGGGGTTCACCCCAATGTTGCGTCGACATAACTATAAAATACTACCCATTAGCCTACAGGATCAGGGAACAAGCGGTGCAAACTGAATTTATAGGTCGAAACCCACCCTGTCGTAAAAAAAACACTTTGAGGACGCTTAAACTTTGGCTTTAAAGTGCCCCTGAAAAATAAAAGCCTTTTTAACAGTCTGGTCGGAACACTCGTATAAAAAAAAACTAATTTTCCGCGAAAAAAATAAATAGAGCAATATTGATAGCACGAGATTTATTTTAAATTCTACGCGCAAAGCTCATGACGTCGCGGGAAGGTAAGACACTCTTTCCACCTCAACTAGATGGTCATACACACTCTACACCTCAACGTGAAGTCGAAGCTTAGCCAGCTCTCCTCCACGCGCCCGAAATGCCCAGAGAGAAAACAAGTGGACAGTGGGTGACCACCGAATAAATTGCGTCTCGCGCAGTCAATATTGCTATAAGTTTTTTTCTTTGGCGTAAACCTCATTTTTTGACGCGCTCAGACTAACCAGATTGTTTAAGTTCTTTTTTTCTTTTCTGTTCAGGGACCCTTTAGAGTGGAACGCGACAACGTTATCAGGTCCCGTTCGCATCGCCTTTCAATCGCCGTGCAAGCGCGCCTTGCGTGGCCTAGACAGCAGCGTTTGTGGCTCACTTCCGAAGGATCGTGGGTTCGAACCCCGCCTAAAATTCTTGATATCTTTCGTTAAGGCAAATGAACTATTTTATAAAGTCAAGACATTTGAGACTTGCATTACATGTCATTCTTATTATTAGCTTTCATTCCACGCGTGACGTCACGTTTCACTTGAGTATTGTGGGTTGTTGGGAATACTGGCGCGAGATCATGTTGCTGTGACGTTATGAACCTATCGATCAATCAATATGTTCGCGTCCCGCCACCAGCGCCAGAGTTTCTGCCACGCCACGAAGCCTGGCGTGTCTGCGACACGAGCTTCTTAACGCTATCACGTTAATACAATGTACGTTATTCCTTTCGTCATTGCTTCCGGAATAAAAAAAAATTAATGCTTGATAGGAAAAACGTTAGCTCACCTGGTCGAGTACCCATGAGAATTATGTTCTTAGTCACACTTTTTACGTAGAGCGGTTGGCTAAATCTGCAAAGTAAATACGTTGAAACTCCGATCGTGTTTAGATATATTTTTCTATGCTATAAATATGATTAGTACTCACAAGCTCTTTGGGTACTTAAATATTAATTCATATTTTCTGTAAGTCTGACCTCTTAGGGTAGCGTTGTAGAAATGCTGATAACCGCATATTAAATCAGTATACTTTCCAAGTGACTGAAGCATGAATGTTTCAGGTAGTTTCTCCATAACCTGTAAATGTATTTAAATATTTGAACAGTGCGAAAGCACCATAATTTAAAGCCTAAACAAACAGAAATATAAAAATAAATATGTTTATTTTTAAAATAAGTAGCAAAAAAAGAAAACTTCACAAAGAACATGTTCCGCAGCAATATTTTTTTGTTTAAGCTTCATTTTTTTTACGTTTGTAGCATAATTTGAAAAAAAAAATTCAGAATGGTTAGTTAAGGTTTATTTTGGATAAGAAATATCGGCGTTTTGAGGTAAATTAAAAAAAAACGGGTGAAACTCTGCCAAATAAAGTAGGCCGACAGCTCTCGAAGCAAAGCGCAGGAAAACATCTGGAGTTTTCACCAGAGTAATATAATTAAAACAAAATAACCGTAATAATATAAGCGTAATGTTAATTGGTACCTATATGGAATTACCTTTTCTGTGACAGAATGACTGCCAAGGAAAAAAAATAATCTAAATTCAGGCAGCACAGCTCATAGCATGGGTTACGAGCGGTGTGCGCAAAAAGAAGCTCAAGACGACACCATGACACATTACTTCACTTTCCTCTCTATTTGTTCTGCTTATCATTCCAGCGTGCTGGCTGTTGTAGCAGATGGATGACGGATAAGGATCGGAGGACGTAAAGCTGGGATGTCTCTGTCTGGCTCGCTGAGTGCTTCAGAAGCAGCCGGGGCAGCTTCATTTCACTAATTTTTTTCATTTGTTATGTCTCTCAAGGCGCGAAGGCATTACAGAGAGGAATGGGGCACAGTGAATGAAACAAAGCAAGACACAATGAAAAGACAAAAAATACACAAAATAACTACTAAATATCATTTAACACGTTAGTAATGACACAGTTCATGGAATAAAACAAATAACAATGAAAAGGCAAAAAATACCAAAAACTACTACTAGACATCATTTAACAGGTTAGTAATGGCAATCTTAAATTTATCTGAGGCAGTGATTGTGACAATGGCTGCGGGAAGGCGGTTCCAGTCAATTGAGGTTTGAGGCGAAAAAAGAGGCATTAAAGGTAGATGTGCTGTAATGACGGATACCAAATTTTAATTAATGATCGGTGCGTGATGATATATAAAACGGTTAGAAAATAGTGCTTGGCGGATAGTAGCCTTAGAGTGATATATCTCATGGAACAAGAATAGCATGTTTCGACGAAGAGAAAGAGTGGGCGAGGATAGAGATGCTGTCATTAAAGTGGTGCTAGCTGTGCGATGACAGAACGTATAAAACGGGCGGAGCGGTCTTGAATGGATTCTACGGCAGATGCAAGGGTGATACCCTTGCATCTGCCGGTTCCAGGTTCAGGGTTCCAGGCGAATTACAGTTTTATAAATTAGGAGCTTTAATGAAATAGGGGCAAGGAAAAAGTTTCTTTTGATGCATCCTAATAATTAATTAGCTTTTTTCGTGACATAGCCGACATGAATATTCCAGGACAGATCATTTGAAATGTGAACACCGAGGTATTCATAGGAAGATGCAGGAAGCAGGGTAGAGTTATTGATGGAGTAGGAAGGGCAAATGTTAATTTCACGAGAGACACACATGGATTTACATTTAGAGATACTTCCATAAGCCAGTCGTTGCACCATTGGGTTACATTGTTAATATCGGCCGGAAGAGCAGAGATGTCGGAGTCGTTAAGGATGCTTTGGTAAATAACACGGTCGTCAGCAAAAATGGCTAATAGAAGAGGAGACATCGGTAGGGAGATCATTAATATAAATAAGAAATAGTGGTGGCCGAGTACAGAACCTTGTGGGACACCGGGGTTGACAGGCGAGTACGGAGAATTAGTTTCCTTGGCGTGGACAAACTGAAAACGGTTAGTCTGAAAGGCGTCTATCCAAGCGAGAATGTATGGGCAGATCTCAAGGCTACTAAGTTTATGGATAAGAATGGCTTGAGGAATTTGTCAAAAGCTTTGGAAAAATCAAGGAATATGCCGTCAGTTATGAAACCCTGGTCAAGTGTGACATGGTGATTATGAGTAAAGGTAAGAAGTTGGGTTTCGCATGAGTGAAACTTCCGAAAAGCATGTTGTGATGTGTTAAGGAAAGAGTCAGAATCCAGAAAGTTTGCAAGTTGAGAGTAAATTGGGTGTTCAAGGATTTTGCATGCTATACTTGTTATGGAAATGGGATGGTAGTTAGATCGATTATGTTTATCGCCACCTTTGTATATACGAACCACCTTCCCCACCTTTTAATCCAATGGCAAGACACCATGTTGAGGTGAGTGAGAAAAAATCTTGGACAGGATAATGCTAGAATACATTTTAGTGCTTCTCAAACATTTTGTGTTAATGTTATCTGTACCTACCGCAGAAGACATTTTTAGGTTATCAATAATCTTAGTGATTCATTCACTGTCTACAACAACAGGATACATAGGCATAAAACCACAGGCAGTAAATACAGGGAAGCAAGAAATAACTGGAATAGAGAGAGATTTAGTAAACACTTCATTTAAAACGAAACAACACTGATCATTGGATAATTCATCCCCGTCTTCATGCCTACGCGTTATAGTGTAAGAGAAAGAGGGATTAATAACCTTCCAAAATTGATGCGGGTTAACAACAAGGAGGGCAACGTATGATTAAAATAATGCGATTTCGCATCTGGAAGTTTTTTTTTTATATACACACCAGCTGCAGGACGGTACGCCGACCATCGCTGTTCGTTGTCTGATAGATTTGCAGCACGAAATAGTTTTTTCTTGTTTGCTAGCCTTTTTAAAAACACGTCATACCAAGCCGATTCAGGACAGGGCGAGATAGTGCGAAGTGGCACGTGCGCTTTCATGAGGTACGCAACTTGTTATTTAAATAAACACCAGTTATTCTCAACTGAGCGCTCATCAAAACAATCCACGTAAAAATCAAGAAAAAGGCAAAGGTTCATATTAATGAAATCAAAATCAGCTCGTACATAATCAGAAATTCGCTTAATTACTTTCGACCTAAAGCATGTAGGTAGATCTAAGGAGAAATGCAATGAGGAATGATCACTAAGACTTGGCAAATGAGTTAACGAAGAGGTGAGGTCAGGCGATGTTTCTAAGATGAGGTCTAAAACAGAACAGGTTGAAGCAGCAATACGCGTAGGTTGCTTAACCATTTGCGACAAATAAGAATCAATACACAAGTGTGCGAATTCCTTGCACTCAGACGAGAATAAGATGAGTAGAAACACTTCACCAAACTATGGAAGAATAATTAAAATCGCCCAAAATAATGACTGGAGCATTTGGAAAGCGAACAGTGACTTTCAGCCGTCATGACGGTATATGTAAATATATTTCTGACAATTTAAAATCTCCCTGTTGCGTATCTTGCCGGATAACCAGGTCTCAGTAACAACAACAACGTCAGCATTAGAAGAATCACTGATAGAAGATAAGTCATCGTTATTCTTCATGACGCTTCTAATGTTATTAATGTTACAGCCTTCCGCGACATTATGTGGGTGCGATTTCTTTTTTTATTTATCGGTCAACTACTTTGTTATGTGGGTTTAGAAGGTGTCTCATTCGTAACACATGGGGAAGTCCATATCAACACAACTTCCCAAGATGCAAATGCGAGAGGATTCCGCGACATTATAAATCAACATGCTTGTGTTCACTTGATCACGTTACCCACAAGAGTGACCAGGCTGCCCGCGTGCTAAGTCGTCGTGAGCATTGTGCACTGCGAAAGGGCCAAGTGTAGTCGTCCACGCGAGCGGAGCTCCGCCGCTGCTAAAGGGCCGTCGCAGTCTATGGACTGGGATTTCGGGTCGTGGCACGTAGCCACAGAAGTTGTTATTGTTGTTGTTAGTGATGAGGAGGTCGGAGAGCGAAGGAGGGTCAATCGTGTACTGACAATAAATGAGTACGTGTTAACGAACCAGTGCTTCGTGTCACTCTCCGAGACAAGTGGCCACGAGGGAAATCTTAAAAACGCATCGTCGGGGTGATAAGGCTGCGATGAATTTTGCGCCAAGCTGTGACGTTAGGGGACTTCATCTTCAATGTGAACTTACGGACGTCATACAATTGTATATATGGACCCTTATGTACGAGGGCCCCAGCTATTAATAAACTTTGTTCATCACGTCGCTGGAAACGGGTTTTATGTATGGTATTTTCTTACCTGGTTGGCATCAGGATTATCCCCTCCTGTCTTTTGAGATAAAGTGGCATGGCTGTGAAAAAAGCACAGTATTCCCAAGAAGAAGAGAGCAGTCATTGTCTCTCGAGGTTTACACATGTATATGCACGCAGGCAAGGTATGTATCTGGAAATAACGTGAAGTATTTATAGCAATGCGATGAGCTAAGTCCCTGGGGCAATGCCCAATTTTTTTTATTTTGTTGGTGAAGAAAAACTTGTCATCCAGCTGCTAAAGCGCGATACAAAAATTTCAAGTATAAAAATATTATTTTCACACGTCCTTCTGCGTGCACTAACGTAATTTTCTTTAGAAGTGCGTATAAAATATCCTGGTTGTACATAGACATTGAAAGAAATTTAACAATTCAGCTCTCTAAATATTAAGGTTCAAAACCCACCATGAAGAGGAAATGCGTACGATACAACCTTTTTCCTTATAAGTATACCGCGGCGAAGTCGACAACCTCCAGGCGGAAATTTATTGTAGTTGTTCAAAAATTTCCTCTTTTTAGAAAACCCGGCACGGCAATTTAGGAATAAGTTATAGCGTGTCCTATATGATAATCCATTGGTTGAGGACGAAAATCACGCTTATCAAGAGAGCACTACAAAAGAAAGTTCAGCCCTGTGTTAATTATTATTACAGTCATAGCAATACTTGCGATACGTCACGGCTAAATCGTTGGACATCGCCTTAGTCTTCACGGGCCCAACAATTCGTGAACGCTACGCCTATGTGCAAGGACATCGCCTTAACGTGTCGGTGCTATCTCTGTGACTATGTGTCATAACAGAAGCGTTCGGAAGAAAATAGAGAATTCGCCATTTAGTTTCAAGGAGGTTTGTGTATTTTACAGCGATAGCCGTTATGGGCTCTTCCTACCACTGGAAATGTCATCCGTTGCTAATTCTGTAGTAGTTGTTGCTGTAGTTATAATTAATGGTGTTGATAGAGCTGGCGATGCGGGGCGTCCGTCGTCGCTGTCGCCAAAGTCTTGAAAACGATCGCCCGTCGTCCGTTGGAATCGAGAACGGGTCCACTGCATGTGAAGCGGGCCCGCTGCCGGCTTATAGACAATTGCCTGCAAAGTGTCTGGACGCCGACATGCTTTTGCTCGTGCGAACAAGCTGTGCAAGTGGAAGCTTGGCAACGATATATATTCACGCGCAAGTTGCACGCGCTTGCATGAATGAGAAATTAGTCAGGGCACCATGCTCTAAATTATCTCTAGAATAGGCGCTTGCCGCTTACAGCGACAATACGGCTAACACACGAAATTAATAATGTGAAAATGATGAGCTCATAATTCATTTGCGCTTAACAAACACTTTTTGTTGTTTGCGTCACCAATTATTGGTACGATAAAACCAAATTTACCCGTTTTTGAAAAATCAATAAACGTTTAAAGTCAAGACCGATTCAATACGCTTTTGTATTTCTCTTTTTCACGAAATGTTTTCGGTAGGATGCTGCACATAAAGCCCGCTGTACAAGGCACACGCGGTCAGACGTGCTGTATTCTGGCACGTGGCTCGACTCAAGCGTTTTGCTTTTGAGCCTCTTGGCAAGCTGCGAGTCAGCGCTTGTCCATGTCTTACAACAAACTTGAGTCTCACCGTAGAGCGGTAAACCGGAACCCACTGCCAGAAGCTGAAACGGCACCCGACCCCCCCCCCCCCCCCCACCCACCCCCCGGTTGCCGCCATTTTGCCTGTTTGCCATATTAGTGATCACGTGACGTTAAAATGACTGCGCCCAGAGGTGGGCCAGATCAATTGGCCAGATGGCGGTCAGCAGATGAGCAGATGGGCTTTGGGAGGGCTAAGACGGCATTTCCTTATGAGCTACTTAGAAAGCTGGTTGACGCTGTGGCGTACGTCTGTGGTAACGCCTCCCCTTCGCGCGCAGCGGATCAGGTTCGATAATTTCGGAAGGCGGGCGACCTTCATCGCGGAGTTGGCAACATCGACGACAGACACCCTACTACGTAAACTACAGCAAAGACAACATCAGCAACTGCTGTCATTTCTAGTGGTGGGAAGAGCCCATTAACAGCTATTGCTGTAAACAGTTCTCATAAGTGCGATTCTCTGGGTTTGAAGCATTCGGTACTCCAGGTTGATGTTTAAAAACAAATGCCTCCGACTTTCATAAAAATACCAACAATTTATAAGACGTTTCGTCTCCTATGCGAAAGACATCATCAGTGCGGCCTAGGAACACCCGACCAGCTATCAGCAATCCAGGATTGCTGGTAGCTTAATTAAGCTAACCCTTCAACAAATATAGTTTGGAGACGTCAATCCGATGAAGCTCCATTATGCATGTGTGAAAGAGGTCGCTCAACAATGAAATAAATAACTTAAATTATATCCTCTTCTGCATGTTTAGGATTTAAAGTTTGAACACCTTTTACGAGTGTCACGTGGGGCCCTTAATATATAGGAACAAAAAAAAACTATATTTTTATAGACTTACTGTTTCTAAAAATTGTGGGCTCAGTTTTGTATATAAAGTATTTTGAAATCAGAAAACCGAAGAGCTGTTCGCAGAAAGAGCCTCTAGAAAGCTTCTGTGTTTACTTCTTGGAAGCGCGATTATTTGGAAACAAGTATGAAACAGAATGACCAGCCGAATGCAGCTAACGGAGTTCCCGGTTGGGCTGATAGGGGCGCTGCGTCCCTGGCTTCTCTCTCGCACGTCCACCCAAAGAGGAGATTCGTAGTTCTACCCAACCGACTCTGACCAGACTGTTGGGCTCATATTCGCCGCTGTGATCTTGAGCGCTGGCGACGTGTATATGATCTTCGCTACCGAAAGTGAAGCACTCTGGGCTTTTCCGACCAATCAGTAGGACCGAGAAGAAACAGCTGGATTTTACGGCAGTACTAGCAGTACGGTGCAACGCTGCTGCGCGCTTATAATAATTAGAGACATACGTCTCTAATTTGACAGAGATTCTGCCGAGCGTGTTGCGTGCCTCATGACGGCGTATTACGGAGTCTACAGCGCGGACGGCATATTACGGAGTCTACAGCGCGGCGAAATGGTGTAACAATTCTTCAATTGTAGTCAGAGTGCTCATTCTTCCGGTTTCTAATAGACGACAGGTGAGCCTCTATATCAAATTTTTTTTGTCAGCGTTCGAAACTTGATCTTTCCATTAGAGCATCGAAATGGATTGCGTATGCAAATCGCCAGGACTTTGGAAGCCTGCCCGGCTTGCCGACGAGCAAGCTGCGCCAGCGTCGTTTGTGCAGCGAGCACTTCGGCGCTACCGCCTTTGCAAGCTGTAGGAAGATTTGTTTGTGGAAAAACGCGTGCCCCACCGTTCTTGTTACGAATCCGTTGCTGCAAGGACTTGCTTCTCCAGGTGAGTTGCTGTCAGAGCAATCTTCAGTTAATTTGACAGCTTCGTGTTTATATCTTAGAATAGAGTACCAAAAAGCACCTACAGTCAGAGATATAGTAACTCAAAATCAGTAGTTCGTTTCTATCTTCCTTAATTGCATTGCCTATTAGCGAGTTTGTTTATGGTTTATTTATCGTTTACTCTTATGCAGCTCGCCTGCAAGCCTTTTGCTTTATTTCGGTGTTGATTTGTTTGTTTGGGTAGTCAGAATTTTTGTTTGTGGGAGTTGTTTACAGAGCCATTTAGGTAATTCGATGATAAGTGTTTTTCTCTTAGTTTGTACATTAAAGTAATTAATTTCGTTTTACATATTTGACAACTTTTACTGCGTTTACTGCCTACTGCAGTTCTAGGTTCCTTTTGGAGGGCGGTGGACTGCCAACGGAGATTGTAGATACGTGTTTGAAATACCGCAACTCATTTCAATGGTGTTCAATAAAAAAATGCATATAACTGAACGTGCTCCTCCTGTTTTATTGCACTGGTAATATCACGCGAAGCGCAGTTGTGAAGCATATCGCGCGCGGCTCGTCTGCTAGATCGGTGCCATGCTGGCCGCTGGCAGCGGCCGGCGCGACACCAGCCTAGCAAAGAACCATAAAAAAAAAGGGGGGGGGGGGGAGGGGAGGGGGAAGAGGAGGAGGCGAGGAGGGCGCACGCCAACGACACTGGTGGCGTCATCTGGTGGTCTTTCGAGAGAAATTTTCGTCTCCGACCGTACGTGTGTTCGCCTTTCTGCCACTAGTGCCATGTGGCGCCAGTTTCTCCTTACCACGGTGGAGGCTACAGCTGCACTCGGCTGGCATGACCTTCAGCTAAAGTCAGCGGCAAGTTGAGATAATTGTTTTTTTTTTGTACTTTTTCTTTTAGCTTGAGATTTTATACTCATACAAAAGCATTGTTAGCGGTGACCTTTCACGATTAGCAACACTAAAAGTTTCTTCTGTGAGCTGACCTTTCTAGAGCGTTTTTAAGCACGCATTTCCTGCTAATATAAAGGTTTTCGATTTTGAAGTTCATGCTTTAGATTTCTGGTAATATATATTGCTCAGTGAAAGTGCCATTTCAAGTCAATTAAAAAGACTACAATAATTATGTAAAACAAATTACAAAGCGTGAATAGAAACAAAGTAAAAAAAATCGCAGGGACACTTATGCACTTAAATATTGCCCACATATGCTATGGGGAACATTTAGGCCATTTCGTATGTTTGGGTATTTTAAAAGAAAACCTGTGACTTTTCGAAATAGCCTCGTTGCACTGGAGCGTCTCATCTTAAAGGGGCACTGACACATCAAAATCGTAATTCATTTTATTATCCGAAACGATTGAAAATGATGCCGGGACATTACCCTCAAAATTCGAAACTTGGGAATTCACTATTTGTGAATGAAAAAAAACAATTTCCGAATGCCAAATTTGAAGTTCCCGCGCGATCCGCGCCAGCGCAGTGAGTCAAATTTTGCGGTCTCCTGCGACTCGACTTTCTTTCGGACCTCCGCACTACGCTGTGAAGCAAAGCGCCGTTGCTACCGCGACCCGAAGAGAGGAGGAGGTGAGCAGGCGGGATAGAAGGGAGCCGGCTCGGGGGAAAAACTGGTTTTCCCCCGACTCGGTGATAAGCCTCTGCTCGAGCGCCGCCAAGGTTTCCGAGGGAGAACACAAATTCAGGAAGCGACATCACACCGAAATCTGATTTTTGGTATTTCAAAAAGAAAGGCCGTAGTGTGTTCGTCATTGCGTTAAAAAACATGTTTTACGATTGCCGTTATTAAATGTTATGGAAGTGTCGCCTACAAAGCTTCTAAATTTCCTGATTTTTGACGTCACCGATCAAAAGAAGCAAGGAGGTTAGCGCGGGAAATATAAACGCCAAAAATAAAAAGGCGCGCGCGCGCGCGGGGAAATTTTTTTTCGCGATGCGGTTTTTTTTTTTTTTTGCGTGTCTACGACTGGGGCACGTCACCGCTCTAGGAATAGAAGGCTTACCGCTCGCTCTCGTTCAGGTGCTCATCCAAGTATGGCTGCCTGTCTGGTTCTCCTGCCTGCCTGCACCAGCTACAGCTACCGGACTGACTAACGACCCTCAATGGCTTGGCTGGATGATGGACAACAGAACAGCCCTGCCATTTTTTCAACTTGAAACCATCGGAACGCCTTTCCCGCCAATCACGGAACTCAGCGCAGACCTTGGCTGGCAACACTGCTCTACTACAACAAGCCCGCGACTACTTAAACAACAAGCTCCGGACCGGCTCTTCGGGCACGTCACCGCTCTAGGAATGGAAGGCTTACCGCTCGCTCTCGTTCAGGTTGGTTTAATTCACCTTGATTGTTACAAAAACGATGACCTCTTGTTAATAGCGGTGTCGTGCCCGACCCATTGGTATCTGTCATCATTGATAGCATTACTTACGCCGGTGGCTGTTGTAACCAATTACTTCTCTTATTATCCGGTGATGTGGAGACTAACCCTGGAATGACTAAGGCTCAGGAAGCCCAATTAGAGTCTGTCCTGGCCATTGTACGAAACCTTAAAGAAGGGCAAAATGAAGTTTTAAGCGAACTAAAAAAACTGAGAGAAGATCAGTCTCGTACTGAATCAGCCGTGACTGCCCTGACTAAAAGAGTAGCGAATGTGGAAGCATGCGTGTCTAGTTTGGACGAAATACGTAAAGATGCAGAACGCACAAAAATATGATTAAAAAGCATGACAGAACAAATTCATACTTTGGAATCACGGTGTGAGGACGCGGAGAATAGAATGCGACGTTCCAATCTTGTGTTCTACGGTCACGCTGACAAACGAAATGAAACGTGGGCCCAATCAGAAAAACTGGTTCTTGACATGTGCTCTCGCAACCTGGGTCTTTCGCTACAATCTAGTTTCGTAGAAAGAGCGCACAGGCTAGGTCGCTTTAACGATAATAAAACACGCCCTATCATCGTCAAGCTTTCTTCTACCAAGCATAAAGATAGTATCTTGAGCGCGTGTTACAAATTAAAAAATACAGGTTTTGCCGTCAGCGAGGATTTTTCACCAGCAGTACGCGAGGCACGGCGAAAACTGATTGAGTTTGCGAAACAACAAGGAAAGCAGTATAAGATGCGCTCGAACAGATTAGTCATTGATAACAACACATTTTGCTTTGACTCCGCAAAAAACAGTATATATAAAGAAAAAAAGCCATAGGAGATGTGTACACGCCGCCGCCCACCCCAGTCTTCCCGAGTACGCAGAAACACCAAGTCATGTTCGGTCGTTTTTACAAATATAAGAAGTGTTTTAACAAACCGCGACGACCTATTATCACTAATTGAATCATGCACTGCCGACCTCGTCATTCTGGCAGAAACGTGGCTGAAACCCGAGATTGCTGACTCAGAAATGTTCCCCCCCAATATGAATTATACCTTACACAGATGCGACAGACTAACAAAGAGGGGTGGCGGTGTCCTAATCGCTATCCGCAATCATATTAGTGCGTCACAAGTTAACGTTCCACGTAACCTCGAGATGGTATGGCTTTAACTTCACTCTCATTGTTCTGATATCTTGATTGGTGTATGTTACAGAGCACCCGATCATCACGCTAGTTTCATTAGCGAACTTCATGACTCACTCTCGTCCATCTTTAATACCCTCAAACCAAATGCGTCGGTCATCCTCTTTGGCGACTTCAACTTTCCGAATATTGATTGGAAATCCCTTTCATCAGGTCATCAGTTTGATAATGAGTTCATCGACCTATCTCTTACGTTTAACCTCTCCCAAATAATGACTAAACCAACAAGAGTTAGCCATCACTCTAGCAACATTCTTGACCTGTGCCTTACTACTGACCCCTCACATGTGAATAACATCACTCATCTTCCCGCTATTAGTGACCACAATGTTATACACTTAAACCTGCAGTTTGACGTCGTCATCAGATCATGCCATTATAAATTTATTAAAGACTACAATAAAGCTGACTATGATGCAATTAATAGAAATCTTCAACAGTTTTATGATACTTTTCATATCAACTTTTATCAAAGAACAGTTGAGGAAAATTGGAATCTCTTTAAAAACAAGGTAACAACTCTGACTGACACGTACGTTCCAACCATCAGAATTAAAACAAACAGTGCAAAGCCTTGGTACAACAAGAAAATCTCCAAATTAAGTGCTCGGAAGAAACGACATTTCAAGCAAGCTAAAGAAAAGGACAATACTATTGCATGGGATAATTACAACGCGTCTGCTAAGGAATATAAAAGAGAAGTGAAAAATGCAAAGAACAAATTTTTTAACTTCGACCGTCTTAACATTTTGAAGAATAAGCCTAATAAGTTCTGGGAGATCATTCATCCTAAAGAGCATAAATCCATCCACCTGACTAATATGAATGGAACTCCCGCGTCTGATAGCGAAAGCGCCTCACTAATAAATACCTACTTTAGCTCAGTATTTACAATAGAAAACACTGACAATATTCCTCTCCTGAATCACCTTTCTCATTCTGCTATGCCTTCAATCGAAATAACATATTTGGGTATAGTGAAAGCGATAGAAAATCTAAAACATTCTGCCAGCTCCGGTGATGACCAAATAAATTCTAAATTGCTGAAAAACACAAAACATATCTCATCCCAATTTTTAACCCTTATTTTTCAACAGTCACTTGATGTCGGCAAGCTTCCGTCTGATTGGAAAATTGGTAGAGTCATCCCCATTTTTAAAAGTGGGGATCGTAATGTTGTATCGAACTATCGCCCAATATCTCTCACCAGCATCTCATGTAAATTACTAGAGCACGTCATTTTCTCTTCTACCATGAAATATCTGGAAAATTACAATCTGCTTCTTAAAAATCAGCATGGTTTTCGTAAGACATATTCGTGTGATACCCAGCTAATACATTTCATTCATGAGCTTCACAGTAACCTTGACAACAGATTACAGACCGATGTCATTTTCATAGACTTTTCTAAAGCATTCGATAAAGTTCCCCACCAACGTCTGCTACAAAAACTAACCCAACTGCGTATTCATAATTCAGTAATCACTTGGATCAAAAATTTCCTATCCGATCGTACACAATATACTGTTGTAAACGAGTCCCGTTCACCTCTTTCTCGTGTAACGTCCGGCGTACCCCAAGGTAGTGTTCTTGGCCCCTTGCTGTTTTTAATATACGTTAACGACCTTCCTGCTAACCTAACATCTGAAATTCGCCTCTTTGCTGACGATTGTGCTCTATACAGACCGATAAGTAATAATAATGATCACCTACTCTTACAGGCTGACTTACTAATAATAGAAGAATGGTGTCAAACATGGCAAATGACAGTTAATGTAAATAAAACGAAACTAGTGTCTTTCACCAGATCACAGTCCCCATCACTCTTTTCATATCAACTCAACGACACAATAATTGACCCCTGTACATCTTATAAATACCTCGGCGTTCATTTAACCTGTGATCTATCTTGGGCAACTCACATTCATTTTATTTTATCTAAGGCTAATTCATCATTAGGATATCTTCGGCGCAACCTCAAACTGGCCTCACCTGAAATTAAACAATTATCATACATAACATTTGTTAGATCTCGTCTAGAGTATGCGTCTTCTGTATGGCCCCATGGCAGCATTACCTAGTTATGAAATTAGAGGCAATTCAAAACCGAGCTTTAAGGTTCATTTTCTCAGACTACTCTCGTTTCACTAGCGTAACAGTCCTAAGAAGCAAAGCTAACCTTCACACACTTTCATTTAGGCGCATTTTTTCTCGACTAGCCCTGTTTCATAAATTATATTATAACAATGCCTCTATTAGAGCATCTCTCTTCCTTCCACCCCACAGCATATCTCTCCGTCATGATAACTCCCGCAAAGTTCACCCGATTTTTAGTTCAACTGTATCATTTTATAATTCCTATCTGCCCATGACAATCAAGGACTAGAATAAATTACCCGATAGTGTTGTAACCGAGACTAACTCTGATAGATTTGCCGAAGAACTGATCAAATACCTGGAACTTACAAACATGTCTATCTGCTAATTTTTTTTCTTCCGTTTTGTGTTCACAGTGCATACCGTTAAAATATTAATAATATTGTGTAATGTTGATAACTACTTGTATTTTGTTGTTCTTTGATTCATCTGTATTGCTGACTTCCTCTCTGTGAGTGTTAATTTATTTTAAACCATGATTATTAGTGTGTTATTGACCATCCTTGTATAATGCCCTAACGGGCCCTCAGGGAATAATAAATGAAATGAAATGAAACTTGAATCGTTTTAGACAATAAAAAAGAATATGACCTTTGGGGTGTCAGTGCCCCTTTAAGGGATCTGTCTTTTCGGAAATTATATATCTTCCAAACTGGAAATTTGTGTTTCTAGATTTACTTTTGTGCACCCACTCAGCGTTTCTGTCGCAATTTTCAGAGACGGACGAAAACCGGAGTATGTCATGGCTTGCGGATAAAATAAACGTAGGATTTTCTCACCTCCTGGGGCCCTCCGCGTGGTTATAACAGCGGGAAATCGCCCCGATACTGATAAGAGAAGAGAAACCGTTCCGTTGCCGTACTAGCGTGGTAAATGCAGTGCTAGCACACATTGTGATGCGGTAGTTCTCAAAAACTTTTGGACTGTGAAAGGCAGCATACCGACAGTGCGGAAAAAGAAAAAAAAAAACAGTTCAAACGTGGCAGCGTCGCAGTGTGCCTAGTTTGCAGAGTGCTTCGAACTGCTCAATGAAGGTCGCGTGGATTATGGGCCGCGTTTAAATACGAGCTGCAAGAAGGTGACCAAAGCGTGGATCATATTGCAAGTCTCTGCCTCTTCGTCCGCGTTTTTCCTTGAACCATGACAACGTAACGCATTCTTTCGATAAACTTTCTCGGGAGCACTATACTTCGTTTCAGCTTCGGTCCGAGCGCGGCCAATGTTCTGAGCCGAAGGGCCAATAAACAGCGAAAGAGGCACAACGTCGTGGCGTGCTCTCTGCAGTTGATGGGACGAGCTGCTATTCGCCGTCTCTCTGTGCGTGCTCCTCCGCCGGCTAGTTAATATCAGGCGCAGAGAGCACACCATGACGCTGCGCTCTTTGCGATGTTTGATTGGCCATTCGGCTCATAACATCGGCCACGCTCGGAGCGAAGCTGAAACGAAGTATAGGAGGCGCCCGTCATTATATTTCCCACACTCTCTGTCTCTCTCTACTTTGACTTGATTTTCTAAATCTATTTCCTCAACACCACCAACGCGCTCAAACTAAGCGCACCTAATGTAGCTTATGTTTCTTTTTTTTCTTTTTTTGCCTACTTCTCTGTTGCTTTCTGGGGAAGCGAGAAGCGTGGTCATTTTACGGATCAGAGCGCTTCTGCATGTTAGAACGCGTGGTCTTTTCCGCCGCCGGGAGTAACACGGAGGTTCCCTAGGGAGATGTTCGGATGGCACTGTGGTCCAGTCAGTCTGAAGACAAGCGCTGTGTGAGCGTTCAGCTGGCAGTCGGCTTCTCAACTTCCGTTTTTGGCATTTAACCGGATATGGTTGCGGTCCATCCATATTACACATTATGTGTTAAAAGGATAAAAGCTGTTGGTCCAGAGGAAAGAAGCAGCCTCGCATGTGTTGTGTGTTTGTCTGTATGGTTATACAGCCTGAAGTTAGTCTGCCATAACGGGCGTCTTGTGTTTCAGCGGTACGTGAGCAATTTAGCCAGTGCAGTACAACCGCTAGCCTGGGGTCTTTACCATAAACCACGAAGTCGTGACACGCAGCCCATACATTTCAATATGTGCTCTGTTCCGGATCAACGCGAAGTAAATCTTGAGTCAATAGTGTCTTATAGTCGTTTTTGAGTCTTCAAATATGGAAGCTTAAGTCTTCCATATTTAGAGACAGCTTCAACTCGAGGCGCTTTGGTGTAGTGTAGTGTGCCGGTGTACCATTCGATGGCACCAATGCATCCATCAGGGCAAAGGAGTCTTAATAAGCCTAGGGCGGCACTTCCCCGCCTGGAGAGTAAGCAGCCGTGTCACTCGCTCGACATGGTGTCAGAAGTGGGTGGGATCCATCTCCGCTGATCCCGTGCCTGCGGCTTCGACACTCGGCCCGGCCACGCCGCTGCCACTCGGAGTCTAGGCAGTCACCTTCCCTTCGCAATGGCCAACGGGGAAGGGTCCGCTGAATCTGACGCTCCGTTTCTACAAGGCATGGTACTGCGGCGTCCACCACCACCGTTTGACTTCGCCAACCCAGCATATTGGCCCATGTAGCTGTTGCAGTACGAGGATTACACGTTCGCCACCAAACTCTACACCGCTCCGACGGAAGTCCAGGTGCCCTCTATATTCTACTGCATTGGCCGACAAGCCAAAGAGGTCCTCGCGATCACCAAACTGGGAGAGGCGGACGTCAAGAACGTCGCCGCCGTGAAGTAGGCGCTTACCGACCACTTTGTCCCCCTACCGAACGAGCTGTGCGAGACAGCGCGTTTTCACCGCCATACGCAGCAACCGGGTAAAACGGCCGACGCATTCTTCAGTGCGCTCCGACCGATGGTCAAGTGCTGCAACTACCAGTCGACCGACGTCGAAGAGTGGCTCGTCCGAGACCGTTTTCTTTTGGGCTTGCTCCACCGCAAGCTCTCACCCCAGCCCAGTTGGAATACGCGATTTCTTTTACACGAAGCGCTCGTGCACCCTTCCCAATATGAAGATGCTGATAACGAGCAGAAGGGAAAGCCAGCGCGATCTGATAAACCAACGCAGCTGTGCCCTTTCTCAGGGCGCCCATCACACACTAGTCCTGCTTCCTGCCACATTTGCCGCAAGAGTGGCCACTTCGAGAATGTGTGCCTCAAAAAGAAGCGAGTCAACGGGAAGCAGACACAAAAGCCTCCATTGGGCAATTGTCTGCGACTTCGGGGACACCAATACTGTGTGCCGCCATGGGTATCACTTCAGAAGCCACTACACGACCCATGGGCGATCCCAATGCGGCGTTGACCAGCGGCGTGGCCGAACTTTGCGCCAGAGTGAACAGTTTCATCGAGTCGCAGAGTCACTTCCAGGGGAACGGCCAAAGCTTTTCCCGCGGAAGCACTCCCAGGAGGCGACCACGATGTTTTCAGTGTGGCGGTACTAGCCACCTCGCAAGCTCGTGTGCAAACTCTGACCAGCTTGCGCCACTGCGAAGTTACAACCGTACGGTTGTAAAACGTGGTAATCAGGGAATTCTTCCGCACCCCCAAGTTAATGTGAATGGGGAAGGTGGGAGGAATATTTATAACCATGCTTTTTTACTGCGGTTCGTCAGCAACCATTTTACGAGGTGACAAGTGGCCAGAGCTCTCGCGCGACAGCACTGACCTTGAGTTCACTTACCGAGAGGGAGTCATTGGCCTTAGCGGTGCCGCCTTCAAAGTTTGGAGAATATGCAGCTTAAACATTGAGGTTTCAGATCTCTCGTTGAGCCATCCTGTCATTGTTATTCTCGGCTTCCGATATGGGTCGGTCCTGGGACTGCACTTTTTAATAAAACACCACTTTTGGGTTCACATCAGCGAGAGTTAACTCAAATGACAAGTAGAGAGCCCGTGTGCTCACACCCATAGAGTTCAGCTTTCTGACACGTCGGTCCTGCACGAAGGAGCGTAACCATTGTTCTCGGGATCATTTCCCCGAATACGGCAAAGTTCAGTGCAGGGCTTCTCAAACCTAGCCCGAATCTCCTCGTGCAAAATAATACTGAAGTCACCTGGAGCGTTTTGACAGTGTCCGATAAGCTACCAGTATGTGACTACAACCATTCCGAAGGGCCGGGCACCTTATTCAAATGTACAAGTCTCGGAACCCTGCACACTTTTGACAACCCTGAAGGCGAGTACTCCGCTGCTCCACTTGACAACAGGCAAGCGCAGGCGGCACGAGAGAGCGTCCACTCTGTAACGAAAATATATAAATGGACACTCACCTCACTGCAAGATGAGCTTGCCGCATCATAACACCTCCAGGGTGATACAAAAAAAATCATCGAAGGTACGCTTTTTGACTTCAATTATATAATTTCTCAAGCTGATTGGGACTTGGGGAAAACGTCAGTTCTGATGTATTCGATCGAAACCGGTGCAGCAGGACAAAACAAAGAAGCTCCGCGCCGCTTACCTCCGAACCGCTGCGAAGTTGTGACCACGAAAACGCATGAAATGCTGGACACGGGAGTAATTCGTCCTTCCAACAGCCCATGGACTGGGCCAGTCGTTCTGGTGAAAAAGAAGGAAGGAAGCTTGCGCTTCTGCGTAGATTACCGTCGGCTGAACGAGGTCACACACAAGGACGTATATCCACTGCCAAAAATCGACGACGCTGTCGAAACCCTGAACGATGCTGAATATTTCAGCACCATCGATCTCGCGTCAGGATACTGGCAGGTGGAGATGTCGACGGGGTAAAGAAAATAGCGTTTGCCACACGTCAAGGACTTTTTGTATTTAATGTTCTTCCATTTGGGCTGTTCAACGCTCCTGCGACGTTTCAACGCTTTATGCAAATGATCGTGGGAAAATTTGACTTCTTTCTTTGCTATCTCGACGATCTTATCATTCTCAGCAAAACGGAAGCCGAACATGTCATGCACCTTCAACGAGTTCTGCTGGCGTTGGGAGATGCAGGTCTCAAGTTGAAACTTTCAAAGTGCCACATCTTCAGCAACAGCGTTTTGTGCTTCGGCCACAAACTTTTGGCTACGGGAATCGGAACCGACGATGCAAAAACAGAAAAGGTCTCGAAGTGGCCACAGCCTTTCAGCGTCGAGGATCTTCGCTCGTTCATAGGACTTGCCTCGTTCTACCGGAAATGTGTTGCGAACTTTGCCGGCATTGCTGCCCCGCTTCACAAATTGTTGGAGAAGCAAGTTCAATTCGTCTTGACACAAGAGTGCCAAGACTCCTTCGAAGAGCTCATACAACGCCTAACGAACTCTCCAGTTCTGGCATTTCCAAATTTCAACCTACCTTTGATCCTCCACACGGATGCTAGTGAAAACGGTATCGGTGGGGTACTGTCCCAAGTACAGGATCGGAAGGAAAGGGTAATCGTCTATGGCAGTCATACCCTTACCAAGCCATAAAGGGATGCTGAACCCAAATCTGGATTCACCAAAACACGCAGCAAAAGCGTGCAACGGGATGCTACAAACACCAAAACATCACTCATACAGCAATATCTCGAACGGATGCCCGTATTTTTCAAATAAGGCGCATTTGGCAGAGATGTTGACGTCCTGTTTCTGCGAGGAGAGGAAACGGCCTCGCGTCTTCTCCGCATCGTGGCCTTGAGGGAGCGAAGCGAAGAGAGGAGGAAACAGTCGTCGGACTGGTTCAATCTCGACTTCTCTTTCCGAAACTTCGGCCGTCCATTTGAGATATCGCCTTACTAGTAGTGTTGTAGGGGTTGTAGCGTCGCGCCTACATCTCGAGCATTGTTTTTTCAAATCCAAATTTTGGTTCACCATCCCTTTAACGCCGCTTTAGTGTGAACAGGAAAGAAATGCGGGCCTGGTTTATTTCGTTCGTTACTTTAGGCACTACCTCTTTGGACGGCGGATCACCTGTAAGACGGATCACAGCGCACTTTAATGGCTACACAGCAGCAGCGAGTATGACTTAATCGTTTCGCATCGTCCGGGAAAGCAACATGGTAATACAGATGCGCTCTCCCGACGGACTTCCCCGGCGAAAAAAAAAAGCCAACATGTCGCGCTCATGACACTTGCACAGTTTTCATTCAACAAAACAGACCTTCGAGAAGTCAACGAGGTGACTCGCAGCTTTCGCCCATCTTCGACGCCCTGCCTGCAGCCATGCCAGCAGGAGAGATTCGTCGATGCACCGCGGGAGTGCTCTTCCGCAGCGGGCAGAAGCTAAGGCTCGTCGACGGCTGCCCCATGTGGGCAAAAACACATGAGTCAATCCCAGTTCCCGTGATCCCCGAGACAAGAATACCGCTGGTCCTAGACTCCGTTCATGATGCACCGGGGGGCGGGCATCTTGGGCTCGCCAAGACACTGAAGTAGGCCGCAAAAATGTTTTTCTGGATACGAATGGCACCGAGTGTAGCCGACTGGTGCTCGAGATGTGTTAAATGCTCCGCTTTTAAGGCACCACACGCCAGACCACGAGCAGCACTGATTCAGGAAGTGGCTATCTTCCCTTTTCAGCGAGTGGCTATTGATATCACTGGTCTGTTTCCAACCACGGAAAGAGGCCAGAAGTGCATCTTGGCGGTGAGCGACTATTTTACTCGATGGGTTGAAGCGTTCCCTCTGAAGACTCAAGAAAGCAAGGAGGCCACCAATAGCCTCGTCCACAACTTTTTCAGTCGCTACGGGATGCCGTCAGCACTACACTCTTACCAAGGCAGAGCTTTCGAGAGCAACGTCTTTCAAGGAATGTGCTCAATTTTGGGCATCCGAAAAACAAGGATTTCCTCTTACTGCTCTAGTCGGACGGATTGGTTGAGCGATTACATCGCACCTTGATGAACAGCTTCAGTGCGTACGTCAATGAGACACAGACTGACAGGGACATCTAGCTCCCTCTCGTCATGATGTCCTATCGTTCGAGCCTGCGTGAGTCGACTGGTTACAGTCCTCATTATCTGCTCTTCGGTAGAAATACGAATATCCCAGGTGACATGCTCCTCGACGTGCACGTCCATACTAACATGGCGTCGACGTCCGATTATGAACAACACGCATCGCGTTTACTGACAACATTACAAAAGGCTCGCGACCACGCAATCGTGAACGACATAAAAGCAAAGGATGCACAGAAGCGCCACTACGACAGCACGACCAGTGAAGAAGACTACGAGCCTGGCGACACAGTTCTCGACAGTCTCCCGCTGTGCCGCGAGGACAGTCCTCGAAGTTATATTTGCCATAGTTGGGACCATACGCAGTCCTCAAGAAGCTACCTAACAGCGTGTACAGAATCCAGGAAGAAATAGGAAAAAGGAAGCGGCGGGTTGTAAACCACAACCGTTTGAAGCGGGTGGCTGATGGGAAGGAGCCAGTCTTGTTGCCTGCCAGGACGTTATCGCACGTCACGGATAACGCCGGTCTTTACCTGCACCAGCACTTGAAGAATTCCCCGATATAATCATCGCAGAAAACGAAGATAATGGCTTGACTCCCACTCGCCCAGCAGTCCCCGACTACTCAGACATACTAGACATTGAAGGTGATGATCTGCACGTCGATGCGCTCGAAAATCTGCACCGGTACAAACAGTCGAGGATCCGCAACCGGCCGACGCTCTTGACGACCCACCGCTATTACACATCCTCGACAACGAGCTTCACGTTGACGACCAAGCAGAGGAAAACGGGGACCAGGGCACTGACGGAGGCCAGCACAATACACCACCAGTGAACGGTGCCGAACTCCTGGACGACGATCAACTTCCAGTCGTTGTTCCTTTGCCCCCTGATGACGTCACTCCAACGGACTTGCCTGTAGACGTGCCACAGCAGGCAGAGCCAGAAGGGCGATACATCCTTCGGCAACGAGAAACATTGAGTCGACAGGCGCGGTATCGCGATTAAGTGCCCCTAGCGTGAGAAGCCTAGTGCCGGGACGACAACTTCCTCGTGAACGGGGATTGTGTGATGAGCACTGGTATCGCCAAGGCGAAGAAGCGCGCTCTGGGGGCGCGTGCCAGGGGAACCCGGATCGAGACAAAAAATAGTAGCCTCAGACCGAACGCTGTCGCTTCTTGGCCATCACGTTACACGTCGCTACCCTGGCGTCGAGCGGCAAGTCCATCACGCAGCTGCTCTACGTCCTGTCCATCGATACGGTACCGCTGCTGGGCTTCCCGGAAATTCAAGCCTTGCGCGCTTGTAGATTTGTCGACCGCATCTCGGGGACTCCTCAGCACACGAGCGACTTGTGCCTCAATCGCAGCCTTTTCCAAGGTTTTGGGACGCCTCCCGAAGCCTACACCATCATGCTGCAACCCAACGCTACGTCTTTCTCGTTTAGCGTACCCTGGTGCCCCCCGCTCCCCGTCCGTGACGTCGTCAAGACTGAGCTCGATAATCTAGGAGCTGAAGACGCCATTCGTTGGGTGGGCACACCCACTGACTGGTGTGCTGGACTGGTTGTCGACCCAAAGTGCCGGGTGGCTATCGGCTCTGCGTGGATTTGGCTCGCGTCAACAAGGCAGCTCTTCGAGCGCGTCACGTGCTTCCTGCGGTAAAACAACGCGGTTATAAAATATCACCTTGAACAGGCCGAAAATAAATTTACACAAAAAAGAGACCAGCACGAGGATGCTCAAGTAACATCAACAGGTTCCAGACAGACTGAGCTTTGCCCGTGGCCTCACATGATGTTTACACCAGCTCTGGCGAATTTCAGCAAGAGTAGATGTCTGCCGCCGCCATCAGCCATCGGGGGGGGGGGGGAGGGGAGGGGGGTGAAAGGCGGTACGAGAAAGAAAGAGAATCTCAAACGTAGGCGGAAGGAGAAGGGAAATGATCACGGGACGGGGTCTCAGAGAGAGATCGACAAAGGAGCGCAACGATAACAGACGCCAAATTAACCTTCTTCGTTGGAAAGTGAAATTGAGTTGTGTTTGTTTAATAGAAGTTTTCAATAAGAGGAAAATCAACTTTGTGATTAAATTTACAAGCAATTGCCTCGGGTTCCTCGGAGAAGCCACAGCTTTCAACATGTTAGACGCCAGGTCAAGTTTGACCGGGTCGAGCTCTTCAACAACTACCAAAAGTTAACCATGTTCATAACCCCATTTGGCCGCTACTGCTTTCTCCCGCTGCCGTTTGAAACACATCTGGACCGAACTAATTTCAGCGGCAGATGTCCAGGATCCTCGAAGGCCAAGTGGGTGTTGTGAACATTATTGACGACATACTCGCCTTTGGGAAGACACGCTCCGAGCCCGACGGCCGTCTCCGGCAAGTCCTTGATCGGCTAGCAAAGGCAGGAGTCACACTGAATCGGGAGAAGTGCTCGTTTCCCACTTCTAGCGTCAATTTTCTTGGCGTCGTGGTCAACGTTCAAAATGTCTCTCCAGACCAAGATAAGGTGGCCGCGATTCAAGTCATGCCCATACCCGAAGATGTGGCAGGTGTCCGTCGTGTACTAGGCCTCGTGAATCACATCGGGCGATTTTTACTCCACGTGTCAGAGGTGGCCACGCCGATGCAAGTTTTACTGCTCAAGAACTCAGCTTAAACTTGGGCAATGCGCAGCACTCTGCCCTTCCTTATTTGAGGAAGCTGCTGTGCTCAGAACTCTGCGTGGCTTGTTATCACAACTCGTACAAGACCATGCTCCCGGCCAACGCCAGCTCCTTTGGGCTCAGGGCGGTACTTCTTCAGGAGCAGCCATCCGGTGCGCGTCGGGTCGTCGCTTTTGCATCGCGGTCCCAAACACCCACAGAACGCCGGTATAGACAAACGAAAAAAGAAACTTTGGTGGTCGCGTGGGCGGTGCAGAGGCTTGAGGAGTGCGTTGATTTGCTGCCATCACGAATCCAGCTATTTCGCTGGAAGCTGATGCGTTTCAAGTACCAAGTTCTCTCGGTGTCGGGAAGCCTGTTGGCAAGTGTCAATACGCTCTCGCGAGCACCGCTGGATTCCCCTCCTGCCAGGCGGGTGAATCAAGCTAAGCCCTTCTTCCAAAAATGTGTCTGTTCCCTTCCAGACATCGTCTCCTCGCAGCTCGAGCACCTGCGCCAGGCCCAAGCCAACGTCGTCCAGTGCAGTCTGCTGCTTCAGTGCTACGCCAACGGCAACCACGGCAGTCTCACTTGCCTGTACAAAAGGTAAGAACGCAAACGAGCTGGTGGTGGTCAAACATTTCGACAAAACCCCGAGACTGGGACAAAAAGGGTCGGACAAACACAAAGTCTCAAACACAGCTGAATTTTATTTGACAAGGAAGGGTGCTTATATAGGCGTCAAATCCTACACAAATCAAAAGAGACGAAGGAAAGAGAGGGAGAAACCTTCACAAACAAAAGAGACGAAAGAAAAAAAAGGGAGAATTGGGAAAACCCGTGCCACAAGCAGTACAACCAAAAACAAGCATTACAATAAAACTGAAAAGTTTATACAAAACAAAAGCTAAGTAGAAGGACTAAAGTGTATTAGTCCCCAAGAGACCCCAACACTACAACAGGTCGTTTATACAGAAACAAAAGCAAAGTAGAAGGACCAAAGTGCATTAGTCCTCAAAAACCCCAACACTATAACAGGAAGGACGCAACGAACCAACGACCAGGAAACAACAAAGCGAAAAGACTTAAAATCGGACAAAGGCCTCAACACATCAATTGACAGGACGCGCAAACATCAAATTTGTAAAAACTTTCTTTGTTCTTTAAATATTGTGAGGGATGGCTTATTTACCGCATTCCCATGATTCATGATTGTTATAGATTCTTTTATCAAACGCTTCCGATCATCCTTTTCTGATAAGACGACTGTTGTTGAGTCCCAGTTGGGTAGACAATTATTGCATTCAACTACATGTTTTGATACTTCCGAATAAGGATCTTTGTTTTTGACACAACGTTTGTGTTCGGTGAGACGACCGTTTATACAGCGCTTGGTTTGTCCAATGTAGCATAATCCGCAATCAAACGGGATCCTGTATACTACTCCTGGCACACAACTGACCTCTTTTTCCTTGTGTTTTTTAGTGCACCCTGCTCTGGCGGAAGCAAACGGAGTCAAACGATTCAGATTGTAATCATTGCTGAAGACCGTGCTAATACCATACTTATTACCAATAGATTTAAGATTATGTGAAATCTGGTGAAAAAACGGAAGAACTACACGCTTTGTGGGTTGAAGAACACTTTGGCACTTTTTCTTGAGGGAGATGAGAAACAACAACTGATTGAACACGTAATCTTGAGGGTACCCAGCGGCTTTAAAACGGTCAAACAGGCGCTTGAGAGCAGACTCAATAAAGTGGGAACATGATTTTTTCAGAGCACTGTTGATCAAATTGCGTACTATGCCAGCCTTTACATGTTTTGAGTGACAACTGTGAAATGGAAGGAAAGGTTTTGCATTTGGCTTGCCGTATTCCCAGCACAAATTGGATGGATGTTTCAGCTGTAGATCTAAAAATTGTAAGATACCCCCCTCTGGTCTATCTACAGAAAACTTTAATTCTGGAGAACTGTTAAAGGCAGCCTTTTCAAGTGATGCCGCTAAATTAGGATCGGTACTGCATATCAAAAGGTCGTCGACGTACCGCCTTACAAGAACGTCGCTGGGAGAATGGTTCCGGACGATGTCATGGAGCTTTAGGTCTAGATAACTTAAATATATCTCTGACAAAATTGGAGCACCTGCCGAACCTATGCATATTCCACGTTTCTGAATGAAATCTCGATTATTGTGTTGAACAACAGTTGCTTTTAAATATTGTTCTAGAATCCTAAGGAAGTCGGCTATCCCTATCCCAGAATGTGACTGGAATCTAACAAGATTGTGTTTAAGAAACTGACCTACGCGTTCAAGTAATATCTTAGGTTCTAGCGAATAATATAAGTCTTTGATATCCATCGAGAAAAGAGTGCAGTGAAAAGGCTCCAATTACTATGAAAAGGCTCACATTCTGTCACCAAGTCATCTGAGTTGTGGTGAATGAGGACGGCACTTGGCAAAAACTAGTGTCGTCCTTTCTTCAAAAGGCCTTGAGTGGTTAAGATGTCGGAAGTCCATTGACCCTACGTCAATGGACTTCCGACATCTTAACCACTCAAGGCCTTTTGAAGAAAGGACGACACTAGTTTTTGCCAAGTGCCGTCCTCATTCACCATAACTCGAAGAGGAAGGTCCACCTTATGTTCCTTCAAGAAAAACTTCAAACCAAAAGTGTCTTTTGAGGTTACCTTCATTTTGGAAACTAAGGCAGGAAATTCATTGTCTTTCATTATTCTTACAATTTCCCGCTTAATCTGTCTTAGGTTTCCATTGAACTGCCTGAACAACCCCTCTATGGCTAAATCTGATTTTTTTCGGAACTCATTCATTGGTAAAACAGCAAATTTCCCAGATTTGTCAGTTTCGAGAAGCATGATGTCCTTTTCTTTCAACTCATTTTTCACGGAGGTAACTTTTCGAAAATCCCTACGGTCAGTCCGGTAAGATGGATCTACTAAGGAAGACATTATTTTCATCGAGGTTGATTCCAATGCAGTTTTTTCAGCAGGGTTGGGTAAAACATTTGACAAACTGTGGATGGCTGAAACGATATCGATTCTAGACTGTTTCACATTTTCGCAGAATTTAGGACCGTTGGCGAGGCACTCTTGAGTTTGCTTCGTTAACTGAAGGCCAAAGGGATTGACGGTTAACCCAGTCACTTTTGAAACTACTGAGAGAAACGGTTTTGAAACATACATAGGACGAATGTTCCCACGCAAAGTACGGAACGTAACATTGTAGTCTCTCATTTTTAACAATTGCCGTTTGTGTGTAGAGAGGTGAACAGCCAAACTTCTCACCGATGAGTGCTGTCCAGAGATTTTCGCTGAGCTGGTTCACAGTCCATAGATGTTCCCTGGTGCAGGCCCGGTAGTCGCTGAGCAGTTTCTTTTTCCGATGCCAGCCGACCTGCATGGAAGCCAGGTAACCGAAGCGATCCGGGTCGACGTACTTGATCCTCAGGCACATGCCGATGTAAGCAATCTCTGCTTCCAGGTGGGCGATCCGGTGGCCAAGCTTGCATAAAACCCACAACGAATGGGAGTACACTTGCGAAAGGGGCAGGGAGTGAAGGGAAGAAAACGTAAAGGGGAGGAAGTTTGCATCTTGTAGAATTAGTGAACAAAAGGTAAGGGCGCAAACGAGCTGGTGGTGGCTAAACATTTCGACAAAAACCCCGAGACTGGAAGAAAAAGGGACGGACAAACACAAAGTCTCAAAAAAAGCTTAATTTTATTTGACAAGGAAGGGTGCTTATATAGGCGTCAAATCCTACACAAATCAAAAGAGACGAAGGAAAGAGAGGGAGAAAAATTCACAAACAAAAAAGACGAAAGAAAAAAGAGGGAGAATTGGGAAAACCCGTGCCACAAGCAGTACAACAAAAAACAAGCATTACAATAGAACTGAAAAGTTTATACAAAAACAAAAGCTAAATAGAAGGACTAAAGTGCATAAGTCCCCAAAAGACCCCAACAATACAACAGGTCGTTTATACAGAAACAAGAGCAAAGTAGAAGGACCAAAGTGCATTAGTCCTCAAAAACCCCAACACTATAACAGGAAGGACGCAACGAACCAACGACCAGGAAACAACAAAGCGAAAAGACTTAAAATCGGACAAACGCCTCAACACATCAATTGACAGGACGCGCAGACATCAAATTTGTAAAAACTTTCTTTGTTCTTTAACTATTGTGAGGGATGGCTTATTTACCGCATTCCCATGATTCATGATTGTTATAGATTCTTTTATCAAACGCTTCCGATCATCCTTTTCTGATAAGACGACTGTTGAGTCCCAGTTGGGTAGGCAATTATTGCATTCAACTACATGTTTTGATACTTCCGAATAAGGATCTTTGTTTTTGACACAACGTTTGTGTTCGGTGAGACGATCGTTTATACAGCGCGTGGTTTGTCCTATGTAGCATAATCCGCAATCAAACGGGATCCTGTATACTACTCCTGGCACACAACTGACCTCTTTTTCCTTGTGTTTTTTAGTGCACCGTGCTCTGGCGGAAGCAAACGGAGTCAAACGATTCAATTTGTAATCATTGCTGAAAACCGTGCTCATACCATACTTATTACCAATAGATTTAAGATTATGTGAAATCTGGTGAAAAAACGGAAGAACTACACGTTTTGTGGGTTGAAGAACACTTTGGCACTTTTTCTTGAGGGAGATGAGAAACAACAACTGATTGAACACGTAATCTTGAGGGTACCCGGCGGCTTTAAAACGGTCAAACAAGCGCAGACTCAATAAAGTGGGAACATGATTTTTTCAGAGCACTGTTGATCAAATTGCGTACTATGCCAGCCTTTACATGTTTTGAGTGACAACTGTGAAATGGAAGGAGAGGTTTTGCATTTGGCTTGACGTATTCCCAGCACAAATTGGATGGATGTTTTAGCTGTAGATCTAAAAATTGTAAGATACCCCCCTCTGGTCTATCTACAGAAAACTTTAATTCTGGAGAACTGTTAAGGGCAGCCTTTTCAAGTGATGCCGCTAAATTAGGATCGGTACTGCATATCAAAAGGTAGTCGACGTACCGCCTTACAAGAACGTCGCTGGGAGAACGGTTCCGGACGATGTCATGGAGCTTTAGGTCTAGATAACTTAAATATATCTCTGACAAAATTGGAGCAACTGCCGAACCTATGCATATTCCACGTTTCTGAATGAAATCTCGATTATTGTGTTGAACAACAGTTGCTTTTAAATATTGTTCTAGAATCCTAAGGAAGTCGGCTATCCCTATCCCAGAATGTGACTGGAATCTAACAAGATTGTGTTCAAGAAACTGACCTACGCGTTCAAGTAACATCTTAGGTTCCAGCGAATAATATAAGTCTTTGATATCCATTGAGAAAAGAGTGCAGCGCTTACTATGAAAAGGCTCCAATTCTGTCACCAAGTCATCTGAGCAACGTAGGGTCAATGGACTTCCGACATCTAAACCACTCAAGGCCTTTTGAAGAAAGGACGACAGTAGTTTTTGCCAAGTGCCGTCCTCATTCACCACAACTCGAAGAGGAAGGTCCACCTTATGTTACTTCAAGAAAAACTTGAAACCAAAAGTGTCTTTTGAGGTTACTTTGATTTTGGAAACTAAGGCAGGAAATTCATTGTCTTTCATTATTCTTGCAATTTCCCGCTTAATCTGTCTGAGGTTTCCATTGAACTGCCTGAACAACCCCTCTATGGCTAAATCTGATTTTTTTCGGAAGTCATTCATTGGTAAAACAGCAAATTTCCCAGATTTGTCAGTTTCGAGAAGCATGATCTCCTTTTCTTTCAACTCATTTTTCACAGAGGTAACTTTTCGAAAATCCCTACGAAAATCCCTACTATCACCAGATTTCACATAATCTTAAATCTAATAAGTATGGTATTAGCACGGTTTTCAGCAATGATTACAAACTGAATCGTTTGACTCCGTTTGCTTCCGCCAGAGCAGGGTGCACTAAAAAACACAAGGAAAAAGAGGTCAGTTGTGTGTCAGGAGTAGTATACAGGATCCCGTTTGATTGCGGATTATGCTACATAGGACAAACCAAGCGCCAGTGGTCGACGCCCCAGTGCCTGTGTGCGTGCACCCGCCGTCACAAAAGCGAGCTTCTTCTTCGCAAACATCAACTCTGGCGGCCAGCGGTTTCCTGCGTCGTGGTTTGGCCGGAGCTCCAGTGACAGCTGGGGACCAACAGGAAATGGACCCTAGACTTCTCCGTCCGGCTGGCCGGGGGCTGCTGTCTGAGAGTGCCGGTGACACGGTGGGGCTTTTGGTCGGAGATGATGCTGCGGCGGCAAGGGCTTCTGCGGTATTTTCGACGGGTGTCTGCCAAGTTCCCGGCCACGGCAGCCCGCAAGGCCCGGAGTCCAATTGATCTTCCCGTTTGCGAAGGAGACCAGCGGTGGTCACACCATCGCCACCAGCTTCGCCTTCGTCTGGCGATGCCTCCAGCTCCCAGTCGTGGAGTCCGGACTCAGCGCATGGACTGGCCGAGAAGTCCATGGGACAAGCTGCGGCCTCCTCCCTCGGGGGTGGAAGGTTGAGGCAAGGGAGGCCCGGTGGTGGGAGGGGCAAGTTTGCACTCTCGGCCCCGGCATTCACGAGCCCTACCGGAAGCCACCGGGAAAGGAGGTTCCACCGCGGCACGGAGCCAAGTTCCGAGCCAGGGTCCCCAAATCCAGGAGGGCGAGGGGGGCCACAGGACGCCTTCGAGAGAGGCGTTGCTCCGGGCGCTGCGGAAGTCTGTGGAAGAGGAGCCGCCGGAGAAGTTCCAGGGGCAGCGACTCTGGGACGTTGCCAGGGAGGCCATCTCTGGTGCTGACTTTCTACGGCCCGTCAACGACTACATCAGGGTCGTTTTTTTCCTGGACCTGAGGAGATCGTCCCCTCAGGGTTCCAAACGGACACCACCTCGCAAAAGCCGGAGGAGGAGGAGACGCAGAGAGTGCGCGAGAACGCAAGAGTTGTTCCACAAGCGCCCTGCCGACTGTGCGAGAGAGGTCTTGGACGGGTCGGCTGAGGCGGGAGTGGAGCACATCCGAGAGTTCATCGCAGCTTGAGCTGGCATCATGACTGGCCCACTCCCACTTGCACTTGTGGAGCCGGTGGCCAAGCCGGACGAGGAGATAGACATCTTTTTACCCGTCACCGCCAAGTAGCTGCGAGAAGCGAGGCTCCCACTCAACTCGGCCCCGGGTCCAGACGGCTTCACGGCTCGGCTTCTTAGGGCAGACCCTCTACCATCTTGAGGGTGCTGCTCAAACTTCTGATGCTCCTTGACCGGGTCCCCGCTGCACTTCAGGCCGGCCGCACGGTTTTCATCCCAAAGACAAGCCCTGCTAGGGAGGCGGGCCACTTCCGCCCGATTACCATGGCACCGGTTGTCCAGCGCTGCTGCACAAGGTTCTGCCACGCCGTCTTACCGCTGCTGTGGGTCTCAACTTCCGGCAGAGGACATTCCAACCGGTGGACGGCGGCGCTGAGAATGTGCTTCTGCTGGCCGCCGCCATTACCACGGCGAAGCAGCGGCTGCGGCCTCTCTACATGGCCTCCATCAACCTGACGAAGGCCTTCGACAGAGTCTGCACCGACGCCATCGTTCGGGGTGCCGTGCGGGCTGGCCTGGTGGACAACTTTGTGGCGTACGTTCGGGGCCTATACCGAACCTCCCAGTCAATCCTCACGTACAAGGGGGAGAGCCTGCTGGTGGAGCCGACCACCCGGGTGCGACAGGGGGACCCTTTGTCCCCCACGATGTTCAACCTGGTACTCGATGAGTACCTCTCCAAGACGGACGCCAATATTGGCTTCACCAGCGGCGAGTTCCGGCTGGATGCGATGGCCTTCGCCGATGACCTTCTCGTCTTCGCGTCCACCAGGAGGGGCCTAAAGGATGACTGGACGAGTTGGCTGAGTTCCTGGAGCCGCGAGGGCTTCGTGTTAACATCGCGAAGTCCTTCACCCTGGTCCTGCAGCCCTACGGGAAGGAGAAGAAGTCGAAGGTGAAGACAGAGTTGACCTACTGCATCAGAAAGCAGCCGCTACCGGTAGCAACCACCGCAACCATCTGGCGTCATCTCGGAGTCCAGTTCTCCACCAAGGGAAGGAGGCGCGGAGGAGTGGACCGGGACCTCAGAGAACTCCTGGAGAGAGTTACCCGAGCGCCACTCAAGCCGGAGCAGAGGCTGTTCATCCTGTGAGGCTTCCTGCTCCCCCGCCTGCACCACAGGCTCGTCTTGGGCCTTTGGGGGACCGGCACCCTGTCTAAGTTGGGCAGGATGACCAGGGCCGTCATTCGTAAATGGTTAGCCCTGCCCCACAATGCTCCCGTGGGACACTTCCACGCCCCAGTCTCCGAAGGACGGCTGGGGGTGACCTCGCTTCAGACGGGAATCCCGGGGATGACACTGGCCAGGATACAAGGTCTACGGTTCAGTGATCACCCCGGGTGTGAAGCAGCCCTCCGATGCCGGATGTTGACCGACCAGGTTCGCCGAGCTGGGCAGGCGGCGAACATCGACGGCGTACCCCTGGCTACCAAGGCAGGCGTGCACAAGTACTGGGCCGACAAGCTTCACGGCAGTTACGATGGTGCTGCCCTGCGGGAGACCCGCCATGTTCGTGCCGCGCAATCCTGTGTCTCGGATGGCAACCGTCTTCTCCCAGGGCGGCACTACGTAAGCTTCATCAAGCTCCGTGTGAACGCTCTGCCGACCCTGTCCAGAACCAAGTGGAGGAGGCCACACGACGTGCCCTGCAGAGCCGGCTGTGGGGCACGCGAATCTGTGGGGCGCGTCCTCCTAGCCTGCCACAGGGGGCACCGGGGCCGCGTCAAGCGGCATGATAACATCGCCCGGTACATCGTCATGCGCCTGAACCAGCTCGAATGAAACGTGTGTGGGAGCCACATTACACGGTCCAAGGGAAAGTGATCAAGCAGGACTTGGTGGCTACACAGGGAGCCCGGGCGATCATCATCGACGTCAAGGTCGTCGGCACCGGAATCGAGTTGGCCGTCCTGCACCAACAGAAGGCTGCAAAATATTCAGTTCCTGACCTGCTACGACAGATCCAGGGACAGCGGAGAGAGCCGCCACTGGTCACGACAGCAACGTTGAACCTCCGAGGCATCTGGTCTAGGGAGAGTGCGAGGGACCTCCTGTCATTGGGGCTGACTAAGTCAGACCTCAAGCTTATGACAGTGAGGTTCCTCCAGGGGGGCCTTCGATGTCTTTGGGCGCACCGCCGTATGACGACTGTGGCTAGCAACCGCGGCTGATGAAGAAAGACCGTGACACAACCCGTGTCTTAGGAGCACTGCCGGCATCTACCTGGCCGGCAGCTGAACACAGGGTACCTCTGCCCTTATAATACAGAGTGTCATTGGAATAAAAGAAAGGCTCCTGCAGACTCGGTTGCCGAAGGTATCGCACAAGCTGTAGCCATCCTGGCTGCCGTCAGTCCCATTCACTCAGCGTGACCAAGCCAACCGGAGACTGCAAGTACCGAACGTCAACAGGAGGCACGCCCCTAGCGCACTTCGGCCACTCCGGGCCGGGGAGCAGATCTGGGCCGGGGACACCAACTGGTCCCGCGACTGTCATGGGGCCAGCTCAACGTCCCCGCTCATATGTTATGCGGACGCCGACGGGTGTACTCCAGCGGATCCAGATGCACCTGGCGCCAGGTGCATCCGTCTCCATCAGGTGCACCGTGGAGGAAGGAGAGGTGTGTGAATGACGCGAAGGCGTAGGGCAACGGCCGCGTCTAACAGTTGTTCACGTTCTCTGTTTTTCTACAAGAGGGCTCCACAGGAAGCGCGGGCCATATCGGTCATACGTGAGACGTCCGTCTGGGTCGAAATGCAAGTGTCTTCGTTGCGCTTCGGTGTCTGGCACAGTTTCTGCAGTACCTAACTTCGACAGGAAGCCCCATGCTTGACTCTATCGGACCTTACTTCAGCGCTCAAAGATGACTTTCAAGAGGAGACCAAACTGCAACAACTTAGGTGGAGGCTAGATGGTTACATCGGTGAAAAACTTGAGTGGGAAGCGGTGTTTGATCATTCTTATGCTTCTTGTGGAGTTGTGGGCTGTATAATATATTATGTTGTTGGATTCATGTGCCGCAAGCTCCTTTAAAGCTCGGAATGCCATGTGTGTAAACGTGGCTTTGCTGTACCCCTCTCACACTCTCAGAAACCTTAGGCGGCAATTGCTTATTGCAAGACCCTGGGGAGGCTCATTAAACACACGACTAGCATTTTGTTTCTCCTCCCTGCATCGGAGATGGAATTTCAAAAGCATTGTAAAAAAAAGGAATGCTTACGAGCTAACAATAGGCTATGTCTTAGACAGCAACTGCCAGTCGTTTCCTTGTCCTAGCCACAAAGATGACAAACTTACTAAGATATTTCACTATTATCTCTCACTGGGAATGAGGCAGTATTGCAAACATCAAAAGGAAAAAGAAAACAAGACAAATCACTTCAGAAAGCTCTCAAACCTTGTGCGACCAAACTAAGTGATGGTTTGGGATGTTTTGTTTTATATTATTATTTCTTTACAAGTGTAATAAACAGATTGTCATGCCTAAAAAAAATCCGATAGCTAGTCTAAAACAACAGGATAATCCTTGATTAATTTGCGGTGACAACACATCGCAGCACAGCATGAACATCGCTACTGTAATGTTTACGACGTCCTCAGATTTCCCACTTTCAACTTCACAATGAATTCACGCACATAACGTGTTGAACATGCACGTTGCATGGGTATGAAAACTACAGAGGAGGCTGCAGCAGCAGCCGTGTCAATAAGGTCAAAATTATTCCTAATTTTCGCAAAAAAAAACCTGGTAGCGTCCCAAAGAATCGGTCGCCCGCGAAACTAACATGCCTTGGCATTGAGCGCTTCGGAGTTTCTAGACCGAGTAGGCCATGATAAAAACTTCTACTCAGCCGTTGACAGGCGTAGAGTTAAGTCGAGCAGCTCTCCAACGCCAACATCGTTTCGCACGCAAGACAAGCACTGAAATCGGGCACAGGATGCAAAAGCTAGCTGTCGTTACGTTGGAGATTAGAACACGACCTCCTCGTAATTTGGACAGTCCTTCAGCTGTTAAAAACGATAAACATTGTTCAACAAATGCACAATTAGGCTACGCCGAAACCAGACTTGTACCGTACGCATTACAAGTAATCAAATTACTTGTAATCAATTACTTTTTGGAGTAATTTTGTAATCAGTTAATTACTTTTATTAGGCAGTAATCACAAGAGTAATATGATTACTTTTTGAAGTAATAAAATTACTTGTAACCGTTACAATTTGTCCACGCGACCCCCCCCCCCCCCCTTCCCGGCAATGGCCTTTTTTTTATGAAATGACAAAAATTTTTTTTTTTGTTGTTTCGAACGGAAAAAAGAAAGATTTTTGCGGAGCTGTAGGAAACGAGGTCAATTACTTTCTATGTACAGTTTCTATAAAATGTCCGTTTCTTTTTTTTTTTTGAGCTGGGACGGGGAGTGGGAAGCCCCAGGGAGCCAAAGTGTGTAAAAAGGCCATTCAGGGCGAAGTTTGAGGAAGCAGAATGTAGCTTTGTGAGTCCTTCGTTCAAACTAGCCCCCTCACGCACACACACACAGAAATAAAAAAAAAATCATGCTTAGTGTACCTACTCGCAGCCCGTAGGAGAACCAGAAACGAAGAATGCCTAAAGCGGATGCAAAATACAACAAAGGCAGTTGTAATATTTCCCCATTTCCCCAACGTGGTCTTTGTGACAAGCAATGTTTCGACTTGAGAAGTGGTCGGGGCGATCTCTTCCGCTAATGGATACTACACATGATCCGTTTCAAATCCTGGAGCTGCAGCTCTTTTGTATAACATGCGAGCTCATCCACATGTGAATAATAAAATGAGCGACGCAAACTTTTAGCGGCAACCCTTGCCCAAGCTTAAGATCTAGAACCCCCTCCGCTGCCCCTCCCCCCCCCCCCCCCCACACACACACTGGCGAACGCCCAAATCATTAAACGTCCTCAAACGAATTCTATGCTTGTGTCCGCATTGTGAAGGTGCAACGACCACGAAGAGGGAGCCAGTTTTTCCTCTTCAATACTTGTGCAAATGTGAAATTCAGGTTGGAAGTAGTTCATTGTTATGAGCGCTATAGATGTGTCTCCACACAATAAAGTAATATAAAAAGTAACGATTACGTCTGTAAGTAATGTCCAATTACTTTTTCCGTCGAGTAATCAAGTAATCTAATCGAATACTTTTTAGCCAAGAGTAATAGTAATTGTAATCGATTACTTTTTTTAGTAGCGTGCACAAGACTGGCCGAAACTGAGGCGCGCACTCCGTTCAGGGCAGAGCGCACGGAAATTTGGCTCGGCATGGCCTTGGGTCATGCAGCGCCACCTGCTGACGCGCCCATCAACCATGAACCAAGTTTTACCATTTCGAATGGCCTCGTTGAGTCGCCTCTCCTTCCTACACCGTGACCAGGTGCTTCCACCTGGTGGAACCCTATTGAAAATCGCTCCCATGGGACTCAGGATTTTTTAAAGTGCGTGAAGAAACTTCAGGAATTTCTGAGATGTTTGAAGGGGGCACCGATATTTCCTGGTGGGTCCGCTGGCCCCATCAGAGGCTCTCCTGAAATGTCTGAAGTGCCCTTTAGAATGCATTGAAATGTCTGAAAGCCTGTCAAGAACTTTTCAATAGGGTCGGGAAAACCTTCAGGCTTCTTGAGATGTCTGTGGGCAACGGCTTAGGTGGAGAAAACACATTTCGCAGAATTAAAACATAGCTGCTTATCGTACGCGACTGGAAATAAATAAATATTTGGAGAATGTCGATCGTATGTGTGTACGGGCAGATTTTTATTACTGCTTTTCTATCAAATACGAGCGGGCTGCTGGACCCGTCTGTCACTGCCCGGGTGTTCGGTCGCCAAGGAGGCCACTGAGGGCGACCAACCCATGTAGAGAATTGACAAGCCGCTGGCCGAGTGGTGTTGGCCGAGCGGCGTTTTGAGGCGAACGCAATGCTGTCTGCTTGAAGCGAAATCCGTACGACCATCAATAATAATAATAATAAAAAAAAAACAAGCCGAGAGCAGTGCGTTTTTCAGGAACAGGGACACGCGCGCGGGAGAGACTCATTCCGGGAACCGGTTCCTCCATGGTAGAGGGTCCCAAAAAGCACCCAACACTGCACCTCTCTCCGCCCGGCGGTGGGGAGAGGGTGCAGGGCTGCCAGGCCAGCGATCGGCGGGAGAAGGTGGTGTGTGCAAGCCGGGGAGGCCAGCCACCAGTATTCACGAACTCAACTCTCCTACGTCACGCCGCGGTGGTGGCGCGCCGGGCGCACTTCCGGTCTGGGGTGGTAGGCAGAAGTCAAAGACATGCATTCCTGCGTTCTTTTGGGAGAAACCAGACAAAAAAAAACCTGCATTCTCGTCAAAATGCTGTGACAGGGCTGTACCAAGAGAGTCTGGAAAAAGGTTTGAAGATCAGTTTTTATGTGTTTTTGCCCCCTCCGTTCGTCCGAGAACGTGGATAGTAGCCGTGACAAGGGCAAACCAGACGCCGTTGAACTACGATTGCTTGTGCGGGCAAAACGTTTTGCTCGCCAGATGTACCTGTTGTATCCCAACATGAGCGAGAGAAAACCACCAAGTTGTCCGGACAACCCGCGGGTTCAGTGCGTCTCCAAATATACACGGCCGCCTGATCGTCCGAACTCGTCTGCTTTTTGTCGTCTGCTCGTTCAAACAGAAGCGGTATGTGGACCGAACTTTGACCCGGTGATTGCAATGAGAAGTAATTGCAGGCCTCAAAAGACTTGAGTTGGCTCGGTGTAAACTGTAAATACAAGATGTTGCTCATTCGTACCAGTGGCCATCACCGACTTGTTACGCTTGGTCTGTTCCCGCTTCCGACTTTCAGTATCGACGTCGATCATCGCCGCTACCTTCTACACTTTTGCAGCACAAGCGACTACGCGACCGAAAATAGCTAGAAGAATCTCATCTTGGTTTTGGCGTCCATTCTGCGGCGTTCATGCGAATGAATCGCCGCACGTCAAATTATTTACGCCAAGTTTAGCGGCGCAACGAACCTTGATAATTTCGCTCAAGCGATGAAAGTGGTAAGACATGGCTATGAGGACGTAGAATCGACAATTCCAACGTGAAAAAGAGTATGCAGACCCACACAGATACCGGCAACGTGACATTTCAATGGTTTGTTGACGCGGGACGCGGCGCTTCTTGTCCGCACTTCATTGCGCATCCGTTCGAACTTTCGTCTGCTCTTTCAAACTTGTCTGCTTTTTGTCGCCAGCTCGTTCAAACGACAGGGGCCCGTAAACCAAACGTTGACCCGGTAATTGCGATAAAAAGTGCAGGCCTCAAAAGACTTTTGAAGGTTGGTTGGGGTAAGTAGGCTAAGTGTAAACAGTAGATACAAGAAGGTGTTGATCATTATTGCTACCAGTGGCCGTCACCGACTTGTAATGCCCGATTCTACTTGCGGTTTTCAGTATCGACGTCCACCATCTCAGCTACGGTCCACGCTTTTGCAGCTCGAGTGACGTCGCGACTGATAATAGTGAGATGAATCTCGTCGTGGGAGTCAGGCTTTAGCGCCCATTCTGCGGCGTCCACGTGAAATGAATCGTCGCACGTCACATTATTCACGCAAATTTTTGCGGTGTAACGAGCCTCGTTAATTTTACTGAAGCCGCTCAAGTAGTCAGACATTGCAAGGAGGACGTAGAATAAACAATTTCAACGCGAAAAAGCGCACGGGGACTCACACCGACGCCGATAACAACGCAATTCAATGGTCTGCTTATGGGCGACGGCGAGGTTCTTGCCAACCGTCCACCGCGCATGCGCGGCGCCGGTGGCGTCCGCTAGGAGCGCTCCGGTTTGTTTGTAAACATGAGTTGGCGTATAGCCGATTTCTCTCTGCTCGTGGGCGGTTCAGGTTAGCCCACGAGCCGCCGCAGATGTTTGGAGCGAATCAATTTCCTCCAGGAAGGTGAGCATGCATGGCTTTGAGGGCTCGCTCCTTGGTCTGTTTCGATACAGTTTCTTGCTTGGTCACGCAGGTGAACCAAAGTTCGGAGTTGGCCGCCTTCAGCACCGTCCGAGCGCCATTGTGTTCAGGGCATTCAAAGAGATGGTGGCCGGTGTCGCCTTACTCGCTGCAAAGCCTGGCAGTCGGGGTCAACGTGACCCCGTCATGTTGTGCCTGCTCACCGGGATTATGGCACTGTGGGTCCTCAGACGTGGATGACGGCCGTTGTCCGGACTTGTTCTTGCGCCTCTTCGCCCGTCCGACTTCAGAAGCATCCAGCGGGGAAAAAAATACGCCGAAGACGGCGGCGCGACGTCATTATGGAAAAAACCGTGACTGTGCTCGGGATTTCTCAATGGCGGCGGGTGCTGCATGCAAGTTCGTGGTTTTCGCTAAACGTGCTTACTGAGACTGTGTATGTGTTCGTAAGGTGCACCTGCTCAGTTTTATTAGCTGAACTACCGTACATTAGGAATATACCACGCGGCATTGTGAGTACTTTGAAATATATTTTTCTTTGTGATAAAGATGTCGGTTGACCTTATTTGACATGATCTCTTTCGTCTACAGCTCTTTGCGCCGGGTTTGTACAAACGTTGCTTTTTATTGCCTTTTTGAGTTATAATATGCATGCAAAACTAAACTTCTGCAATAAAGTTTCAATATTGTTTTGAACTGCATTTTTTCCTACGGTTCACAGTCATTTGGGCGCCTAGCGGGTTGATGGGCTAAAGGGTCTGACGGGTTGAAGGGCTGTGGGGCTAAAGGGTTTTTCTATGGGGTATCCTTGACGGGTTTCTCTCTAGGGTATGTTTGAAAAGTTTTGAAGGCCTGTGAAGTCCCATAATTCTTCAAGGCTGACGGGCCCTTTAGAAATATTTTCAATAGGAAAGCACCTGGTGGTGCGTTTCCCAGGGAATCCACCTAGTAAAAGTTCTGCGGAATGCACCACCAGCCCGTCTGGCTCCCCCACGGCTGCACAAAGAGCCATGTCCTTAACAGCGCCTGGAGAATCAGCAGCCGTGTCACTCACTCGGCTTTCCCCGATTTTGAAATAAATTGGCACCGACGTTCACTTTTGGGATTTTATCAGCAGGTACCGAAAGCATGAAACAATTTTCATCCTCCCGTTACTGTTCTGCGTGGGAGATTCCTAAAAAAAAACTCTTCTTAGTCGGATTGGCGCACTCGCAAGCGTGTTATTTTCGCTGCACTGCTTTGTGGCTGATGTTTTGGATGCCTTGAAGACGCCTGATGCATTCTAAACGTGGCCAAACGACGTCAGCTTTTGTGCGGACAAAAATTCACATTCACTAAAAGCCACGCGTTGTCAATCGCTTCCAACGTGAAATAGCAAAGGGTCAAAAGTTCCGTCTGCGTCCGATTACACTTCGCCGGGGCCAAGACGGAGACGAATACGGCAAATAATTAGGGTTGACATTGGCGGTTCCGATAGAAAACGAGAAATAGAGCAACAAAAAGCAGAGAAAGGAAGAAGACGAAAAGTTTAGAAGTGTTTGTTTTGCTTTGACGATATAAACTGTTCAAGTACTCGTCAACTTTCCTTTTAACGGTACGGATTGCTGGTGTGTGCCGGCTAGAAACCATGCTGGAAAGTGAAACAAGGACAGAAATCGCATGTCATGTTTTCCTGCTTCCTCGTGCTTAAAATCCATCGCCAGTAACATAAGCTCATGGGAACCACAGATTATTTCTGCGTCTTTGGACCGAAGTACCGAAGCGACCGAAATACATGGGCCATTTTCCTCTAGAATTCTGAGGGAGCTGCGTAGAGCCGGTACTAGGTTTGCAGCAGGCAAAACATTTTTTACTAATGCTACAAAAAAAAAAGGCGTTCTTTGTTTGTTTTGGGGCAACAGCGTTTTGAATTAGACGAACTTGCTTTTTTGTTCGCGTTAGAAGAACAACCGCCGGCCAAATATGTACCTTGTACCTCTTTGGGTACCTAACGTACCTTGTACCTATTTCTTTTTGAAATTTGTACTTTTGGGGGGCCTAATCATAACTCACGGTTCCAAAAATCTAACCTCACGACAACCTCACGACCATCCAACCTCACCAAAAATCTAACCTCACGAAAATGTGACCTGTCCATTAGCCTTTTCAAGAAAATAATTGACCAAAAATCATCGCAAGAGCCAAGCAGGGAGAGTTTCTGCTAAATTTGAAACTGTCTAAACTTCCTGTGTAAACTCCCTTCATGTGCGACGATCATACTCACAAACCGCTTGTTCAACACGCAAACAGGTTATATGTAGAGTACTTGCTTACCTCGGTAGCGTTGGGGAAATCGCCGTCGCATATAGGTTTCTTCCCTTGGCTCCGACCTAAGAGCTGGATTGCGATGCAAAGGGCCGCAATCATGGCGTTTCTCCAGAATCACAAATGGCACTTTGCAGCTCGGATGATGTATATACAGCGTTAAGGTTAGTAACAATACGATTCTCTGAAGTTCATTCTCTGAAGTAAGCGCCAACTGGTCACCGCCTTAGACAAGAATATATATAAAGCAATTTGTTTCCTTTTTCTTTTTTGAGCTTGCACATAATATTTTTTCCAAGTATAAGAAAATGTTCTGTTTAAGCAGGTTTTGTTCATTATATCTCACTGAGTGTACGTTCTACGTCACACCTTCCGCCAAGTGACGTGAAGAAAGCTATGCAAAACTGAAATGCCCGAGCGTCATGATGGCGGGTGCTACCTTTTGCTTTGTCAATGGTTCTCCTTCTAGCACCGCCGTTGTTGCAGCATACGTTTAAGATTTCAGACTTCTGCGGTAAAGGATAGCTGGGCCTTAATTAGGTATAGCATAGGTATTAGAAGAAAACAATACTATTTAAGTCTTTCGTAGCCACTCTTGGCACGGCCGTTTGTCCGCTGACCTCACTGCCACGCGTTCAACATTGAATGTAACTTTGTTCTTTGACGTTTCTAAAAGTTTCATGCAGCTTAGGTGCACAGTCATTCTCACTACAGGCTGGCCCAACGGAACGAAGGCCCGAGCGAT
The DNA here is from genome assembly GCF_016920785.2 of Ixodes scapularis. Classification (NCBI taxonomy): domain Eukaryota; kingdom Metazoa; phylum Arthropoda; class Arachnida; order Ixodida; family Ixodidae; genus Ixodes; species Ixodes scapularis. Next base: position 77,432,244 of record NW_024609838.1, on the reverse strand, counting down.
TAATATTCCGCTTGGGGTGTCGCAGGTGATTAAAGCCAATAGGAGTGAGGTTTCAACCTTCCGCTACCAATTCACACCCATGGGTGTCGGTGAAATCGATAAGTCGAGCATTCGCTCATCGGTTCGCTTTTGGCGAAGGTGAGAACGAAAGCAGTATTGCCTGCTAGTTACACGTGTTGCCAAAGCTTGCGCGTAAATGACCGATGAGCTTTTTTGACCCATTAGCAACTTCACAATCGGGGCAACAATTTGGTGAGACCTCTCACCAACATCAAAATAGCGAAAGAGGTCTTGCGGTCCCTGATGTGCTTGTCCTGAGTACTACTTCATCCACCGATCAATGTGAGCTTGTGGACGGCAACGGATCAGCTGGAGATTTGCAAACGAAGCGCGAGTCGTCAATGAGAAAAGCAAGGAGCAAGTCTTCTGCTTCTTTCCCAATAGTAATGGTGACGTCAGAACGATGCCGAGCTGTGACGCTTTGATTAAAAGGATAGAGGGTGGAGTTGTGTGCTAGATGCCTTGAGGTCTACCCGCTATTTTTTTTTTCTTTCAAGCAGTCAATAAAAGCTTGGCATACTGACATCATCGCAGCCCCTGTGCAAGAAGCAAACAAACTAGCGGTCCGCATAGAACGGTTTTCCTTGGCGTGAGATGCTCTCCAGAGTAATTTTATTTACGCCCTCGAAGGTGTTTCTTAGTGTCGGTAACTCACACCCTTACACCTCCGGAAATGTTTTTTTAGGAATGTGAAGCAACCATTCCATGGGTGTTCTTGGCAGCATTACAATACTAGACTCTACGAAAGTGTGTAAATGTGTACGAGTGTAACGTGTTCAGACATTCAACACACAGTGAACTGAGCAGAAAGCCAACTTAACTTTGCTGTATACATGCTATTAGAGACACTCCATGAAAACCTAAATTGTCTGGACATTTGATTAGCCTTAGGGTATGTTTTTATTTCACAAAAATTAATTAGAAAACAAATCTGGCAGATACAATTAAGACTGCTTACGCGTAGAAATGCGAAATCATTCCTACACGCAGCGCATTCCTGCAAGCAACGCGCCACGTCTTCCTTTTGCACGCGGCGCTCCGGCTGTGACATTACGCTCACCTACTGCGCAGGCGCGGCAAAAAGCGCCGGCTTCACGAAGGATTCCTTGTCGAGTGGGCTTGGTGGCTGTGCTGGGAGAGAGTCAACTAACCTACTCGCTTTCGTTATGCAAGTGTTTTCCTCCGTCTTCGCCCGTGTGCTACTTCGTGCTGTACTGTCTGATTTCCGGAGCATCACGTCAAAATGTGTGCCTGCGTGCTATGGGCGCGATACCGGTGATTGACATATGTCCTCCCACTGCGTGAAGGCACGTGTGTGAACGCCTTTGATTTGAAACTACACCCTCGACCCAGCACGAAGAGCGCCATCGTCATCGCCGTACCCAGCCATGTCAACTATAAATCTGCCACAGCTTCCTGTGTGGCTCTGTGGGCTTGGTGAGTGGGCTTCAGTAGGCTCAACTAACCCATTCGCTTTCGCTATGCAGGCTAGTAAGCCGCATGTTATTTCTTCTAAAAAATCAAGCCCTTACTTTCTCGTACAGCTTCCCAGCTCGTTTGTGTTTCTATTGCCGCTGAGTGTGTTGAAGTCATGCATTCATTGTTGGTAGTGTTGCTGTCCGGAGACGTGGAGACCAACACGAGACTTACCAAAGCTGTACTTGCTGAAAAACGCTGTCTGTCGGGCAAGCTCAAATGATTTCCAAGATTCAAGACCCCACAAACCAACTGCAAGCAACGGACAGAAATATAGCCAACGTGAAGGAGCAAATGGCCAAACTAGAGATTCATTAAAAAAATTGAAACCTTGCAACCTGACCTCGAGACGGCACGCGCTGATACCGCTCAAACAGCCAATATGACCTCAGAGGTGAACGCCCGATTGGACGATGCTCAAAACTGCTCACAGAGAAATAACTTAACGTTTTACGGTGTTCCTGATTCCGTCCCACATGCGACTTCTGTCCAGTCCGAAGAAAGAGTAATTCAGTTATGCTCTAATCACCCCCACGTGAACCTTGAACCTAGAGATATAGAGCAAGCTCCACGTCTCGGCCATCACACAGACGGATGCTGTCGCCCATAAATCATGAAACGAATCTCTTTTTAAGACCAAGGAGGCTATTCTTTCGAACAGCCGTAAGTTAAAGGGCACCGCCTTAAGCATTGGCGAAGATTTCTCACGTCCCGTCCAAAACGCCCGGAAGCACTTAGTTATATTTGCTAAAGCAAGGCAGTCCCATTCTCGCTATGCTACAAAGCACTATTCATTGGCAAGCAGCGTTATATATTCGACGAGTTGTCAGAAACTGTAAAAGAAATCGCATAACAATCACCAATCTATCGTAGGCAAATGAACCGTCCTTAATCCACCCCGTGCGTAAATACTTCCTTATCAGTACCCCTGCGAAACGTCATACCGAAAAAAAAATCCATTTCAATTGCAAGATAAAGAAAATTATCAAACTACACATAACGAGCTGAACACCTTCTTTCCAGTTTTTGAAGCGACGTTTCACAACCGGTCGATTCATGAAAACTGTTTGATTTTTAAAAACAAGTTAAACGTACTTGCAAATAATTTCTCCCCTTGTTCAACTTCCACGCAGGTCAACAAAACCGTGGTTTACTGAAGCCATAACAATATTGAAAAATAGGGAGAAAAAAAAACAATTTTTCCGCTCTGCCAAGCTGACGGCTGACCTTAGTGGATGGGAAAAATACTACGCGGCTGAGGATGCATATTCAACCGCAATCCGAAACGCCAAGTATACTTGGCGTTTCGCCAGGTATACTTTACAAAGAAGAACACAATGTACATACATTGTGTTCTTCTTTGTACAGTTCTTCATACGCTGCGATCCAGCAAGCAACTGCAATACGGCGGGCAGCCAAGATCGTCCATCCGTTATCTACGTTCGACGGAACTGCACGACTGGCCCTATCGAGAGTAATTCCAAGTCGGGGCTTCAGCTTCAACTACGCACCGCCAGGTTCCATGGTGATCGGCGCTCTCCTGGCTCCCTGACAGAGGATAAAAGACGTTACAGCACGACCATCTTCGCAGTTGGTGGCGAACTCTAGTACAACGCATGACATTGTGTTCTTCTTTGTGAAGGTGAGTGTTAATTTTTCTCTACGCTTCCGTATATTCCTGTATTTCTGCCACCGGCTGCAACTGGTTGCACTTCTTTCTTTTTTTTGCGAATGTACGGCTTGTAATGTCCGAAAAGGAGTGCTTAGCGTGCTTGCAGTCAATGCCTGGTGATGGTCGTTTTCTGACTGGTTCAGAATGTTCGTTTTCTTACCATATAGGCAACACCTGTTCGGGTGTGACGGAGGCTACGTTTTCGGGTATGGGATCAAAAGAGCGTAGAAAGTGGCGCTGTTGAACATGTAGAGCTCGGCGGGGACGGGCCGCGTCAGTGTCAAATGCGGACTACCAACAGCCGGAGGACGCAAGTTTTTCAACAGAGTTCGCTACTGTGCATGAAAAACTGGAACAGCTACTCTCTCTTAGAGAAAACGTGGACACTTTGCTTCCACTTTCAGCAAAGGTAGATGGTCTGCTGACCTTGATGACTACATTCGCAGAGCTAAAAGCAACTGAGGAGGAGTTGTAAAACTGTTGAATTTACCTCTCGCCAGTATGACGAGTTACTTGCCGAGTTGACTACAAATAAAAGAGATAAAAAAGACCTCACGACGGAGGTGACCCAGCTGAAAAAACCAATATCGGAGAATGCTGCACATATCGCCGTCTGCAGTTAGACCTAAATGAGGCTGAGCAGTATAACCGGTTACCTAATCTAGAGGTCCACGGAATTCCGGAGAGTGTTGGTTAAGATCTCCAACAATACGTCTGCGATCTTGCAGCAAAGATGGAAATCGCATCTTTCCAGACCTCGCATGTTCTTCCAGTACACAGACTTCCAGGTAAGAAGGACAAGATTGCCTCGGTTTTAGCTCGGTTTTCTTCTGTGGCGATACGAGAGACATGGATGAGGGCACGTGGCAGACTGCGCGCGCTCGCGCAAAGTAAAGACCTGCCTGAGCTCTAATTCAACGAGAATCTTACCCAGAGAAACCGAAACTTGTTTTGGTAGGCCCGTACGAGGGGAAAGGAAAAGAACTTCAAGTTTGTGTGGGTCCGAAACGGGAGGATATTTGCTAAGCAACAAGAACAAGCCTTCTCTGTTAGAATAAATTGCGAACTCGATCTCGGTCTGATAAACGGAGGTGTCGTCGGATTCCGAAAGAATTAATTAGGGCATGGTTAACTTCCTCTACGGAAGTTAACAGTTTTTTTACAGATTCTAGAAGTAATGGATTCGTATTAGCCATGTCAACATTTGTAGTATTTGCAAACACTGGGATCATTTTCTTGCTTTAATATCCCCTTTCTATATTTTTTTTATGCTTTTGTACTGACTGAGATTAATGTTGGTTCGGATTGTTTGTCTAAATACACCCAGTGGGAAGAGGAGGAGTGTGGCTATGTTTGTCGAAGATATCTGGTCTGTGAGGGAACTTTTTCCTTTCAACCAAGCAAAAGTGGTTGTGCTGCGCGTTAGCACTAATTCGTTATCACTTGTTCTCTTTTCAATTTATCGTCCCCCATGTTGCAACGGGCGGCTGTTTTTGGTTGAGCTAGACTCAGCGCTGTCTTCCTTTTCATGTGATGATCTAATCTGTATAAATGGCGATATAAACATTAACATATGTCGGCCTACAATGACTATAGTTGCAGACTATCTCGACGTTTTGTCTAAATGGGGAATCAAAACTAAAATCAACAAAGTCACGCGCGAAGAATTCTTATCTGGGCAAGTGGTGATATCTAGCATCGACCATATTGCCGCGCGCGTAGCTGGCTAAGTGCGCAGCGTGGCCGTGGCCTAACGGTTATCGTGCTTGCCTCCCATGCGAAGAGCCAGGGTTTGATTTCTGGGCGCGAAGCGTATTTTATATATTCCTGCAATTTACTTTTCTGGTAAATTCTAGAACTCTGTTGCATGTTCGAGATTAGAATGTTCTATGCGCGCACCTTCTACGCCGATTGTTCGAGAAGCCCACGCATGTACAAAAGGGGCTCCGCGTGGCTAGCCGCACTCAATCTCGCCCTAGCGCTCGATCCTGCGGTTTCGCCGACATCGACGCCCGCGACGCTATGCTGTTTTTTTTTTTCTTCCCTTTTTGTTTTGGGCGCAAGTTCGCCCCATTAAACGTTTAGTTTCGTCAGTTATCATCACCTCATCTATTGTTATTTGTGACATTTTGGTGGAGGTGCGGGGTGGTTATCGTCGGGATGTTCTGCTTCGGCTTCTGCAGCAGGGGTCCGGATCCCGGGAGTTGGACTTGGTTCGGCGGCTTGCTCGGGCGTCGGCGTCTTCTGCGAAGGATAGCCTTCCGGAGCTGAGCACCTCACTTGGCCGGGATGTCTTCGGAGGGGTACGCTTCACGGTCATAGAATGCGATACCCTAAAGCCGACAAAGTGTCGGTTCGCCTATGACGAACTGAGTTCTTAGGTCACGTGGTTAGTAACGAAGGCGTTCGCCCAGACCCAGAGAAGACTCGCGCCGTCGCAGCATTTCTAGCGCCGACAGACAAGAAGGCCGTGCGAAGGTTTCTTGGACTATCTGCATACTATCGGTGCTTTGTTCGTGATTTCGCTAGGATCTCAGCACCGCTCACAAAACTTACAAAAAACGCTGAGAAGTTCGAATCGGCCGAGAAGCAGCAGAAGGCATTCGACGAGCTGAAGCGACGACTGCAGACTCCTTCTGTTCTTGAACATTTCGATCAGGATGCGGAAACCGAAATTCACACGGACGCAAGTAACTCTGGAATTGGTCCGGTGCTGGTTCAAGTGCAAGAAGGCACCGAGCGAGTTATCGCCTACGGAAGTAGGACACTGTCCAAGGTGAAGAAAAATTACTCCACGACCGAGAAAAAGTGCCTTGCGGTTGTCTGGGCAATCGTGAAGTTTCGTCCGTATTTGTACGGGAGCCCGTTCCATGTAGTCACAGACCACCACTCGCTCTGCTGGCTTGCGAACCCGAAGGACCCGTCAGGACGCTTCGCTCGGTTGAGTCTCCAAATACAAGAGTTGAACATGACTCTGGTCTACAAGTCAGGCCGCAAGCACAGCGACGCCGACTGCCTGTCCAGAGCCCCCGTCGAAACACCTTCCGGCAGAAGCGACGATGATGAAGACGAGTGCTTCCTAGGCGCAGTGGACACCGACGACATGCCACGACGTCAAAGAGACGATCCTGAGTTGCGCGCGCTAATCAAGCACCTCGAAGCACGAGGAGGTACCGTTTCCCGTGTCTTCTCGAGAGCCCTGCCGACTTTTGTCCTGCTACAAGGTGTACTTTACAAGAACTATGGAGACAACGGCTCGCCATGGCTGCTGGTAATCCCTACCGTCCTCAGAGCGGAGATCTTTCAAGCCTGCTACGACGACCCGACGTCAGGGCACCTTGGTTACAGCCGTACGCTGGCCCGAATTCGTGAGAGGTATTACTGGCCCAAGCTGCCGAAGACACGGTCGTGCCACGAGTGCCAGCGACGCACGAAACCGCCGATGAGGTAGGCAGGTCTCCTGCAGCCGACTGCTCCAACGACCGGACCGTTCGAGCAGATCGGAATGGAACTACTTGGTCCTTTCCCACCATTGACGCAAGGAAACAGATGGAATATTGTCGCCACAGGTTGTCTCACTCGGTACGCCAAAACGAAAGGCCTTCCTTCAGGGACTGCTGTGGAAGTCGGCAAGTTTGCTATCGAATCCATCGTCCTCCGGCACGGCGCTCCCGAAGTTCTGGTCTCAGACCGCGGATCATCGTTCATGGCCGAGCTGACGCAAGAAATCCTTCGTCTCAGCCACAACAGCCATCGTCGCACCACGGCATACCACCAGCAAACCAACGAGCTGACGGAGAGACTAAACAAGACCATCGCCGACATGATCTCCATGTATGTCAACGTGTAGCACAAGACATGGCACGAGGTGTTGCCGTACGTCACATTTGCCTACAACACGACCGTGCAAGAGACTACCGGAGTGACACTCTTCCAACTGGTTCATGGTCGCAAAGTAACGACAATGCTGGACGCGATGTTACTCCACGAACCGGCTGTCAACGGAAGCGACGACGCCCAGGTGGTTGCCCAACCGGCAGAAGTCCGCAAGCTCGCCCTGCACCGTATTCTAACCCGACAACGTGTCGACACTGGCCGCTGCAACCTTCGCCATCCGGACGTCCACTTCCAGCCCGGAGAGAGCGTGGGTATGGACACCGATCAGCCGCCGTGGTCTCGGCGAGAAACTCCTGAAGCGTTATTTCGGACCCTACAAAGTGCTTCGTCGATTCGGGGATCTGAACTACGGGGTGATGCCCGACGGAACAAGAACATCATCACGCCGCCCACCACGGCCTGAAGTCGTCCATGCCATGCGCCTGAACCCGTACTATGCGCGATAGGACTGTTGACCTTATGTGTTCTTAAATGACTCTTTAGTTTGCCGTTCTTTTTATTTGCTTCGGTTGGCGTTGCATCGGGGCGATGCACTTTTCAAAAGGGGGAGTAATGCCGCGCGCGTGGCTGGCGAAGTGCGCAACGCGGTGGTGGCCTAACGGCGGATCTTTGCGCGGATCAAGGAAGTATTCGCGAAATTGTCAAGGTTGCCTCTTCTTTTTGTGCGAAAACCGGGAGTGTCATCAATCGGGACAAAACGGTAGGGTTTTGGCGCGGTGATTGGGATTGTAAACCGAATGTTTTCAGGTATGTTAGGTGGGAGAGTTTACCCACCAAGTGTCTAGGTGTGCCGTTAGTGCATTATCGTGACAGTACTGCATACTGGAATGAAGAAACTGAGAACGTTAGAACAATGGCGGAAGGGTGGAGGGGGAAGATTTGTCTATTTTCGCGCGTTCCACTGTGTGTAATGTTTTTGTTTTGTTTTATTGCGAAGATCTGGTATGTATTGCAGGTACTCTATATGTCCCGGGCCAATGTGCAGAAGTTCCACAGAGTTCTTGCTGCTTTCATATGGAACTCGAACCGGGAGCGCCGTGCCCGCACAAATCTTTTTTCGTTCAGTGCGAAGTGGCGGACTAGGGCTAGCTCATTTATTTATAAGTCAAATTGTTTCAAGGTTTATCTTTCTTTGGGATCAAAACGACCCTTCCTTACGTACTGTAATTCAAGTTCGCTTCCAAATTCTTCTGTCTGAATTTGTTGTGTCATCCGGCGTTGTAATAGGCGCAGGTGTTCGTGGGTACATGAGAGAAGTTTTATTGTCTTTCCGCATGTTGAAAGTTCGGTTTTCTATGGAATATTTGGCTACAGTATGAAGAAAAAAATTGCATAAAGATTTAGTCGATGTTTTGTTTCCTATAGACGCTTTACACACGCGCCAAATTACAGCCGCCATAGCTGACCTTCTCTTGTCTCACCGAGATGCCGAGCAACTGAAACGGTAGTTGACGATCCTGTACAAAGGCCGATGCTTTAGAAAAGGACACAGTTGAATCTAATATGGCAATAACCTGGCCTGCTATGGTAATGATGAAGTGAAATAAACGTAATAAGAGGAAACAAAAACTGAAGGTCAGTTATGGCGGCGTCCATGCACAGCTGCTGCAAAGCGTCTTTACCATTGTATCGATCATTATACAGTGGCGGCAGTGGTTTAGACGTACTAAAAGAGTGAAAAGAATGCCGGTCAGGCCAAGTGTTAAAACCTTTTTCTTTCAATTTCATTGTGGCGTTCTTCCGGTGAAAACTTGGCTGCAGGAAAAAGGGTTATTCGTCCCTTGGTCCACCAACTGTTTATTGCGTAAAAAAGCCGAAACCGTAGAACACGTGTTTATCGAGTGCTGGGACGCTGTGTTCCACTGGGACATCCTCCAGCGCACCCTCAAAAAAGATTCACCTGTCAACCCACGCGGTATTCGTTATCTGGCTGTAAAAATGAAAATGAAATTCCGTGTGATATGATTATGCTATTGAGTCTCCACAGTATGTGGAAGACGAGAATGAGTTTACGACACGCAGATGTGAATGTTCGCACGGTGCGTGAAAACTTTATTGAAAATATTGTCTTTGTAAGAGAAGTATATCGCGCCCTCGCCGAACCTCGATTGGTTACCACTGTTAGATGAGTTGGCCATTTTTAAAAGATTTTAGCAAACCGCCACGGCCTTCGTACGGCTGAAGTGTTTTAGCCTTTCCTTCTTTTTCTATTGTAAAAAATCTGTCTGAGCAGGCAATAAGGAAAAAAAAAAAGCGGCGGTGGCCCAACGAAAAGGTGCTGGCAAATATGACAAGCGGTTATTTTGTTCATTCTATTGAGTCATGGGAAATCACAAAGCAAGAAATAAAGTTAGCTACACTAGAACAATCAAATCCTCTAAAATATTAAAGGGACGCAGAAAAGAAACTGCTTCAAGCAGATTTAAAGAGACTTTTAAAATAGAGTGTCGATTCCCCGGTAAATACATAAACGATATTAAAATAACAAAAGACAGTTTGGCAGCCACCGAGAACGAGAAATATAAAGGCGCTATAATTCGATCGCGTGCAGAGACTTTTCTTCTTGGGGAACAACCTCCAAAATGGCACTTAGCAGGGAAAAACAGTATACCAGTAAAGAGACAATTTCTGAAATAGAGTATCGGCGGCTTGATAAATACTCACGAAGGAATCATCGCGCAAGCGTTTAGCGACTACTACAGTCAGCTCTTTCAACGTGACGAAGCCCTTAATATAATGAATTTCGAGAACGTCCTTCTAGAATTGATGCCGAGATTACACGACGAAACGACAGCTTGGCTTGAACAGCCGATCGAGATAAACGAAATCAGCGCTGTAATTGATGAGCTGAAAGTAGGTAAGACGCCCGGGCCTGACGGACTAAACACAGCTCTATACAAAAAATATAAAGATATTTTAGCAGAACAGCGTCATAAAGTGCCCTGGCTGATTCCTACAATACAAAACTTTTGCCGCCTTCCTTTTTGAATAGTCATACAGTTCTTATTCCGAAGGTTGATGACTTGGAAAAGTTGAGGAGTGATAAAAACTATAGACCTATTGCCTTGAGCAATGTAGATTATAAGATATTTCTGAAGGTACTTGCAAGACGGCTTCAATCCGTCATTCACAGAATAGTCGGCTCACACCAAACTTGTGGGATTAAAGGAAGAACTATTTTTACGAATGTTCATCGTGCGCGTAGTATTCTTGAATGTTGTGATATGGAACTGGACAAGTAGCCATGATACAAATCGACCTTGAAAAACCCTTCTATCGGGTACAACATAGCGTAGTGCACTGAAACATATTGGGGTGGGGCAAGTGAGCCTTAATGAAGTAGAAATGGCGTGCAGCCGATGTACTACACAGTTAATTGTCAACGGTCGCCTTTCAGAGCCCATTCCAATACTGTCGTCTGTAAGACAGGGATGCCCGCTTTTATCTTTATTGTTTAATATTTGTTTAGAGCCCTTCTGTCTGAGCATCATTCATAACGAAAATACCCATGGTTTTCGACTGCATGCAATAGAGGTCAAGCTGCTGGCGTACGCGGACGACGTAGCTGTGTTTTTTCACGATAAAAGTAGTATTTCTGAAACTGTGTCCACTGTTAAAACATTTTCTGAGTTAACTAGGGCGTCCGTAAATTGGGAGAAATGTGTTGGCTTTTGGCATGGCTCGTGGGCTACGAGGCCAGAGCAGTTCGAAGATATAAATTTTATGATAACGCCTTCCTCGTATCTTGGTGTGCCTCTTCGACATTATAAATGAAGTAATACGCATTGGTCGGCAGTGATTGACGAAACTCGGCGAACGGCGCAGAAGTGGGAAGGATGCGCCTTTTCTGTCATCACTCGCGCCCCAATATGCAATGTGTTTTAATTGACAAAATCTGGTATGTTCTACAGGTCATCAGTTGTCCTCGCATTAACACTCAAAAATTGCATCGTGTTTTTGCGGTATTCATATGACAGTCAAGTTGGGAGAGACTAAGCCGAGACAACCTTTTGTGTCGCGTGTCCAAGGGGGACCTCTCGTTGTCACACCTATGGGTCAAACAGATTGTATCAAGATTTATGTTCCTTCGAGATCAAGTAGATCCATTTCTCCGTACAGTGATCCAAACAAGACTGTCCGAACAAGTGCCTTTGTTTGTTGTGTCGTCATACAATCATGGGTTTTGTCGACTCGGTGCATTCTTGAGCGAAGTTGTAACCGCCTTTCAGATTTTGTCTGTTCGTTTTTCTTTAGAATATCTTTCTGGAGTAACGCGAAAACGCCTGACGCATGATTTATATGATGTTCTTTTCCCTATGCCATTGTATTGCATCGGATGCTGCGAGCGTCGAGATCAAGATGTTCTGAGACGCGTTAAAAGGAAGCACGTCCAGCCTTCTGTGAAAACGTTTTTCTTTAAACTTCATACAAATACGCTTCCTGTGAAGAAGTGGCTGAAGGACAAAGGCATTTTTGTTCCATGGGGTGACCATTGCTTTTTATGTAAGAAACCAGAAAAAATTGAACATGTATTTATAGAGTGTTGGGATGCTCTGTTCTTTTGGGATGTCTTGCAAAGAACCTTGAAAAAAGATTTACCGGTGAACTCCCAAGGCATTAGATATTTAAACACAGATCCCGATGACACGATGGCTTTAGATATGATCATGCTCATCGGTCTTCGTAGGATCTGGAAAAGTCGAATGGCTGTGAGAAATGCTGATGTTTTCATATGGCCTGTACGGAAATATTTCACTGAAACAATTAGTGAACTGACTGCAGCGTAGAAAACTGCGTTCCCCACCTTAGAGTGGTTGCCAAATTTTGAAGAACTGAAAGGTTTGAGAGCGTTTTAATCCTACTCCACATTAGCACTCCAATCTCTGTGGTACTGTAGCGTAGTAGCTGGATTTCATCTGAATGTGTCGCGCGTGTTTGTAAAAACACCGGCAATAAACAAAAAATAAGAAATTAAAAAAAGCGGCGGTGGTCTAACGGTTAGCGCGCCTGCCCTCCACGCGAAGAGCCAGGGTTCGATTCCTGGGCGCGACGCGTCTTTTTTTTTATTCTTACAATTTACTGTTCTGGTAAATTCGAGAACTCTGTTGGGCATGTTCGAGGTTAGAATGTTCTACGCGCGAACCTTCTACGCCGATTGGTCGAAAAGCCCACGCGTGTACAAAAGGGGCTCTGCGTGGCTAGCCGCAGTCAGTCTCGCCCCAGCGCCCGATACTGCGGTTTCGCCGACATTGACGCCCGCGACGCTCTGCTGGTTTGTTCTCTTCCTTTTTGTTTTGGGCAGAGGTTCGCCCCATTAAACGTTTGGTTTCTTCAGTTATCATCGCCTTATCAATTGTCATTCGTCACAATATAAATGTTCGAGCACAGAGCTTCATTGTACAATCGGCAATCATAGAAACTAAACTTGCCTATCAATATTTTGTTTGTTGCTCTTTATCACAATCGGATACGTCGACTACTATCATTTCGGAGAAAAAAAAATTCAATTGTTGAGCCTAGGCTCTTTGATAAACTTATAACGGAGCATGACTGGAATTCTTTTTCACTAACAGTGTCTCCAGTTGATATTTAAAAGCAGTTTGTAGCTCAGATGAATCTTTTTAAACGGGCGTATGGTAAAATTGAGCAACGTAAACAAGACCAGAAAACACGTATGGTAAAAATTAAGCAACGTAAAAAAGACCAGGAATGGATGTCGTCTGAGAGTTCTGTATTAATAAACAAAAAAGACTTGCCTTGCTCTGGGCCCAGTCAAAGCGATCCCCCGGTTGTATCTCGCTGCGGTTGAATTTCAAGCAATCTAGGAACAAGGTGAATGCTATGATTCGTCTAGCTAAACGAAAGTACTTTAGAAATAAATTTAACGACGCTTGTTTCGACATTAAAAAAACTTGGTGGCTCGTCAATAGTCTTAGTGGGGCAATTACACGTGTTACTAATAAATATAGTTTTGTTCTCTTTTGTTTAATATTTGTGTTAATGATATATATTGTCGCGGTTTATTTCCTGGGTTCTCCAACGTTCTCCAACGTTCTCGTCCTCGATCCCTGTCCGGAGCACCTCTTCTTCTTTTCTTTCTTCTTCGCTGTTACACTCGCCCCCTCCCCCCTATGAATCGATAATGATCGAGTTCATGGACCGAGTTCAGGTGCATGGTGTGTGTGTCTCGATGAACGTGGGACGTAGTGCTTAAGGTGGCTACGATGTGCCGTGAATGTTGCATTGGTATGATGGGGACTGCCAGTACAATCACGAACTTGAAATGTCACAGGTCCCAGCTGACGAAGAACCTCACAGGGGCCTCTGTAGCGTGGGAGTAACTTTTCAGCCCGGCCTTTCTTTCGAAGGGGTCGGCGTACCAAAACCCAGTCCCCACAACGTACAGGAGGTGGGGGGAATGATGGAGCAGTGCGTTCTTGACTGCGTACCTGACCACGCAACATGGAATCGCGAGCTTTCTTTCTCACGGCTTGGAAGCGGTGTCGAGAGCTACTTGTAGAGTGCTCTGTTCTTAGCTTCCAAACGGCATTGTCACCGGATTCGCAGGGCAGAACTGGTGTCCGTCCGTACACTATTTGGAAAGGGGTAAACTCGGTTGTTGATTGTTCAGCAGTGTTCATTGCAAAGGCTGCGTATGACACCAGTTCGTCCCAGTTGTTGTGTTGTTCGTTCACGTAGTTCGCGAGTATGCCACTGATGGTGCGGTTGGCCCGTTCAACAAGGCCATTTGTTTGTGGATGGTATGGCGCTGCTTGAGCGTGATGGATACCATGAGTTTCCATTTCTCTCGCAAACCGACGGGAAACGAAAGATGAGGCGCGATCACTCACGATGACGCGAGGTACACCATGCCGAAGAATAACTTGTCGTAAGAATAGCACGATGTGGTCGACCGCGGTGCTTGGAGCTGCACGTAACTCTACCCATTTACTTAGGTAATCGATGGCGACAAGAACATACTTGTTACCACTTGGAGTAGGGGGGAACGGGCCGAGATGGTCGATGCCGAGAATTTCAAAGGGTGCTTTAGGCAGTGGTACAGGCTGGACGCCACAGTCGATGGTGGGGTTCGCCATTTTCCGTGACTGACATTTAATGCACGACGCTATGTATTCGGCAACGTCTGTGCGAACTCGTGGCCACCAGTAGCGCTCCAAGATCTTCTTTGCAGTTTTGTCTCTTCCTAAATGTCCAGCGGTTAGGTTGTCGTGACACAGGTGGAGCACGGCGGTACGTAACTGCGTGGGCACGAAGGGCAACCAACCTTGCGTCCCGCGGTGGCAGAGGAGCCCATGACAGACACGATAGGCGCGGCGTAGACGTCGTTCCGCTGTATTAGAAGGAGATCTCAGCCGCGACATAATATCTTGAACTTCTGGGTCTGAAGTTTGAGATTCAGCAAGGTTAAACACAGGGGTGCAAAACTGAACCTCTTCTTTGTTCAGTTCTTCAGCTGGGGCTATAGGATTGCGTGAGAGAAAATCGGCGTCCGTGTGATATTTTCCACCTCGATGGCAGATATTCAGCTGATACTCTTGGAGTAGTAAAGCCCAGCGAGCAAGCTTGGGGGTAAGGTCTCGTTTCGACTGTAGCCAAAGTAACGCCGAGTTGTCTGTAACGGCTGTGAAACGATGACCATACAAGTAGGGCCGAAAGTGTTGAATAGCCCAGAGGAGAGCTAGGCATTCGAGCTCCGATGAATGGTAGCGTTGTTCGGCATCGGTAAGGCGGCGACTGGCGTAAGCGATTACTCGTTGAGATTTGTCGGGGTGTTCTTGGAGTAATACAGCTCCAAGGCCAGTTCCGCTGGCGTCGGTGTGAAGAAAAGATGGGAATTCCATGTTAAATTGGGCTAAGATTGGTGCCTGAAGAAGGCTTTCCTTAATGTCGTTGAAGGCACGTTCCTCGCTTATTGCCCACCGCCAAGGGTTGTTTTTACGAAGTAGGAGTGTCAGGGGTGTTGCACGACTGGCGAATTGTGGTATAAACCGGCGAAAATAGGATGCAAAGCCGAGAAAGCTCTTGACCTCTGAAAGGCGGCTTGGTCTTGGATACTTTGACACCGCTTCCAGCTTTGCAGGGTCGGGTTTGATGCCATTCTTGGTGATAACATGACCGAGATAGAGAACTTCTTCAAAACCAAAAAAAAACATTTTTGAGGTTTCATTCGTGAGTTCGCTCGTTGTAGCGCGTCAAGAACAAGCTCGAGTCTTCGGTTGTGTTATACAAATGTCGTCCCATATACAATATTGTCGTCAAGATATACCAGAGCCATGGTCCACTTGAGGTGGCCTAGAACTCTATCCATAAGGCGTTGGAAGGTAGCTGGCGCGTTGCAAGGCCGAATGGTAATCGCGTAAATTGGTAAAGCCCGCCAGGAGTTGTGAACGCCGATTTTTCGGCATCGTCGGGGTTCAGAGGTACTTGCCAATATCCTGACAAGAGATCAAGTGTTGTGAAGTAACTTGCGCCTTGTAGTCTGTCTAGTGAGTCCTCAAGGCGAGGTAGGGGATATACGTCCTGTTTGGTGATGCTGTTGACCTTCCTGTAATCAACACAAAAACGTACAGTCCCATCTTTCTTGCGTACCAAGACGACCAGTGACGACCATGGGCTGTTGGATGGTGTGACGATTCCTCTATTAAGCATGTCGTCGACCTGTGTTCGGATGACGGCATGCTCTACTGGAGCAAGGCGACGTAAGGACTGGTGAATGGGAGCATGATCGCCCGTATTAATGTTGTGTTCCGCTAGATGTGTGCATCCGAGTTCGTTCGGAGTTAGTGCCACACATGCCCGGTAGGTTGTGATTAGTTCTTTGAGGGATTCAATCTGATGATTGTCGAGGGTTGGACCAAACTGGAACAGATCCCATGGTATTTGTGCGCATTCTTTTGAGGGTAGTTCTGACGATCCTGGTTGATCGATAGCCGCTGTTAGAAGTTCAGTTGGAGTGTGAGGAAACGACTTGCCGACATAGTGTCTTTGCTGAAGAGTGACGGAGTTATGCCCGAGAGTCATCATCAGGATGCTGAAATGGCCTCCTATACTTGTAGTCAGCGTTCGAGGTACTGCCACTTCGTAGCCAGGTTTTGAAATCCGGGAAGCCTCACAGACAATGTCACCGTTAAGATGGGGTGGGTTTGACCGCACTTTGATCCACATGGCTGTCTCTGGTTGTAGCACTGTTGTAGCCGCAATATGAATATCCCACGTTTCTCCTTTTTGAACTGAGGATGATTGAAAAAACTTATGTAGCAGAGTTTCCAATACACTTGCTTCATAAGATGCAGACGATGCCCAGAGAAGTACGAAGTTACTCCAAAAGAGTCGAAGCAGCAAGAAAAACGCATAAGATGCCCAGGAAGTCATAATATACGACCAAAAGCGTCGAAGTAGCGCATACTCATGACACGCGCTTTGATCTGATGGCAGAGTTTTTGGACAGGCCGTAGAAGGTTTCCAAGAAAATAAGCCGGTTTTGGCACACCAGTTGTACCCAAGAATTAAAGGACACACACAGTTTGGAATTACAACAAAGTCTTCAACTGATGTGCGACCAAATACTGTAATTTTTAGTTTCACTTTTCCTCCGGTTGGTATGCTTTCCCCATGAGCAGTTAGTAAAACTGAGTAGTCAGGGAACACTTTAATGTCCGAGGAAAGAAAGGACATACCAATAGCATTCACAGCTGCTCCAGTGTCAAAAAGTGCGTCCACAACCCCCACTTTTTCAACCAGTACAGGATGGCGGGGAACCGACTTTAACTGGTCTGTAACTGATATGAGGGGCCTTTGAGGAGTTATACCCGGTTCCGCCCCCAAGGACCGGGAGTAGCGTTTCCCGATGTAGCAGGAGCAGCTGAGCATTCGGCCGCAAAATGACCACGACGGCCACATCGGTAGCACGACCCAGCGGTATTGTTCCGTGAGCGAGCAGACGCAGGCTGAGAGCGCGTGTCCTGTGGAATTGTCAATGGTTGCACTGTAACTCCAGGAGGTGCTGCTGGTTGCATGCAGCTGGTAGCCCATTGAGCAGCGCTCATCTCCATGGCATGTCCGAGTGCGGCTCGTATTGTTTCTGGTGTAGCTAGTCTTACAAACTTCTGGACCTCAGGGTTGAGACTGTGATGTGACCACAGTCTCATCAAAAGCTAACAAGGCACTCTGGTACCTTAGAAGAAACATAGCTAGCGCCACACCAGAAATAAAAAATATAGCGTATAAAACATTGGTGAGACCAGTTCTCGAATATGCGAAAATTGTTTGGGACCCATATACAAAGATCAATATTACTAGACTCGAAAGGGTTCAGCGGCTTGCAGCTAGATTCATCTTTAGTAAATATAGCCGCACAGATTCTCCCACTGAGCTATGCTGCCGTGCCGAGCTCCCAGCTCTAGAATTAAGAACAAAGTGTGAGCGTATGAAGTTTTTGTTCTTAATTTTTCATGATTTAATTTGCATAAAAAAATCTAACTACATGGACATACGCTTGGGTGAATCCACAAGGCACCGTCATGCTATGTACATAAGAGAGCCGTCTGTTAGAAACGATTGCTTCAAGTATAGTTTCTTTGCTAGAGCAATTACGGAGTGGAATGCTCTGCCAAGTGGCACTGTCACCCTAACCTCAATTAATGAGTTTGTTAAAAACGTTGAGAGCTTAGTACTTTGTCACGCGTCGTAAATGTTGATTAATCACGATGCCTATCTAGTGTTCTACTCTTACCCTCAGAGTCCATTTCCATCATTTTTTTTTTCACTTGTTGTGTTGGCGTTAATCTGTATAAGTACTTGAGCACTTCGAATGCTGTATCATTGCCTGTCTAGTCACCAAGTCATATAATAACAGCATCTTTTTTCTTTTTTTTTTCTCTCTTTTCGTGCTTTTTGTCGCAGCAGGTATTAGTATTCTCTGCCGCCGTTCTTTCTTTTTTTTTCCTTATTGTGCATTGTTGTTTGCATGTATGTGATTTACTGCATTGTATTACCCACTCCTGTAAAAGCCCTGTCTAGGGCTGACAGTATCAATAAATAAATAAATATTCTAACAGCTTTAAGAAGTTCAGGAGTAAAGAGCGACTACCTCATATGCGCAATAAATTAAATAAAATTTTGTAGTTTCAGTCCGGCTACAAGCATAATTGCTAGATCTATATAGACTGATGCTTCACTGAGCACAAAGGACGACACACCATCAATTCAGATCCACTCGAAGAAACAACACTCACGCAGCGCTGACTATCAACTCTGGGATATATTAAACATTATCTTCACTATATTTTACTCTTACGCACTAAAAAGAAAAAAAAGAAAAACATTACCAAAGGAAGAACAGAAAATGAAAAGAAAAAGATAAAGAAAAGGAAAAGGAGAGAAGATCAGAAAAAAAAACAAGAAAATAAAATACAAAAAAGAAAGAAAAAAGTGAAAGAGAATAAGATCAAGTCCGACAACAGAAAAAGTCACTAAGGAGGTTTTTCTAAATAATCTAACTCTTTTTTCAATAAGGTGATCGACGGGGTACTTACACATAATCCATCTAGCAGGTCTATGCTAGCGGCTTAGATAATTTTTCTAATTAGTTTGGTCTTGCTTCGTCCCAGTACCGTGCAAGTGTTAGAAGGAGGGAGCATCCACAATCTCTGCGATGAATGCCCAGATGACCTGAGTTAGTGTTGATGGCGTTGTTGTTATGTTCTCGAAGTCTATCGTTAAAACAGCGCCCCGTCTGCCCAACGTAACACTTCCCACAGGTACGAGGGAAAGAATAGATCACTCCTTCTACAGGAAACGAACTTGGTCTTGTTCATCCTTCTGCGCATCTGGGCACTCAATGCAAAGATTGTGCATGGGGGAGCATGCACAATCTTTGCATTGAGTTGAGAGCGAGAACATAACAACAACGCCATCAACACTAACTCAGGTCATCTGGGCATTCATTGCAGAGATTGTGGATGCTTCCCCCTTCTAAACATTTGCACGGTACTGGGACGAAGCAAGGACAAACTAACTAGAGAAATTATCGAAGCCGCTAGCATAGGCCTGCTAGATGGATTATGTGTAGTACCCGGTTGATCAACTTTGTTGTCCTTTGTGCTCTGTGAAGTATTAACATGATTCACCGACTTGCCCAAGCTGAAGTAGTGACTATATTGCCGCCCGCAGAGCCGAGAAGGCAAGGCTTGGTCACGGTTTTCTGGAAGATTCCCGGTCATTCTCGCAGCAGACGTAACTTTCCCTTTGCTTTGTTATTCTCAAAAGTGCCAGTTCATCCTCGCCCCGAGCGCGCGACGCTCGAACCTTCTTTGCCGAACTTTCGAGATAGTGACGCACGGTAGATAAGCAGAGCTGGCAGTAATGTAATTACTGTAATGAAATTACAGTAATTTAATTACTTGTTCCAGTAATTAGTAATGTAATTCATTACTTGTTGTAGCAGGTAATTTAGTAATGTAATGAATTACTCCAGCGACGGTAATTGTAATTAAATTACCTAATTACTTTTTCGCACCAGGCATATTTTTTGTGTCCACAATACACAAGAGCGCTTTTCTTTTTATTTTACTTTTTCTTTTTCCTCTACACCTTTCCAAAAAACGCTCTTTGGCCGCCGCTATGTTGCTGATGTTAATGCGGCTGGTGGGACTCTCGCGCCCGCTATCAGCTAGTCTCGGCGTCGTGTAAGGTAATCGGTCGCGACGATAATTCACCGATTTCCTTGCGTCGATGTTGGGAACGGCCCAAGTAAATCCATTCCGACCTGCTGGAAGGGCGTAGTCGGTGCACGTATCGGCTGAAGGAGTCCTGCTGGCTTCGTCGGAGGCTTCTTACATCGTTGGCACTCACGGCATAGAGTAATCTACACAAGGTAAAGAGCGGACACTGCCGTAGGACCCAGCGTCCCGTAAACAACTAGCGCGCCAAACGGTCGATGAGAAAAGCTTACTCTTGATTCCGGTTCCGGTGGTTTCAGTTTCGGTTTCGTTTCCGGCGCTTTTTTTGCCGAGCGTGCTGTCGCGCGGCTTCTCTTGATGGCACAAATCAAATGCTCCTGATTAGAGGCTTCACACCAGGAAAGAGCAAAAATTATTGTCTTTACTGCTGTGAAATATTAAGATATCTATTCTTGTCATAATGCTTCCGTTTGTTTACGTGTTTACGAAGTATTTTCAGGCAACAACAAAAAGTGCTTCAGAATGATTTATTTTGAGGTCAATCATAAACAAATTTGGACAATTCAGAATCGCGAAGTATTCTTCATGAGGGCACACACATTCATATCAAGAAGAAACGTTACAAGAGTCCCACATTTACCAACACTCTAAACCAGAACTTTCCAGTGATGCTAAACGGTTTGATTGAATTAATCATTGGTTGTCACATTGCTGAGCAGTTTCAGTAATGTGGACGTGTGGCCATAGCTATCATTAACAAGTACTGTAAGCAACTTTATTGTTGCGAGCTCGACATTTAGCGATGTGCCAGTTTCGGGAATATTTCGCGGGCACAAACTTTCACCACCGTGAGTGACATTGCATGTATTCATGTCCATAGGGCAACTTATTCACGTTACCAATTTCTTGTGAACTTGATCAAATCGCGATATTTGCGAAAATTAGGTCCACGCGAAGATTAGGTCGTTTACGCTATTAGAGCACAGAATTCAAAGAAGCAGATTCAATGTCAATATACACTACCCTATTTAGTAGCCTAACACTTCTCGTAGGCTAACAAAAAGGACCTCATACAGACCCAGGGAATATTCAACATTCCCATGCATATTCAACACAATGTGTGTGCAGCAGGAAATATAGCAATGCTAGTACAGGGCCTGTGGGAAAGTACAGCAAGAACAGGCAGCTAAGGTAAAACCACCTAACAGTGTTAGGTAATAAAAATATACAAAAAAATCTGTTACCAAAGTAATCATACAACATTTGCTCAATATACAAGGCACATTGATTAAAACATTAACATATCGGACATGTTCGGCATATACTCCACGCACGCACCCATCAAAGATCACTTTGCTATAAAACGTCCTCATCCCGTATATAAAAAAAACTATGTCCTGTATTATAAAGTTGCAAAAAAGCCAGAAATATAATCGGCATGCAAACTGCACAACCCAATTAAAAATCCTTCTTTCATAGACGTCTGAAACACCATACCATACTAAGCTCTGAACTTGTCGAGTTGAGCGCCAGCAACAGAAGAATCAAACCGAACTTTTTCCAGGTTTCGATTAATAAAGCGCACATGCCAGCACAACCGCACCCTGCAAAACATCTTCAAAAACCTCCGCTGACACTCCTCGGAGCATAAATGCAAAAAACGAATACGCGACAGATGGTGATACAAAACATCACAGACATTGCGCAGGTGTGCTACGCTTTCTATAACACACATAAAGTGAGATTCCAGGCTCTGAATGTAAGTGAAAGCAGCCTCCGAAGGCACAGTTAAGTTGCCGAACATCTTTCCTGGAACATGAAAGGCTTTAAGCATCGTAAAATATTGGTGGGGCCAGTTCAAGTTGTCAGACCCTTCCCTCAGTGACCCAGAACAGAGACAACCCTGTGAACTTTTTTCCAGGAACAGCTTGATTAGAAATCCTGCAACGTAATAGGTAGCAGAGTCGTCTATTATGTTAGAGTCTTTACTTGATGCAAGTTCCGAAATATCGTCCAATGGAGGGAAGTCGTCCACGGGGGCACATTCTACGGCATCAGCGATTGAGGTTGTCTCTAGTGAAAACGGGGACATCTCCTGAAGGAGGTTAGCGTTGTCATCTTCAACATTTCCCTTTTCCGAGAGTTTTAGGAGCTTCCTAATCCCAATGTGCCTCAGTCCACAAGTAAACTGATACACATTAGGATTGGTGTTGCAGCCGTGTTGTTGCCTCATCTGCCCAAAAATATTTTCGAGGGCATCTTGCTGCAGTCGCCGTGTCAAAAGAAAGCTGAAGTTATATTTCTCAGAAATATTCTCCCAGAGCATGAGGACGGCCCTGACAGTAACCTGCCACCCAGTGACTGTTTGTGGCTGCCGTCTACCCTCAAACTTCTAGGCTGCCACCAATGGAAGTTGGTTGCAAAGGAAATCAACGATTTCAGTGTCGCCCTTTCTAATCGCATAGCGTAACTTTTGTTCAGATTTTTTTGGTCTCGAGCTGTTAAGACAGTCAAAAAGTTTGTCTATGCGGTCACAAAAGTATGCGGTGGACATGGCCGCCTCAGGGAGCTGTCTGGCATACACAAGAGCCAAAAGTGCAACGCATACTGATGAACTGAGGACCTGAGTCGCACGTTTCACCTTCATGTTACTGAAAGGTTTCTGGTAAATATGCCGGTCTGTCAGTTTCGGGGCTAATCGTAGTCGCATCTCGTGCGTGGAGTGGTAAAGTTGCACAATGTAGTTCCAGTCTACAGTTTCACTCCCGATGTGAAGCTTGTCGGCTTGCAGGTTGTTACGGGTGGTCTTTATCAGGTGCGGGACATCAAAATAAAATAGACACTTTCATTTCTTACTTTGAAGAATGGCTGCTCAACAGACACTCCAAGTTGATGCCCCAAACTTACGTTGGAGGCACCCTGGTCACAGACCACTGCTTTGATAGTAATGCCAATGTCCTTCAGCTGCTCAATCAATGACATAAGCAGGTTACGAGTTACAGAGGATGGTGTTGACGTATGCCCAATAGTGTATGCTACAGGTTGCACCCACCTCCTAGAAACTCCAGAGAGGAGGAAAACCTGGGCTCTGTCAGCAATACTGGAAGTTCGCTCAACACCATCATCTGCAAATCCGAGGACAACATCCTGCGCCACATCGTATGACAAGTTCTTCTTCAATATCATCTCGTCAAACACTAAAGTACAAATGCGGTCGCGTTCATTCCATGACTTTGTTTTTGACGCAATCGATGACATTATGCCTGGAATGATACCTGGCGTCATTTTGACATTGGCGAGCCACCTTCGTAGTGAACGCCGAGATGGTAGCATGAACACTGAACACATAAATCGGTATGCCCGCGGTCCATGAAAATTCAGATGGAGCGCGAATTTCTTCAGCCACAGTGGAAATCGCTTCCCCTTGCCCTTCGACCTATTCTTTATATGCGATGATATGAGGTGAAATACCTCTTCAGAAACATGAGGCCGAATTATTTCCAGAGCTTGAGAAGCTGTTTGAGGAGTCTTCAGCTGCTGTTTCCGCAGTCTGGCTATCGTCTTTCTGTAGCTGGAAATTCTTGCCTGGAGTCGCTTAATAACGTCCTCGGGACTTTTCGTGAGCTTGCGGCAAACAGGTGCAGGATGGTTTGGACCAGCTATAAAAATGGCAACAAGTCAGTGAGATTAAAAACAGTTCCGATAAGTGCGATACGATTTAACCAGTACAAGCACCACTAAGCAGTAGCATACCAGGTAAGGTGTTGAGTGAAGCCTGAATTTTCTTCTTGTGCTTTACCTTTTAAGCACTGTCAAAGCCAGTGAAACTTCTGACCACCAATTACGTTATTCTTTTACTAGTCATGTAAAATGTTCTGCACTAAATGTCTTCACATAAAATCCTTGATAACCTTGCAAGTTCGAAAGGCTGAAATAGCATGAAAATTTCTCTTGAAACCTCCGCTTGACATGTGTGTTCCATTTTCCCACACCTCCCCAGTCATTAGTAATACAAATGGTTAGATCGGTATGCCACACACACGAAGCAAAGACTATAGCTTATAAAGGGACCTAGAATTCTTTAAACTGATCCTTCTGGGACATATTGTATTATCTACTGGCTATAGAGGTTCACACAAATATGTTTCAGAAAGTGGCGAAAGCAAAACGGGACACTTACAGTGTTGACCTGGACCACAGTGGCCAGCGAAAAGACCAGAAGAGCTGGTTGCCTGACTTGGGTCTGGAAGAGTGCGCATATTAGGCACAGGCTGGTGCTTCAAAATAACTCTATATTACCGAGTACTGCAGAGTGTATTACTGCGGAGCTGCATGGGAGTGGGGAATTCTGCAGTCTGTCGGGCTCTGCCTGGTCTGGAAAGGTTTCATTATTAGACACAGAAGTGCACCATGACGAGATAACCTCTTACCAAGCACAGCACGGCTCGCTGCGACGGAGCTGCACTGGAGTGAAGGGCCAGACGAGCTGGTTGCCTGAGTGGGACCTGGAAGAGTGCGCATATTAGGCACAGGCTGGTGCTTTAAAATAACTCTATATTACCGAGTACTGCAGAGTGTATTACTGCGAAGCTGCATGGGAGTGTGGAATTCTGCAGTCTGTCGGGCTCTGCCTGGTCTGGAAAGGTTTCATTATTAGACACAGAAGTGCACCATGACGAGATAACCTCTTACCAAGCACAGCACGGCTCGCTGCGACGGAGCTGCACTGGAGTGAAGGGCCAGATGAGCTGGTTGCCTGAGTGGAACCTGGAAGAATGGGCTTATTAGCCTACATAGAAAAGTTACTTATACCTTTGTGTATATGAGGGAAACACATTATTACAATCACCTATTGCAGATGCCCAGTTTATGGGAGGACGAACAGTAGGCACAGCTGATCGCACTAGGGTTGTTTGCCCTGGGTCCATAAAATCTTTTGCAGTGAAGTGATCACTGCAGACACGATAGGTGGCATAGAGTTGCGAAGCAGACTTTCCAAGAAGATCGTACCTCTTGGCATAGTCGAGCCAAGCCTTTGACCTGGAATATATATTATTTTCCAATGTGTTAAATGTACACTTTGGAACAAAATGTTAGATGCCAATCTGCAACCCTCGCTTCGACATTTTGGCTCCGCTTGCATGCGATGGGGACATATTTTTATTTGGCAGGATTGCTTTGGATGTCTCAACGCACACAGACAAATTTGGGCTCCTGCTCCAGAGTAGTGCAAAAGTAGCTCAACTAAGAAATCATGGTTTTTGCACGAGAGGACGAACAGAAGGGAGTACAACAAGCACAAGCGCGCTTGTGCTTGTTGTCCACCCTTGCGGTTGTCCTTTCGCACAAAAAACATGATTTCTAACGTTCACCAACTCGTCCAACAACAGGTCATTTTATAGCTAATTAACAGCAGGTGCACATTCACATTTCTTTAGGAAAAGACAGTATCAGTAGAGAGCAATATTCACCCCACCATGAAGCAGCGCTTTTATAACTCAAATTTAGAGCCACATTAAAAAAACACGAAAATTCACCCCACCATGAAGCACCACATTTATAACCCCAATTTAGAGCCACATTAAAAGCGATACATTCAAGCTATGTGTGAGACAAATCAAGGGCTGCTTCTTTTCCTTAACAATTTTGTCATACAAGATTAATTTGTCAGTTTTTATCTTCAAAGACAAAGTGGTAAGTCAGTACTAAAATTAGTATAACTGACCTGAGATCGCTTAGCCCAAATCCCCACATTACAGTTAAGGCATCCAGTCAACTTTAGCGCTTGATTTAAAAGCGCATTCTAGTAATTAATTATATTGTGAAGAAAAATAAAAATATTGGGATTTTTTTATATGCTCAAGTATGCAAATGGTTCCAAGGAACTATTGACAAGAAGGTGCTCACGCCAACCTACCTTGCGTCACGTGGGATTCGGAAAAATTTTGTGCCGGGTTTCTTGTGCGTTTTACCATTGTTTTCGCACCATGCGACACAGCAGTAGCTACCGTAGTAGCAACCGGAGGGCATCTGAGAAAGAAAAAAATGTAAGATATAAACACAAATATTCGTAGCTCTTAGTACGATAGCGCAGCCCATGTAACAATAATAACACATACGGGAAAAACCGGCTGCTGTCTGAGGTTTATTTCGCAGCGTCTGTTGGACCTCTGAGCATGCAAATAACGAGTAAAACCAACGGACACGATACAGTTCGCTTTTTTCTCTTGCCCTTGTATGCGCACGCCGTGTTTTGCTCGCGACTAAGCAATAACAAAGAAATGAGAAAACGTCTTACCTTCTGAAGAAACCTGTTAGGCGCAGACAATATCCACGTTGTGCTCACATTTTGCTCGCAGTGCTCACATGTGCTCAACACAAAACGCGTTGACAGATGTCAGGCACCATGCGGTCACGCCGTCCACGCACGCACGCGTCCGTCCGTCCGTCCGTCCCGCTTTAACTCCAGCCGCTTTCTCAGAGCAACTGCAGGAACCGGAACTGGCCCGTACATCACGTGATCTTCTTGACGTAGTAAACAAAAACTACTTCACCCTTTATGATACTTGCAACAATTTTAAATATAATAAAATTAAAACTTGAGTATTTATTTATAACAAACCTCACGAAATATTTTCATTCTTTGGCACACTTGCACCACTTAGCGGTCGGTGAGAAAACTAAACGCTCGGCCGCGAAACGGCTCGAGTGGCCACTCTTTCCCTTGTGTAGGTTACTCTATGCTCACGGCACGACCGTGTGTGCAGGTGGACTGTTTTCGGGAGTCTCGGCCAGTAATACTTGTCACCAGGGATGGGCACTATATCAAATACAAGTATTTGAAATACGTATTTCAAATACTTTGTGTATTTGGCATTTGTATTTAATTACAAATCGGGTAATGTATTTGACATGTGTATTTGAATACTAAAATGTGGGTATTTCAAATACAATAGTAATTAAATACAATTTTGTGGGTGAAAATACATCCCTCAAATTTATTGTCACTGTCCAGAGCAGGAAGAAAACTATGTTCTGCACCGAATGCAGTGTCTCTCAATCAAGCACAAGCGTTTAGTGACTGATTATGGTGCTAGTCCAGGGCAAGAGTAGTGACGAAATCGACGTTCACGGGCAGACTGGCTAAATAAGTGCCTGTGACAACTTCTGATGCTTTCCAGCCTGATCTCCCTCCATATTTTTGCCTGGAACATTCTAAAAGCGCGGGTTGTCCAGATTTTCGTAACTGGTGCGAGTTGTTACAATAAAAAATTCTCTAGCTAGTGCTGCGCGTCTTGGTCGTCTCGGTTCTTTGGTGGTCTATACCAAAATGTAATCGACAAAAAGAGCTACTTGAACTCTGTACTTGTTTCACTTTTTAAGTCCAAGCTGATTACATTTTTTTGTGATTATATTTCTATTACGTTACTAGAGCCTCGCATCCTAACTCCCGAGTGTGCGATGCAAAATTAAAATGTGATACCCAGAAACCCGTTGCAGGTGCCCTGAAGTCGCTGACGCAGATTTTGAGGAACGTATTTGGAAAAGTATTTGGAGGAGACCAAATACATTTGGTTGTATTTGTATCTTGTACTTAAATGCTTTTTTGGAAATGTAATTAGATTTGTAATTAAATACATTTTTGACGATGTATTTTGTATTTGTATTTCGATACATATTTGCATGTATTTTGCCCATCCCTGCTTGTCACGAATCCGGGCGAGCGTCCTGCTGTAGCCAAGGTGTCCAGCCATCGGGTCGTCATGGCGTGCTTCAAAGATTTCTTCACGCAGGCTGACCGGAACAACCAGCAGCCAGGCAGGGTTGCTCGTTCCGAAGTTCTTCTTGAAGAGCACGCCTCGCCGCAGAACGAAGCTTGGCATGTCTCGGGCCAAGACTCGCGGAACTGAGCTTCCTTGACCTTCGAGGTGGTCGATCACGGCGCGAAGTTCGGGGTTGTCTCGTTGAAGTGCTCCCATGTAGGTATCTGTAATTGCTCCGAGAAAACGGGCGTCATCATCGTCGTCGGTGCTGTCGAGAGAAGATTTGACTGGGGCCCTAGACAAACAATCGGCGTCGTTATGCTTGCGGCCAGACTTATATGCACAATGGTCACGTCGAATTCTTGCAGTCGAAGGCTCCAGCGAGCGAGGCGTCCTGACGGGTCCTTGAGGTTGGCGAGTCAGCAGAGAGCGTGGTGGTCCGTGACAACGCGGAACGGGATCCCGTGCAGGTATGGGCGGAACTTTGTTAACGCCCAGACAACAACGAGACATTCCTTGTCGGTTGTCGAGTAATTTTTCTCTGTCTTGGACAGCGCCCGGCTTGCGTAAGCGATCACCCTCTCTGCTCCGTCTTGTCTTTGGACGAGCGCCGCACCTAGCCCGGCGTAGCTGGCGTCTGTGTAAACTTCCGTTTCCGCTGATGGATCGAAGTGTCCGAGTATAGGGGGCGACTGGAGTCTTTCCTTCAGTTCGTTGAGCGCTTGTTCTTGCTCCTCCCCCCACTGGAAGTTCACGTCGTCCTTTGTCAGGTGCGTGAGCGGTGCAGAAATCATGGCAAAATCGCGAACGAAACGTCTGTAGTATGCGTACAGCCCAAGAAATCTTCGTACAACTTTCTTGTCTGATGGCTTCGGAAAGTCGGCGACAGCGGATGTCTTTGCAGGGTCAGGACTTACAGCTTGAGCACTCACGACATGGCCCAGGAATTTGAGCTCACCGTAAGGAAACCGACATTATGACGGCTTCAGTGTCACTCCGGCATTCTGGATAACCTGTAGCACGGCTCGCAAACCTCTGAGGTGCTCGTCAAAGTCGCTGGCGAATACCAGGACGTCGTCGAGATAGACGAGACAACTTTGCCATTTCAAGCCGGAAAGGACGGTGTCCATTACGCGCTGGAACGTCGCCGGTGCTGTGCATAGACCGAACGGCATCACTTTGAATTCGTACAGCCCATCCGGCATGACGAAGGCAGTCTTTTCACGATCTCGTTCGTCGACCTCGATCTGCCAGTACCCACTCTTCAGGTCCATTGACGAAAAGTATCGGGCGTGGCGCAGCCAGTCCAGGGTGTCGTCGATGCGTGGCAGCGGGTAGACGTCCTTTTTTGTTACAGCGTTCAGTCGGCGATAGTCCACGCAGAACCGAAGGGTCCCGTCTTTCTTTTTCACAAGGACTACCGGTGAGGCCCACGAGCTGCTTGAGGGCTGGACAATGTCGTCGTCGAGCATTTCTTGGACCTGCTTCTGGATGATTTCTCTCTCATTTACAAAAACACGGTACGGTGACCGATGAACAGGAAGCGCGCTGTCTTCAGTGACAATTCAATGTTTCGCAACGGTCGTTTGGCGCACCATTGACGACGTGGAGAAACAGTCATTGAACTCGGCAAGAAGGTCACCGAGTTGCCGTCGTTGTTGGGGTAGGCAGGGTTGGGTCGATGTCAAACTGCCAAGGCGATGTTGTCTTGGGTGGCCATGAAGAGAGGTCTTTAGATATTCCGGCGATTGCGGCTGAGTCTGGGAGTTCCTCGGCGTGACCCACGGCGGTGCCTTTTGTAAGGTGCTGGGCCTACTGTCGGAAGTTCGTTACGAGTGCGACAGTGTGTCCGTCTTGGAGCTCCGCGACGCCTCTTGCGACGCCAATCCCTCTTCCTTGAAGCAACTGGAGGCTTCCTTCGAGCAAAACGTCGCCGCAGAAAGTCTAATCAACCCCGACGGGTACGAAAACACTTGACCGCGGTGGAAGGTTCACGTGGTTTGCGAGCACTCGTACCGCGGATGACGTCGCTTTGGGTTTCTCCGGTGATAGAGCAGGTTTTCGTAGCGTCAGCCGGTTTTCTCCGAGGTCGATGACGGCGCCATACTCGCAGATAAATTCCATTCCGAGGATAACGTCTTTCGAACAGTCTTGCAGAACGACGAACTTGAGAGGGCACGTCTCACCGTGGATCTCAACGCGAGCTGTGCATCTGCCAACCGGCGTGATGAGGTGCCCTCCGGCTGTTCGTATTTGAGGTCCATCCCACGGCGTCGTGACTTTTCGAAGGCGACGGGACAGCCTCCCACTCAAGACTGAGTAGTCTACTTCGGTGTCCACGAGTGCTGATGCGTCGTGGCCGTCGATGACGACGTTTAGGTTATTGGACACCGCTGCAGGGGCGTCGTTTCGGTCTCTGGTAGCGTTCAAGTGGGGGCCCTCCGACGTTCGTGGAGGATCTTGGCGTCGGTCGTCTTCGGTAACTCCACCTCCAGGGGTTGCCGCGCCTAGTTTCCCCGGCGTGGAGCAAGGGGCGACAGGCTTTCACGTCGGGGTCGGTGCATGGGCGAAGCTGGACGTCGTGGCGACGGCGACCGGAACTCTCGGCGGGACGCAGGCTCGGGTGACTGAGGTCGTCGAAGGTACTCGTCAATCTCCCGAAGGCGTTCACCATACCGGGGGCGCGCGTCGTTTGGGTGGAATCCGCGCAGCCCGAGTCGTCGGTATGGGCATCGGCGGTACACATGGTCGGCTTTCCCGCAGTGGTAGCAGAGCGGGCGCCGGTCGGCCGTTCGCCACACGTCGGTCTTCCTCGACGAGGGTTGCTCCGGGCGGACGTGCTGGACTTGTCCTTCCTGGCGTCGAGGATACTGTGCCATCGGAGGGTCTCGTCGGGGTGGCGCCGTGGCCTGGCGGTTAGCTTGCGGCGGTCGTCGGGGCATGGCGGCGTAGCTCAAAGTCGGCTCCTCTGGCGTCGTCGTGTTGATCGGAACCTCAGGTTGGAAGGCTCGGTGAACTTTCTGCCGGACGACCTCGGCGAGCGACAGTGAGGACGGGCGATCCGCAGCGGGAAGTATCTTGCGGAGTTCTTCCTGGACGACTTTACGGACGATCTCTCGAAGGCTGTCGGCACTGCTGGTATTCAGGTCCAGAAGGGAAGCAGCGACAGTTGGGGCAGCAGGCGCGCCGGCGATTCGATGGTAGTGGCTTGCTCGGGCCGTCAGTGCGCGCTCGATGTTGGTGGCTTCCCTCACAAAAGCATCGACGGTCGTCGGGAAGTTGCGGACCAGGCCTCCGAAAATTTCTGCCTTGACGCCACGTATAAGGACTCGAAGTTTCTTTTCCTCGGCGGCCTCCGGATCGGCTCGGGCACTTAGCCGCAGGACATCCTCAACGAACCTGGTCATGCTTTCGTTGGGGCCCTACACCCTTGTTAGAAGTAGGTCCTCTGCTCGCTGGCGGCGGCGGTGGTTAAGGAACGTCCGCTTCAGTTCGGCGACGCAGGACTCCCATGTAGTGAAGGAGGTGTCGTGGTTTTCAAACCAGTGCCTCGAGGTGCCATCCAGCGAGAAGTGCAGGTTCTGGAGGCGCTGCTCATCCGTCCATCCGTTGTGGCGAGCAACACGTTCGTAATGCTGCAGCCAGTCTTCGACTTCCTCGTAGGCTTCGCCGGGAAAGGGCGTCGGAGTGCTGGGAGTGACGGGCAGGATGACGACGGGTGCGGTGGTCATGGTCGGTATTTTCTTTCTCCGGTTCTCGGGCAAGAGACCCAATTCGGGGGACTGAGCTCTGGTCCGACGGCTTCTTCGGGCTTCGGCGTCTTCGGCGAAGGGTAGCCTTCCGGGGCTGAGCACCTCACTCGGGCGGGGTGTCTTCGTAGGGGTACGCTTTACGGGCATAGGATGGTACCCCGCATCTCCACCAAAATGTCACGGATGACAAGTGCTGAGGCGACGAAAACTGAAGTAAACTAAACGTTTAATGGGGGCGAACTTGTGCCCAAATTAATAAAAGGAAAAAGAAACAGAAGAAAGCAGGAGAGCATCGCGGGCGTCGATGTCGGCGAAACCGCAGGATCGAGCGCTGAGGCGAGACTGAGTCCGGTTCGCCACGCGGCGCCCCTTATGTAGTACATGCGCGAGCTTCTGGAATAATCGGCATAGAATGTTCGACGCGTAGAACATTCGGACCTCGAACAGGCCCAAAAGGATTCTCGAATCTACCAGAAAACTAAATTGCAGGAATAGCAAAAGATGTGCCGCTGCCAGGAATCGAACCCTGACTTTTCGCGTGGAAGCCAGGTGCGATAACCGTTAGGCCACGCGCGCGCTGCCAATTTGGCCAGCTGCGCGCGCGGCAATATCGATTCCTTAAAATATCTCTTTGTATTTTTAATGAATGATATTGTGGTATAATGTTGATGTTTGTTTCTGGTTTCTAAAACCAGAAACCAGAAATGGTTTCTAAAACCAGGCGCAAATACTATCTGAACTGAAACAAGTTCGGCGGATGTTAGTGTCTTGGGACAGAAGCTCCAAGCATCTGAGGCTACCTGATGGCTGCACCAAGCTGCCGGCAACAAACCTACAATAACTGGGCGATATCGAAAGGTATCTTTAACGAAAATCGAACGTAGAGGCTCTGGTGAGTGCAGTATTTTATAATCGAGATTATATTCGGGTTGCTAAGTGCCTTTTACTCCACTCCAGGTCCAGTACTTCTCACAGAAGGGTAATTACGACCACAACGATTGTGTGAGAGAGGTTGTAACGTACTTAGTTGCGAACGAGGCAGCCCTTCAGCTAAGTTGGGCTATTTTTTGAGCGAGAAAAATCAGCTTTAAAAAAAGTTCCAGGTAATACTGAATATAATATTGAGTAAGAATGGTTAACTCTAAATTACTTAATTTTCGCAATATTTGCTTTAGTGTTCTTTCACTTTTACAAAACAAATAAAATGCGAATTCATGATTACTTGTCACAGGTGACTGAAGCTTGTCATATATGACAATTGACAGACAACTCTATTTTTATATGTAAAGCTCTAGCAATTTTATGACTTCTGACCTGTATGCAATGATGTAGTCAATTTGTAGCGAATGTCTTCCAGATCACATTATAGAGGGCACGGCATCTACAAATCTAGCGGTTTCCTGCGTTCTGTAATCTTCCATTACGGTTAAAATAATTTGATTAAGTATACCTAATTGCTGATTGGCAATTAACACGTCCGAGATTTATACAGGTGTGACGTTGCTATCCGTCACAACACCTGAGTGTGTGTATGTTATAGAGGGTCGTTTCAAATTAGGAGACCTTGTGAATATGAACAAGTTTTACTTTGAGAATTAGAATAAAATTAAGAAATCGGGAAGAAAACGTAGGAAAAATAAGAAAGTAAACTGGAATAAATGAAGAAGAAATACTATCTACACGAAGCAAGAGTAAATGTCATAGTCCGTAGATATCCACAGATCAACGTAGGTGACTCAGTCAGTGTTCGTCAGCATCACTCACAGTCAGCCGTCTTCCTTCTGTGTCTGCTCGTCGCGGGAGAAGAATGGAGGTCGACGTCGATCGGGACCCCTTCGCAAAGTCCCAGGGTCGATGACGGCGTCTGTTCAGGCTTCCGAAGGTCGGCTTCCACCGCCTGCCCAACCGGCCCTTTTTGTTCCGTCCTCTTCTTCCTTTTTTCTTCCTCTTCTTCTTTCTTCTCTACCCCCACCGTCGCACCATTCTCGCACACCACACACACTCAACCCAAAAAAAAAATTTCCTTCTAGAAAATTTAGACATCTAGAAACAAGAATCCCCTTTGTACCTTCAACTAACCGCCTAAACATTCAATGAAGTTCTGCGGGAAACTAACTTTCACACTAAGAATTCAACACTATGTCGCGCCCTAAAACAACCACGGGTAACTATCTGTCAGTATAAGAGAACTCTGTTCACACTGGTCCCCGACTGCGGAGGGCGTAAGAATGGGACATTCCAGAAGGTTCTGGGGGTGCCATCGGCAACTCTTCTATACGTTCAACCGAAGACATTGGGGGCATTGTCTGCTGCACATTGGTGGTCATTCTCCCGGTCACGTCGAGCTCTTCGAAAATCCCCGGTGCGATCTGCTCTCTATCTGGGTACCCGACCGTTGTTCCTTCGTTTCCGGCAGGTCCCCGTGGCGCCAAATTGTGAGGTAAGGATGAGAAAGAGCATTCCTCGTCTTGAGAGCGTTTGTGGTGGTTGTCTGCTAACTCCGGGATTCGCCTTTCCCCTGCCGTCGTTTTCCTCATCCTGTTCACGTGGAGCACTTTCCGCTCCCCAGTGCGGGCATTCTTGACACAATACGTAACCTCAGATAGTTTTTGAATCACGTGGTACGGGCCTTCCCACTTAGGAAACAGCTTCTTTGATATTCCTCGTTTAACGGCCTTTACTTCAATGTACACGAGATCGCCTATGTTGTAAGTTGCTCTTTGCGAATTTCGATCGTACAGTTCTTTTCTGTGTTCAGCTGATTTGGCTAGTTTCTCTCGTGCTGTTTCATGAGCCATTGTAAGTCTGTGACGTAGTTCATGGCAGTAATTCTGAGGTGTATCGTAATTGACAGGTGGTGGCTCATATAAGAGATCCGGCAAATCAGCGTTACGTCCGTATAGTAAGTAGAAAGGCGTCTCATCTGTACTTTCATGTTTGGCTGTGTTGTATGCGAACATACAATATGGAATCCATTGGTCCCAGTCTTTCTGGTCAGCACGCACATAGTGGGATAGCATTGAGACCAAGGTTTGGTTAAGTCGCTCTACGGCTCCGTTGCACTGGGGATGATATGCTGTTGTTTGTAGCTTCAGTATCCTTAGCAATGTGCATACATCCTGGAACAGTCTTGATGTAAAATTAGGGCCTTGATCTGTCAAGATTTGCTGAGGCACCCCATGGCGAAGGATTATGAGTTCCACAAACTTTTTAGCAACAGTTTCGGCTTTCTGGTCTGGCATCGCGACGACTTCTGAATATTTGGTAAGATGGTCTACAAACACCAGAAGATAACGATTTCCTTCCGTCGTAGTCGGAAATGGCCCCACAACATCCATTCCTGCCCTTTGAAATGGGTGTGCAACCTCTTCGAATACTTGTAGAGGGGCTCGCCTTCTGTTGTGGGACGCTTTGTGACGTATGCACGACACACACTGGGCACAGTAGTTCTGTACTTTCTTTTGCATTCCGTGCCAGAAGTACTTTTCTCGGACTCTTTCACTTGTCTTGCCCGTCCCTCGGTGTCCAGAGTAAGGTGTGTCATGATATAGTTGGATCACGTAATTTTTAAGCGATTCGGGGACAACAATTCGGTTCTTCACAAGGCGGTCTTGCTTCAACGTAGTCTGCTCTCTCTGGCAAAGAAGGCCTCGAGAGTCGATAACATAGCATCCGAACGTCTTATCCGGTTGCTCTTCGCACTTGGAGATGAGCGTGATTAACTTTCGATCCTCTCGCTGTGCACCAATAAAACGATCGACATCACAATGTGGTTCATATTGAATAACTTCTCTGACCACAGCTCTGCTTAATGCGTCCGCGTTCTGATTCATTTTTCCAGCCCGATGCTCCACTTCAAAGTTATATTCTTGTAGCAGTAAATTCCAGCGTGATAAACGAGAACTGGGGTCACGGGCGTTCATCAGCCATTTGAGTGCACGACAGTCGGTTAACAGCTTGAACTTTCTTCCATACAGGTAACACCGGAACTGCTTGACTGCCCAGACTACCGCCAAACATTCTTGTTCCGTTGCTGCATATTTTTGTTCGGCCGGATTCAATTTCCTGCTTGCATATGCAATGGGGTGCTCGTTTCCTTCGAACTCTTGCGTCAACACGGCTCCCAGTGCACTTTGAGAAGCGTCCGTTATCAGAATAAATGGTTTCGAAAAGTCTGGGAACCTCAACAGAGGAGCTTGCGTCAGTTCATGTTTCAGAACCTCAAAAGCCGCTTCAGCTTCAGTGCTCCAGCTGAAAGTGACCTTCTTTGACGTGAGCGCAGTCAAAGGTTTGGCTTTTTCGGCAAACTCTGGTATGTGACGCCTGTAATATCCAATGAGACCAAGAAATTGGCGAACTTCTTTGACTGTTGTTGGTCTTGGAAATTCATTAACACAGCGCGTCTTTTCTGGATCTGGTCGAACCCCGTTTTTCGACAAAATGTGTCCGAGGTACTTCACTTCTTGTTTAAGAAATTGACATTTTGAGGGTTTTAATTTCAGTCCTGCCGCTTGTAGTCTCCTCAGGACAGTCTCGATATCTTTAAGATGTTGGTCGAAGCTCTGGCTGAAAATGATGATGTCATCTAGATAGACGTAGCATGTCTTCCCAAGAATGCCAGCCAAAATTGCATCCGCCGTACGCTGAAAAATGGCGGAGCTATTAACCAATCCCATTGGCATCCTTTTCCACTGATACTGCCCACTTGGTGTATTGAAAGCGGTCTTCTCTTTATCGCTCGGTTCCATCTCTATTTGCCAGTAACCGGCGGCCATATCTACGACAGAGAAGTAGTGAGCAGACCCCAAGAGAGCAAGCGTTTCCTCAATATTGGGCAGTGGGTAAGGATCAACTCGGGTCACTTTGTTCAAATCTCTGTAGTCGATCACAAACCTGAATGACCCATCTGCCTTCTGTACCAACAAAGCAGGAGCGCCCCACGGGGATGTCGAGTGTTCAATTATGTCCTTCTCCAGCATTTCCTTGACCTGCTGTTCCATATCTTCTCTCTTTGCATAAGGGATTCTATAGGCTCTTCTGTATACAGGTGCGTCTACTAAGGTTGGCACGCGGTGCTTTATCACGTCGCAACGTCCAAGGTCTAGTTTATGAAGAGAGAATGCGCTCTTGTACTTTGTAAGAAGATCTAGGACTGACGTTTTTTCTCCCCCTGCAGATGGTCAAGATCGAATTGCTCAGTACGACGCCACCCTTCTCTTGCCTGTGCGCTGCAACGCAAAACGGGCTCTCCAGTCGACCCTTCGTTCACAATACTTATGAAATCTCCAACTAGCTGATTCTTGGCTACACGAAGTTCCTGTAATGTCAGGTTGGCCATTCTCACCGGTACCTCGCCATCGCTATTGATTCGAACGGCCACATCTGCTCCTAATAGTCCGTGTGTACCTATTTCGCGCATCTCTACAACACCATCTCCTGAAATCGGCATCAAATGCTTCACTCTGGCAAGCGCCATCGTCTCCGACATTGGTGGTATTACACATTCCCTCGTAAGAAATACAGGAGAACGTACACTTTCGGTTGATGGTACATCAGATAGTGCGGGGTGATCGTCGTCTTTTCTCCAGTTAAGAATAGGGACGCTTTGCCCTCCTATCCTAAGAATGCCCTCCGATGCCAGAATATCTATGCCATACTTTCGCACAACATCTTGGCCGAATATTCCAGCAACTGGAAGCATAATAACCTTGTCCAAGCATGCAAAACAGAGATGTTGAAACGTAGTGGTTCCTATCTTGAAAGGAACGTCAAAACAACCGCTCGTTTTCAATGGCTTCCCCGTAATTCCAATCAGTTCGGTGTGGGCATGCGCTTCTGAAAGGCTGAAAGGAGCACCTCCCTTAAGATTTCGTAACACAGACTCTTTCATGAGCGTTACCTTAGATCCAGTATCGATAATAAATTCGGCCACTGTTGTTCCTACTTGGCACTGAACCATTGGACTGCTCTCACCACATAATCTAACTAACCCCGCTTTCGTATCGGCTTCCTTCTCGATGGGGTCATTTGAGAGGAGCCGTTCTAGTTTTCCTGGCGTCTCCCCGTGACTTGCCCATCTTTTCTTTGACCCCGTCCTTTTCCCGTGTTTCCATCACTTCGAAACATCAAGGCCTGACAATTTCGTGCAATGTGGCCTAGTTGTCCACAGTTGAAACACCTGGGAGAGTAACATCTCTGTGCATAGTTCGAACTACTCTGGTCCCTAGTCTCCCGAGCTGCCGTTCCTTCCTGCAGCATTGCTTCGATTCGTTCAAGACGGCTTCGCACTTCTTTAAGTTCAGAGTCATTTGCAGCTACTGTCCGTACCGCTTGGCTTGATGTAACCTGTTGGTCATTCCTCTCCTCCTTATGTGCTACGCTGACAGCCTCCTCAAAGGACTTAGGACCTCTAGAGAGAACAAACCGCCTCACTGGATCTCTTAGGCCATGCACATATTGCGTGAGCATTTGATCTTCCAACAATTCTCTAGCAGCGTCCTCCTTCTGTTTGGCCCGTTCACCTTCGTAAAGGACCAAAGTTCGCTGCCCCAGTCTTTGCACACGGGTCGCGAAGGCTCTGACATCCTCATCTGCTTGTTGACGAGCCCCCATAAACTTCTCAAGTCGAGCGCTTCGTGATTCGCTATCGAATCGTCCAAGGAGCAACTGTTTGAAGTCTGTAAATGATGCGACGGATTTCATCCTCTCTTCATGCCACGCGAACTCGTATGCCCTCCCTGACATTTTGCACTTGGCAATTCCTATTTTCTGCGTGTCGTTCCAGCCACCCATCTGTGCGACCTGTTCAAGCACTAAAATAAAATCGTTTACGGAGGTTCCGTTACCATCCCCGGAAAATATGGGCACCATTCCTCCCAATGCCAGTACAGTTGCCCCCAGAGATCCTGTCATTGCTTGTCCATTCCCTTCTCCAGGGCCTGAGGTTGCTTGATTCATTTTCACAAGGCTCGCAAGTAGGAGGGTTCCTCCCACCACTTTAGGATGTCGAAATTATTTGAAGTATCCCACCGCTGCCACCATTTGTGACGTTGCTATCCGTCACAACACCTGAGTGTGTGTATGTTATAGAGGGTCGTTTCAAATTAGGAGACCTTGTGAATATGAACAAGTTTTACTTTGAGAATTAGAATAAAATTAAGAAATCGGGAAGAAAACATAGGAAAAATAAGAAAGTAAACTGGAATAAATGAAGAAGAAATACTATCTACACGAAGCAAGAGTAAATGTCATAGTCCGTAGATATCCACAGATCAACGTAGGTGACTCAGTCAGTGTTCGTCAGCATCACTCACAGTCAGCCGTCTTCCTTCTGTGTCTGCTCGTCGCGGGAGAAGAATGGAGGTCGACGTCGATCGGGACCCCTTCGCAAAGTCCCAGGGTCGATGACGGCGTCTGTTCAGGCTTCCGAAGGTCGGCTTCCACCGCCTGCCCAACCGGCCCTTTTTGTTCCGTCCTCTTCTTCCTTTTTTCTTCCTCTTCTTCTTTCTTCTCTACCCCCACCGTCGCACCATTCTCGCACACCACACAGGGGTCGTGCGATTTGGTGTTTTAGGTTCTATAAAGGACCATACTTGTGTTGGTGGAGCCGCTACGCTGTCGTCTGTGGGAAAAGTGGTGAAGCTGTGGCTGGCAGACGTACCAGACACGAATGGAAGACGCAACCAATGTAAGAAAGTCTCCTGTGCATCCGAGTGAACTCAAGACCATCCCCTTATATTTGACGTGTTGGCATATTTTTTAGACATTTAGGGCTTGTACACCTGCAGCCTGCCATTGAATATATACTGCTTTCAAAAGAAAATGTTTGGTTTATTGGTTTTTTGTGATTGCTTTATTTGTGTACTGATGGAGCTAAAAAGTAATGAAGATTAAGGTAGCACAGCAATTTCTCTGTGCCAAGAGAGCTGAACACGGGACGGGATGACATTATTTCTCTCTATATGTTATTTTATTTCTCAATATGTTATTTCTCCCTGTACATGCAAACATAAGCAAAGCAACACTTCTATTTGACTCTAATGCTTTGCATGTGTTAATACGGAGGACAGCATTAAAGATGTTTCAAAATTATGCCTTGCTCTGGTGGCAGTGAAAATACTGCACTCAAGTGTGCCTTAAGAACACCATCAAGATGGCAGGCCGATTTCAAAAGTCTTCATTTCTACTGATGAATTTGTCTTGTTGATTGTCTTGAACACAGAATTTCGTGCAATATTTTCACCTTTGCTAGAAGGAGGCATAATTTTAAAAGCTGACAATTGGTGTTTCTTGAAATGGCGAGAGCGGTGGTTTTCAACCATTGATGTTTCGTGGACCTCTTGTGGATTGGCGGAGATGATGGAAGACCCCATTCGTGGTGAGGGGAAGGGAAATGTACATGTTAATTAAAATATTGATTGAACATATTAATATAATTAATGACTACTGTGAAGTAGACTTCGCCCATAGTTATACACATGAAAAAATTTTACCCGACCTTGGAACGTTTTTTTTTTTTTTGTTTTAATCTAATATGATGCAGCTTTTATATCCAGGCTTGAGGCAGGGCTTCGCGGACCGCTGGAATGCCTTCGCGGACCCCCATTTGAGAACCACTCGGCTAGAGAAGGGTTGCTTTCCAAGGCAAGTCAGTGGCTGGACGAGCTTGGGACGAGCATGGCCCGACATTGGCTTTGTGTTGGGCCTTGTCTGGTTGCCAGTCATTGACCAGTGATTTGCCACTGGAAGGGCAATGCAAAACCCCATTAATGGTCCGGGCACTTTGGCCAGGGTATGGCTATTGAATTTTACATCAGAAACCGATGTTGGGGCACAGTGTTGCCAATCAATTTTACTGCCTGGGTAAGGGACTACATATAGCTATATATAGCAATTATTGACACAATATATGGATATATCTGTTACGATACCTACACATATATGCCGTTCCCTTGCCATATACACCACTAATTCCTATTGAAAAAGGCCAATATGAACTTGGCTTATTGTTAATATTGTCTTCCAATGAAGTTGATGGGACCCAATAAAAACTTATTCTTATACAATTAACCCAATGCGCACGATGGGAATTCATATCGGAGCTCAATATCCCGATATAGTGTCCGGTTAATGGTAGACAACACGATATTGGAGCACAATACCCCGATACAATGCACGGTCATTGGAAGAGAATACAACATCGCGTGCATATTGGTGACCGACATGGACATAGTGTACGGCCACACGATTTATAAATATCGGTCGTCGATCACGGGCCCAAACGAGCATACAATATGATATCGCGTGCATATATCTCAGAACGGATACCAAGTTACCAACATGAATTACGTCGGCATATAGCGCGGACAAGAGGAAACGTAGCACTATATTGAG
The DNA here is from genome assembly GCF_016920785.2 of Ixodes scapularis. Classification (NCBI taxonomy): domain Eukaryota; kingdom Metazoa; phylum Arthropoda; class Arachnida; order Ixodida; family Ixodidae; genus Ixodes; species Ixodes scapularis. The sequence continues at coordinate 77,391,530 of NW_024609838.1, read as the reverse complement.
TGTTCGTGAAACAACATGTGGTTTTCGGTATGCCCATATATATGACATCACGTGAATAATATCGTAAAACAGCGCAAGTTACCATACGGCAAAACTCGAGAGAAAGATATTGGGTGTGGATACACATGAGACAGAAACGTTATGTGTTGCGAACACAATGCATTGATCGACAGCGCAAGTATGTACAGCTGTTGGTACGGCACACAGTACACACAGCCTCGCCCGCTTGAATTGCTAGACAACCACCAAACCATTTAGAATAACTAGCTGGAACACTAGCGGCCTACCTTTCAATGAAAAAGCCCAACAACGACGTGTTTATTGGAATGATCGTTTTCCAACAAATGTTTATTGCAGTTGTTGTAATGCAACAAAAGTTGACCGCCAAACGATAAACCCGACGTACCGCGATACGAATCGATGTTGCAACACAACATCGCAATACAACAAGAAACTATCGGTGCTGGGACCCAAATCGAACGCGATACGTGACAATGTTGGTACGCACGATAAAACAATGAGGGTGAATAGGTTTGACAGGCCACGTGCATGTAGTTGTTTGTTTCTTACGCGTATATTTATCGATATTGACCCACCTTTCTTGGTAATCGTATGTCGTACACAAAATCCACGACAACATGCGAGCACATTTCACCCACCACTCTTCGACAACCGATTCGCGAGATTCACATACTCTATAAAAGACGACGTGAACAATACGTCCATTTGCGCCATCAAACGAAACGTTACAGCCTCCTTTTTTGAAAAGTGGAGCTCCCATCGTCAACACGCGCGCGCCCAGCTCGAGTGTGGGAGGCAGTTCGAAGGTAGCGAGCCTGCGCTGTAGCCGCGCCGGCCGAGCCGCCGATCGCCGAGCCAGCCGAGAATGCGCTCTACGTATACGCCCTTCGTCACGCAACCCGGCGTGACCGGCGGATGACAGTTCGTCGCGCTTTTTGCTCGTGGGCTCCAAGCGAAGCCAACACACCGTCAATCGCTTCGAAAGGTACGTATACACGACTTTTTTACTTGCAGCATTGAGTGCTTTGGTATACACTGATCAAAGTAAACACCGAAGGACAGAAAGGATACATGAAGTTTTGAAATCGCAGCTTATTTGAACGCACGTCTCTCCTGGTGGAAGCCTCTAGCTGTGGTCTGTTGCAGGCATCATTTTGACTGCGTGTACTCCGATGTAACGTCAGTGAGTGTTCACCCTCTACTAGCTTTGCTATCTTGTTCTCTCATGTGTGGAATAGGCATAAAAACCACACGTAGAAACCAGCGCCGCGTCTCTTTCGGGTACTCAGCCTTCAGCCCCCTTCCTTCCGGCGTGCTTTCTGTCGGGACCGTTGGACACATCGGATTCGCTGGCACGTTCGAAGAGGCGTTGTTTGAAGCTTACGAGTCGCCGAAGTGATCCCGGGACTTCTCTTTAGGAAAGTCGCGATCGACGCTCGGCTCTGAGCTCGTACTTTTTTCCTTCCGGGTAGACCATGAGTGCCGACCACTGATCTGTGGTGCCGACTGGCACCGAACAAAGTTGAGAAACGCTAGCGAGTGAGTCAGAGTTTTCTGACGCCGCCTAACTGCCCTGCTATCGGCTGCGCAAAGCAAATGGTGTGAAAACAAAAACATCACGAGTTTTTTTTATTTTTTAGTTGCTCATGTTTCACACCAATCAACGCAAAGTGAATCGCGGCTGTACGTCGGTTGATTCATTACTGTGCCTAGATTGTCGATTGTATCTCTACAACGGAGCCTTTTGGCTGTGATCTTATTCTGATAACGGTATATATTGCCTTTTCATCTTAGCTGCACACCTTTAGCCGACCTTCTACACATTGCACTCCATGTCAACTTGTCGCTGGTGCTTGAGACTAATTGGAAGTCACTGTTTGCTCACTCCTTGGTGCACATATTTTATGTTCAACATTAGGTATCTGAAGGAGGCACCATGAAACCCTGGAATTTGTTCAGAGGTACCTCAACATACTGTATTAAAGTGCCGTTTTGTGTGTTGTAGTTTCATACAAAACAAATTTGCACTTTTGTTCTAATATACCCTATAACTGTTCGCTACAATTAAAGTTACAATTAAACATTGGCCACGAGAGGTGACTCGGCGAACGTGGTCGAAAACCTTCTGGCATAATTTTCTCCATTGGTCATTTCGGATGTTGACCAATTTTCTTGTGAATAATGAGTGTTATTTACATATGTTTCTTCTACTTTTCGTAGAGGTACTTCAGTTAGATAACCACAGCAAAGGCAGCAAGACAGTCTAAAGGGGTCACACAAAGGATAACGGCATTCCTGCTCGAGTTCAGAGTCTTGGCACCGAACTTCACTGAACATAATGGTACAGTGCTAATCACACTTGTCTATAACGCGCGAGCGTGCGGCTTTCTCCGGGGAGCGCTAGACTGGTGGCATTCGCGAAAACTAAGCTAGTCACGTGGCGCAACATAGAACGGCCCGCTCGAGGGGTGTCCTGCCCACTCTATCAGCTGGCGGCGAACGCGAAAGACTGCTCACACGCGTTTTACAAACATCATTGCTCGTACAATAAACAAACTAAAGCATTAAGGCGCATCAACGATGTCGTCATCAAAAAACAAAAATATATCATAAAGCACTTTACTTTTATCGCTTATCAAGCTGATAGAGTGGCCACGACACCCCTGGAGCGGGCCGTTCCATGTTGCGCCACGTGACTAGCTTAGTTTCCGCGAATGCCACCAGTCTAGCGCTTTCCGGAGAAAGCCGCACGCTCGCGCGTTATAGACAAGTGTGATTAGCACTGTACATTCCCTTTCCTTAACTTTCCCTCTGAAATGTTTATTTTTTATTTTTTTTTTTTGTAGAAAGGGTAATACAACGTTTAAACAGCCGTACGTTTATAAATGGTCTCTGTACCAGACAATATGATGTCTTGGGCCCGCTTCAGACGGTGCAACCTTTCCAGCAATTTCGGGGTTGCTGGCGGGTTGTACCCTAGCTTTCACTAGATCAACACGAATTGCTGAGGCGTGGTCTGGCTCGAAACGGACGAGTAACTTGGACAACTCGGAGACGTTAGAAGCGGCAGTTTTGGCTCAAATCTAGAACTTACTTTGGCACAATTGTGGTGGACCAGAGAAAAGCCAAACCCTGCATGGCCGAAATACCCAATCAGGCGTTGCTTTGGTAGTTATGGCTCAAGCCTGGCACTTAATTTGGCACAACTGTGGCGGACCAGAGAAAGGCCGAACTTGGTGTGGCCGAGATACGCAAATTAGGCGTTGCTTTGGCGGTTAGGGTTCAAGTCTGGCACTTACTTCGGCAGAACTGTGGCGGACCAGAGAAAGTCCAAACTTGGCATGTCTGAAATACCCAAATTAGGCGTTGCTCTCGCAGTTATGGTTCAAGTCTGACACTTACTTTCTACCAAACTTGACATTTTCGAAATACCCGAATTCGGCGTTGCTTTTGCAGTTATGTCTCAAGTATGGCACTAACTTTGGCGCTCCTCTGGCGTACCAGAGAAGAGCCAAACTTTGGCATGCCCTAGGATTGCCCAAATAAGGCTATAGTTAGGCACCGTACTTTGGCACTGATGATTGCCATGGTGAAAAACCTAACTGCGCCAAAGTTGGGCTCTTATGTTTTCGAGACCTTTGCCCAAGTTGGGTATTCCTCTGGCATGCTACCTGGGTTCTGCCAAAGTAAGTGCCAGACTTGAGCCATAACTGCCGCAGTAAATTAATTTGGCGAATCGGGGTATTCCGAAGTTTGGCTCTTCTCTGGCTACCCACTGAAGTGCCAAATAAGTGCCAAAAGTGGCAAAGAAAACCGAGAGGCCTGCCCAAGTTTGGATACCTCTGGTGTGTCACAGAACTGTTCTTTCACGCGCCCCAGAAAACAATTAAATTAAATAAGCGTAAGACAAACGATGGTCAGATGTCATCACCTCCGTTCCCAAGCAGCACGGCAATCCTTTGCAGTATCGAGGCCAGTACCGGCCGAAAGTCGGTTCCAATATCGCTCAAATGTCCAGTTTTGCACCACCGTTTGATAACCGGCAGGTATTGCTGTACAGCCCTTTTGCCCCGGCCCAGCGTTCGCGCAATATTGTGGAAATACTCTCCGATGCCTCTGCTCCGTATTGGCCGAACGTCGTGCCAGTATCTCTAGGCTGCATATCATTTGTTCCATATCCAATCACATATATGGACACACAAAATTATTTTATCGCTTCCAGAAATTGATTAAACCACTATCATTACACACAGTGGATTCTCGACATATTTACAAAGGTCTAACTTCTCTGTAAAACGGAAAGCCAATTACAAAATAGAATTAACACTGTCCTCATGCCAAGCAAAACTCATCACAAAAAAAAAACGCGGAGATCGAGAGGAAAGCAGGACTAATATCAGACGCATGATTGCAGTGTACTTACTAATAAAAAAGCGATATCATGTAATCCTCGTGTAATGGTCGCGTGGGGCCATTATAAATGAGTGGAAAGAGACAGGAAAAGCATGGATAAAGACAGCGCCCCGAAAGGCCTGTAGAGATGCTGAAAAGGCTTACATTGCCGGCGCGTGGGCCGCGGGGTGCCGAGGTGCGGGACCCAAGGCGGGAACCCCGACGAAAGAAAGAGACGTCACACCAGCTCGGATTTTTTGTGAAGACTGTTCTATTTTCAATATGTACATCAATCCAGAGACAGCGCGTGCTCTATCAAGCACGTGGCATCATCTCCTAGTAACAACACAAACCATGACTTCTTGCGCCTTCTAGCTTGTTGATGGCACACTACATCTTTTCCCCTCTTAGAAAAAAATGACTGTTGGACAATTTGGTACCGACCGAAGAAACAGCTTACTCTTTTTTTTAACCATATATAAATTGACACGTACACAAAATCTTACCAACATATCACTACAAGCAAAATTAATTATGAAGTGGTCGGAGAAAATAAGGATAAAGAAATACATTGGAAAGATACAATCATTAATGCTACACTTTGTACTATGTTGAGCAGAATTCAGTTAGACTGAAAAGTGCTCTCTTCACTGCAACCAAAATGCCACTGACGAGTCCTTTAGAACAAATAACAACACTTTCAAAAATCTCACGGTTTGACAAGTCATTTGAAACAAAGATTAACACTTTCACTTCCACGAGTGAAATGGCTGACTAGTCCTTGGAAACATAAAGAATAACATTTTCACTTTAAACGCTTTGACCGAAACCTCTAGTACATAACATGGAAACTTGATACTACAAACAAACGGGAGAAGTGCTAAGAAAAAATTTGTTCACATCTATATTAAAAAAATGCATTGCACGCTTCATGAAATTTCAAACCACTATGACTTAAGTCCCTTTTTTTTTTTTTTTTTTTTTAAGGAGCATCCTTGGAGTATTATCGTGGACAATATGAGCTGAAACAGCGCTCCGGCCGGCGCGCGGTACTACCTGCGCCGCCTGTCGCCGTGCTCCGCACACACGGCGCACCCTGAGGTCGAGACAAATTATCACTTGCGCTCGCTGCGCCACTGTGCTCTTCCGGCCGTCTGCTAAAGAAAGTATTGTTCGACGGAACGACCATAGGGATGCGTGTGCCCTGCAGCCCAATGCTCACGTTTTCAGTGCTACATTTCAGTACTACATTTTTCTAGGAAGCGTGGAATTCTGAGGCTTTCCCTACGTATTAGACTCCACCGATATTACTTGCGTTGAGGTCATCCGTGATCTTGGCGTTTTTACGAATCCTGCAATTCATTTCAATCATTATACGACTGCAATTGCGAATGCTTCCTTTAAAATGCTGGGAGCCATTACGCGAGTGACACGCGGTTTTTCTAACCCACTTCGTATTGTGCGTTCGTTTTCTTCACTGGGGCGTAGTTGTGTCAAATATGCCTCAGTTGTCTGGAACTCTATTGGAGTGACATATTCAGGTGTAATTGAGTGTTCAATGTAGATTCGTTTGTTTATTGTTTGATCGTTACTTTCAACCGAATTATTTCTATAGTTATGAGAGGATTTGTGAACTCGTAAAGTTAGACTCGTTGCACAGCAGAAGAACAATTCGTAGACTGACATTTTTGCATAAGATTGTAAATGGTATAATTGATTCACCAGAGCTAATCAGTCACATCTACTTCCTCGTCTTGTAAGCGTTATACTTTGTTTTAGCCTACCGATTTTTACCATGCTGCACCCATGACACGCCTACAACTGACGTATAACCATTTAGAACATATTTGTGTGAATGTTAGTCTTGATATTTTAGATAAAGAGCGTAAATTTCGAAAGTGTGTTGAAACTATTGTTTTGTCCTAACATTTCGTTTTTATCCTCTTAAAATTTTTACTACTGATTGACTGATTGATATTTGCACCACAAAGGGGGCGTTAAGCTGTTGGTGTGTCACTCAAAATAAAAACAAAACAGAACAAAACGAAACAAGAAAGCGCCGGAGTGAAAAAAAAATGCGTTGTCACGCTCGTATCTTTGCTCTCCCACTCTAGTAGGTATTTTCAGGACGAATATTTTATTAAACGCATATTTATTCGCTGCTCGATTGAATGATTGCAACACTTTTTAGTGTAAACAGTTCAGTGGCGTAAGCGGCGGGCGTTTGTGGCGGAAAGGCAGTTTGGAGATCGAATCCTCCATTTTCACTCCCCAAAATATGGGCGCTCCCTCCCCCCTCTTCCTCTTCGGCCGCCGCGCGTCTGCGCGTGGCGGGGCGCAGCCTTGCCCTGTGTCAGAAAAGGAAAGGGGGGGGGGGGGGGATTGGCTGGTAGGCCCCTTTCAAAATATAATCCGGGATACGCCAAGTTGGATTACTGGTATTTTATAGCGCATCGCCAACATTCTCTCATGGCAAACATTTCGGGCGCTGCGTTCTAGATAACAGGATTAACTATAGTCAGTGACGGGCTGAGAACAAGGGGCGAAGGTAACGAATGCTGGAGAAGAGGAAGGAGACGGGACGCTGGAGTGGGGAGGGGAAACTTCCTCTCCTCTCTTTCGTTCCTTCTGCTTCCTCCTCATCAGCCATATTACTCTCGCCCTATGTTCTTAGACTGCCACAAACCGCTGGCATTGGGATCTTTACCGCGCATCACACAGCAGTGATTTCCTCCTGTTTACCAGATGATAATCATTCAAATTAACACAGCTAGTGGAGATTAAACGGAGGAGCCCTGGGCTTTTCAGTCCTCGAACGAAGAAGCGTGGCATGACACAGCACAGAGTAATCGCGAAAATTTTTCAAGAGAAGGTTTGTAGAAACCCAACTTTTTTGTGAGCATTTTTTCTTGGTTATCATTAAATAATCGGTCCAAGATTACGGGGCCCAAGTGCAGATTGCATTTGCTATTCATCGGAGACACATCGCAACATGTCGAGGGTACCGATAGAGGAACGGCGACACATCGTAGAGCTGAGCTTGAGAGAATATTCGCAGAGGACAATTGCAGACATGACGGGAAGATCGATAGCAACTGTGAATAGATTTATTCAGGCCTATAGAGATGAGCGTCGGCTCGAGGATGCATCACACAGAAGACGTCCTCGAGTTACCACGGAGGAGGAGGACCACCAGCTAGTCGCAGCCATAGCAGCAAGTCCCTTCCGATTGGCTCGGGGGGTTCTCGACACCCTGGGGATCGAAGCGTTCTCCCTGACAGCACTTCGTAGATTCGCTGAGACAGGGCTGTCAAGTCGGAGGGCAGCCCAGATACTGCTCCTCAGCTAATCAAACATCCCGGACAGGTTTCAATTTGCCAGTGTCCACGAAGATTGGAGGGGAACGACTGGGGAAAGGTCATGTTCTCAGACGAATCAACATTTACGACGCAGTGGGACTAGCGGCTCCGGGTGTAGCGGCCAGTAAACTGCCGGTAAGAATTGCCAAATCATGTTTTCAAGTTTCTTTTCTGCTAAGTGACAGCCATTGCCACAAAACTGACCCATGGACCATGTGCTTTTCTAGCTATGACCCACAGTTCGTCCGGGAGGTCGCCGCAAGCGGGCGCACCGCCGTGAACGTCTGGGGCGCCATCTCTCGAGAAGGACTCGGGCCGCTCTTCAGGATTGAGGGCAGCCTGACTTTGGACAGTTATTGCACAATAATTGACCATGTCATGCTGCCCTACACCCTGGATGGCCCGTTTCCTGACGGGAACTACGTGTTCCAACATGACCTGTCTCCAGTTCACACGTCCCGCAAGGTCCGGTCTCTCCTGGAGGAGCGCTGCGTGACGGAGCTGCCTTGGCCACCAAAACGAGCCGATATGAATATCATCGAACACGTTTGGGGGCGGATCAAGGTAGCCATGTCACGGCATCCCCTCCACCGCGCCTCTGCCGACGAATTGTGGGAAGCGGTGAGAGGTGAATGGGGGAGAGGCTTCGGGCAAGTCAGACTTCGTGGCCGTGCTTTATGATTCCTTACCACACAGGATGAGAGCCGTGGTCGTGGGTCAGGGGAGAATGACGCAGTATTAACTTCTTTTGCAAGTTTTACTGTGCCTCAGGACCCCCTGAACCGGACTTCTGCCGATTGTAACAAAGCTTGCTGCTACGGTTGCGACAAACGGTTTGACGCCGTTAACCGGCGCATACTTTGTGTGGTGCATCCTTGATCCTAATCTTCTTGTATAGTGCAGTTGACCTTCCACGCCGACTATTAATCTTTTGTGTCTGACATTGTCCTCTGCGAATATTCTTTCGATGAAGCTTCAGGCTCCTCCCCTGACAAAAATAAGACTGCATGTGAGACTTTGTTCAGATAGGAATTTGTAAATAAAACACTGGTGTCTTGTCAGCAACCTGTTTTGTTTGAAAACATGAGGGTTCAGTAATAAAGAAAAAAAGATTTTGAACCTTTGTATACTAATCAAGGTTGCAAAACCTTCGCAGAAATATGTAGAGTTACCTTTCTTTTAAACAGCTGTACTGAATGAAAAGGAAAAAAAAAGTAACTACATTGGAACCGGCCTATATCCGGATATATTTTGGCCTACATTTTACGATGTTTTACTTAGTGCATGCACTTAAAAAAAAAAAGAAAAAAAAACCTGCAACGTCTTTTGATGTGGCCTTCAAAAACGATAATCGCAGCTGCAAGTTAAGATACTTTAACATTTTTTCTGCAGCAGTCAGCGTTCTTTCTACGGGATTCCACGCGACAGAAAAAAGTAAATGAATTGCAAAAAAAAGTACGATAACTGTAATCCTCTGGTCTATCCGTCCGTCCCTCCCTCCCCTCCCCTCCCCCCCCCCCCCCGCCCCCCCCCCCCCCTTCTCTTACCACGCACACGCCCCCTGTCGCACACGTTGTCTAGCTAGCAGACGGCCGGAAGGGCGTAGTGGCGCAGCGAGCGCAAGTGATAATTTATCTCGGCCTCAGGGTACGCCGGCAAAGCCGACAGGCGGCGCAGGCAGTACCGCGCGCCGGCCTGAGCGCTGTTTCAGCTCATATTGTCCGCGATAGTACATATCCACTAGAAAATCGCGAAATTTTTCGGGAAGTCGTCTAAGCCGTGTGGGGCGTTGTGGAGTGTCCGATGGGGGGATAGTGGCGGAGTCTGATATATCCTCGGTGGTGTGTCTGCACCACCGTCACCTGATGTAGGAGTCGATTCTTGAGTTGCCTCGGGACTTGATTCCGGGTCTTCTGCTAAATCAGGAGCCACTGAAGGCTCTTAAAGTGTAGAGGGCTTTGACCCCACGGAGTCCAGGGACTCCGCTGAGACCGTTGCGGAGCTAGATGACGGCAGCTCCCTGCAATACCCGAGTCCCAGTTGGGATGAACTTGATGCGGTGCTCAATACTGCACCGCTTGAAGGAACGGAAGGTTCAGGACCCTCCTAGAAAGCGACCCTGGGGGCCTCTTGGAAGACTGCAGCCGGGGCAGCCGGCGAAAGATGTGGCTGGCTGCTGGCTTGATGGACAGGTACAGCGGCGCGGAAGGCCGCTTGGAAACCAGAATCAGGGACGGCACCGGCGACTGCGGTGGCGAAAAGGCCACCGAAAACCGCTGCATCTTGCACGATACAGAGTACCACGGAACTGGTGCGGGTACGCCAGGAACACGAAGGGCACCGTGTACTACCGGTACATGGGCTGCAGGGGCCGTAGGATGGGGAACGACGCCTGGCACAGCAGGATCATGGACGGCGCCAGGGGTCGCATGACTATGGGCACCAGGCGCCACAGCAATATGACCAGGGCCGGGTGCCGCAGTAGCATGGGCGGCCACAGGGGCCTCAGTGGCATGGACGACCTCTTGGGCCGTCGGGACAGTACCGGCATCAGGGGCCGCAAAAACAGGACCGGCCGCAGGGGCCGCAAAAGCAGGAACGGCAGCTGGGGCCGCACCGACTGGAGTGACGCTGGGGGCCGCAGCACGCAAAGTTGCAGGTGCCGGACCCTCAGGTGGCACATGACCCAGGCTTATAGCTGGAGCCGCATTAGTTGAAGTGGCGAATATGTCATCGTCCATAAGCCACAACGGCTGACGTTGGGGTGGTTTGAATGTTGTACGTGTCATTTTGTCCGCATTCCATATGGTTCCATCATCTAATCTATATGTGGCTGGCCCTACTTGCTCATGTATATGTTTCGGTGGAGCATATTTGTTGCGCATTTTCCCTCTAATGTTGGGTTTCAAACCTTTACTGATTGCCCAGGAGCGAAAACAGGGTACTTGACTGCTCGCCTGGCACCGGAATACTTTTTCATCTTCGTTTGATATTTCTTAGCTGTATCAGGAAGCACTTCCTGAACAACATATGGAGGGACAGCGGACTCTGGGGTCCCTTGCCTTTGAAGATCCAGTGGCGTCCGGTGGGTGCGACCGTGTAAAAGAAAAGCTGGCGTTTCTCCAGTCGTGGCATAGCGCGTACTCCGGTATACACCGAGATATTCTGTAATGGCTTCGGAAAGCGGACGATGTTGGACGAGAGCCAACTGAATAACAGACTTAAGAACTCTATGGAATCTCTCC
>NW_024609838.1:77320537-77380413 GCF_016920785.2 Ixodes scapularis | reverse complement strand
GAATAGTCGAGCTGGCTAATCCCGTGTAGATCACCCTCGGATGAGGAAGCAGAAGCCAATTTCGAACGGCGTACGTTACGGCGACGTCAGTATGCTCCGGGACAAGTCGATTGGGCAAATGTAAATCTGACGTTATTACTAAAATTAATTAAAGGGGGGTACAAAAAAAAAAAAGAAACAGATTATCTCTCGCGCGTGCAAAAGCAAAAATGAGGAGAGCGTCGTAGTTAGGGTGACCACCTTCCTCCTAGCGAAATGCGGGAAACGCGGGGCAAAGGGGGGGGGGGGGGGGGGGGGGGGGGGGGTAAAGGGAATTTTTTAACACGCACACCACAAATTAAGGCCCTGTTAACACATTTTAATATCCTGTGCTGTTTATACACCTGCTAAATGTATTTCGGCAATTAAGCTCGAATAATTTTCACTCCCAGTGATATATTTTTATGCCAAATGTGTTAATACATGTTTCGAAGTTGGAAACATAAAGAACGACGATATGACAACTCAATGCATGAAATGGAAATGAGAAACAGGAAATCTTTTTCGAATTATTGTTTCCTGCAAACGCTTACTTTTATCAACATGGTCCCACCCAATGTTTTAACATTATCTTCTTTATCGACCGATGCAAATGTTCACTAAAAAAAAATATCCACAGCAACCTTTTCGCATTGACAGAGCAATTTGAAAATTATTACAATATTTTATATTTAAACTTTTGGCGAGCAATTTTTCTTACGATATTTTGCCACCAAAGGGAGAGGCACAACGGCTCATGCGCGTCGAATCTCCTGCAAGACGAAGGTCGCTTCCCGCAATGCTTGGATAGAAAATGGCGTATCATTGCGATTCACACGATTACCATGCGACCTCCGCACTTCCCCGTGCCCCGTTGTTCGGCAGCACTATGAGCTGCGGAGAGAATTTTACGACAGTGTGAAATGCGGGACATTTTGATGATTTTCGAATTTCTCGCGGGACGCGGGACACGAGCCCTCAATGCGGGACAGTCGCGCGAGTCGCGGGACAGGTGGTCACCCTAGTCGTAGTGCAAATAAAGGAGATTTCGGTGACGTCATATACGACTGTTAGCGCCGGGACGACTAACGTCGTCGCGTCTTCTACAATAAGGTTCGACACGCGTTGAACCGTCTTGCAACTCCTTCCAGTTTTCAAAATTTACATTCTTTTTATGGTTGAGGCGACCCTACGCCGTCGCGTTCTTTCTTCTTCCTGCTTCTATGTGGTTGTTGTTTTTTGTGGTTTCTTTTTTTTTTTTTTTACTTTCTTCTTTCTTTTTTTTTTATTTGACGTTCGAACCATCCCGTATTTTGATTTGCCTTCTTTGGCTTAGTTTTAACTCTCTTTCCTTCGCTTCAGTGTTTGGCGCTTACTACGGCCGATTCGTCTGCTACGCTGTGCCCGGACATTTTGAGGGCCGCCTGCAACTTTGTTGTTGTTGTTGTTGTTGTTCTCTTCCACTGTCGTCTGCGATAACCTCCTATTTTCGTCTTCAATTGAGATTCTAATCGGAAGTCTTCATATCTGCTTTTTAGTATTTAATAAATATATTAAAAGGTGCAAGCTTGTTATGCATTTCTATTGGGGTTTTATTTGTGTACGCTGGCACGTCTGCTATGGGTCATCGCTTGTTGATCAACCGGCCGCCTTCGGGCATACAGCAGCGCATACTTGGACATGGCAGGCATGCCATGTGCTTCCTACAACTGCGAAAACAAGTCTTTGCGGTGTGGTGGAAAATCCTTTTTCCGCTTCCCGAAGAGTAAGTAATCAAGTTACTGCAGCATTCAAATTAAACTGGTAGAGCTATCCAATTCTAGCTTCGAAATCGTCACTGACGCCTCAACAGACGATTATGACAACTCAGCGGAGATCGAACTTCACGGACGACAGATCAGATGCACAATTAAACACCCAGTGCAATACATGTAGCCGGGAGGTCAGCCAGCCAGATCTGTCATCGTGCTTGCTAAGTCCAACTGCAATCAGAAACATAGAACACCTGGAAAGACATTCTCTTGAAGAACAAAAAATATTCGCATGCGAAATCGACACCACCTTCCGACTTAGCTCGTGACCTGCCCGTTAAAGGGTAACTGCAAAGAAAAAAAAGTTTTTTTTTAAATAGCCTAATTGGGACAGGCATGTCGAAAAACAATTTTTCCGCGAGAAAAAACATTTTTTACAGCAATATTTATTGCGTGAGACTCATTTTAGTTTGCGGCTATTTCGTCCGTTTTAAATCGCGCGCCACGAAGTTGTGATTATGTGACGTCAATCCCAAAAGGTTCTCATTGGCTAAGAGTTTGATTGACAGCTTAGATCTTGGTTGTTAAACCTTTGTTATATGTTGCAATTTCCTTTTGAGCGGCATATTTTTACGTTTAAAGAATAACCCATGTGATGAGAGTTATTATTCTTTACAAAAGGTTTACAAGACGGGCACTTCCGTTTGGATTCATACAAACAAAAGCTTCGCCATTCTTTCATGGCCGCCGAAGTCTCTGCTCCCGCCTGTCTCGCCTACCTCGACTAATCGTTTCGCCGAAGTGATCAGTGTTTCGTCGTTTCGTGCTGACCCAGGTGCTTGAGTGAGACTTCTTGAAGTGAAGTGGTGTGTGTTTAGCAGCTGTCGCAGGTGTTAGTGATAGGAAGCGACGCGGGGTTTTGGCTTTCATAGCGCGGTTCTTTCGTTTTCCTCTTTGCTTGCTTGGCAAGCTTTTTTTTTTTTTTTTTGCTTGTTTGCGCGTGCAAATGCTGACTTTTCGGAGATGTCAGATGCGTGATCCCGACAGTGAGCCTTCCAGCAGCCATGTCGCCCCGAAAGGAATGCTATTTGGCTGGAGGCAATCGGGCGTTCGCGTAGCGACCAACGTGTCTAGTTACGTTCTCGTCATATCGCTCTGGAGGCCGTCGAGATTCGCCCCGTGTGCACCTAACGTCCGCGACTAGACAGAAAATAAAAAAAGCACTATGTCCACAACGTAAAAATGGTCTCAGTTCATGCATCTGTAGGCAGGTACGAAATCGTGCCCAAATTTATTCACACCGCACGACGCAACACGTCGCTGTGTAAACGCAGTCCAACACGAAGCATAAATACGGCAGATTTAGGACAATTCGGAGTCTATTGTTCAATTAAAACGACGTAATTTTGTTGAAAACGCCCGCAGCTTTTTACTCACGGTATGCGTCGGGAAACTTCCACATTTTGAAACAGAACGAGGCAGATTTACTTATAAAAACGCTCCCAGCGTCCTCCCGGACCAGTTTGACTGGATCAGCTGACGACGACGGGACTTAACTGGTTGAACGTCAACCCCACAACAACCAATTTGCGCTCCGTGTTAGCACCGCATTACACACACCACGAACGTTTCAGCTCTGTCGCATCGCCGTGTTGCACCAAACAGAACGAGATCGCCGAAACCAACGCAGCGCTGTCGTGAACCTTGGCTTGTGGTTGCGCACTGGTGGATTCTGTGACTCCCTTCGCTTTCAAAGCGCGCACGACGATTACGAACGATACTTTTCGTTTTCCGGGAACATCACAGGGGCACTACTCCGGTCACGTCTTCGCTACATGTGCTCGCAAACCCGCGTCAAACCAAAACAATACGACAATACCGCGGTACCGCGGCCTGGCGTAGTCGCCAGATCTTGCCGGAAGTCGAGACGCTGCGTCGTTCAACTCCGCAACGCAAGGAGAGTGAGGGGCGGGGCGTACTCCTCTTCCGCGGGGGTCGAAAGAGCGGGAGTTTCAAATGTGGAGAAATTCTGACTCTACTAAATTACGTCCTGTGGCGTAAATATTGATTAAAAAAATCATTTTTTTCGCGGAACATTTGTTTTGTGACATGCTTGTCCCAATTAGGCTGTTTAAAAAAAAACTTTTTTTTCTTTGCAGTTACCCTTTAACACCAGCCATGTCTTCGGAACACACATTTCACTGATATATTGCGACAGACAAGAGTTCAGATGAAGGCGGATCGACACTCGAAGCAAAGGCACAGTGTGCAAAGATTGCCTGGACATGTACGTCAACAAGTGCTTGAATGTATCTTTGAACTGCTACTTCAAGCGAGCAACAAAAACCCTGCCGAAGTCACCGGGAAAGGAAATGCGACAGCAAAAAATTTCACACACTGCTGGCACGTAGCAGAATGCACCCTGCGATCTTTATTTACCAGGCCGTGGGAGCTGGACTAAAGCCCGTCTGTCCTGAGAAAAGTGCCGCCATTGTTTAAACAAGCCGCCGCGCACACTATTGACCAGTCGTCACGTGACATTCTGCTTTCGGTTTTGGACTTCCAGTCGCCACTGGTTTCCCAAACCGTTGCTACGCTGCAGCTAGCGGGCTGCCGCGCCTGTGGAAAAGTCGGTCGGAAAGACTTTCAGTGTTCCCTCTGGAACGGAAAATGAAACTCTGAAGAGGATCGCGCTTCAACGAATCGGTCGAAAAGATTTCAACCCGACGGGAGCCCCAAACTTATGCGTTTTAGGTTCTGTTGCGTTCGGGAGGGTGACGACCTCAGGTGCGGAATTAAGAGTCGGGGCAGTGGCTCGCTGCTAGCATGGCCCCGAGGAAACAGGCCTGGAGTAGGGCTACTGAAGTAGAACTTTTAAATTAATATACACGAAGCATGGTCGACTGGTTAATCGGCAGTCGGCAGTCGGCGCCTTCGGGCTCTCTGGGCCCAAGTTATATAACCCCTCGAGAGCGAGAAGGCCCGGGGAGGCGAGAGAGGAGCCTTCCCCGGCATTCGAGTGTTCACGTGGTGTTCGAAGTTCGGGGCGGCTGATGCAATTTCCGGGTGTTCTTTCACCAAGGGCAGATGATGCAATCCCTTCACGTTCTTGCCCCGCTTCGCTGGTTGATGCAAGAAGTCGACGCCCTTGCTCAAACCCAACACCGACAGACCCCCCCACACACACAGGCACGCACACGCACGCCGGTGCTTCTCCCTCAGAATGCTGGCGGTCCCAGACGGTCTCGTGGCCTCCGAGAGACGTTCTTTTTGTGTTTGGAGCCCTCCTCGAAAGCCACCACCGGCCCGATGACTCAAGGGTCGGTCTCGGGAATCCGAACGTGACTCTCTAGCGCCGTTGGCGCGCGCCAGGGCCCATCGTGACAGTATGCTTTGCTGCCGTTGGCGACAGGTGAAGGCCAGGTCCGGGGGCCTTTTACAACAGTGCTCTGTATGAAGCTCGCGAGAATTCAAAAAGAGAGCTTCTTAGAGCGGTTTATGCATTCCATTCGGCCATAAGCAGGGGCGATGTAATAGCTATCACAATCACAACACAGCCGACTTGGCATGCACAGACGCCCGTTTTTATGAATCGACGCCCAGCCTGGTCTCTCGGGTAGCATGGCCATCTCGCTGGCGTCCAACCTTTCTCGCGAACAACGTCCTAGCCAGACAGTCGGGAAAACAAATCGGGAAAAAGGACGGAAAATTAGTTTGTTTACATGGGTATATCGCGTAGCATATTGGCAAAAGCAGCGGACGGAATGGGCAGCGGACAGGTCCTTATATAGTAAAAGTCAGGATTCAGGAGCTGCCGTGCCATTGGTCGGTCAGCACCGCATTTCACAGCTGGCCTCAACGTCAGCAACCTCCTCTCGGCCTTGATACGCGGTCGTTGTTCTCCGAATTGAAGGCGCCTAGCAGGGGATTGTCTTACTCTTACACAGACTTGTACACGTTACAGAAAAAAAGTAACCGATTACAATTGCAATTCCTTCACTGTAAAAAGTAACCGATTAAAATTACAATTACAGCCTCAGAAAAGTAATCGAAGAATTACTAAAGTAGTCGATTACTTTCCACGATAATTTTCATTCAACTTGTCTTTTTTACGGTAGCATAGTCCTTAAAATCTCGCGCTGAGTTGCTCCAAAAAAAAAAAAAAAGAAAGCCTTGACCGGTTTTTTTTAGAGCTGAGTGAGTGACGCCAACACACCCAACCCCTCTTGTGAAAAAAAAGAAATAAATAAAAAGAGCGCTGTTTAAATAGATTACTCACAAGAGGCTGGATAGGATAATTTTTCATACCCAAACGTAGTCTCCGGTGTACCAAAAAAAAAAAAAAAATGTACACAGGAAACGAAGCATAGGGAAGTGTCCTACTAACTCTCGAGGTACCGTGCTTAATGTTTTCGAAAAAAAAAAAAAAAAAGACTTGTCCAGAGCTGAGCGACTCCAGCTCATCTAACCCCTTCCTTCCACCCCCCCCCCCCCCACACACACACACACAAAAAATAAAAATAAAAAGAAGTTGAGAAAAATTATAATGGATAATTTTGTAATCAATTACAGGCAAAAAAGTAATTGAATTACAAGGACCGTTACTTCCTAAAGGAAGTAGTTGAAGCGTTACAGAATTACAGTCAAATGTAATCGATTACAAGTAATCCTTTACCTGTAACGCGCTGCGTACAAGTCTGCAAGTTACATGCGGTAGACGCAGACACAACATACTGCCCATCTGTTCAGGATCGGATTCTGTCTGGCGTCCTCGTGGAATGCAGACGCCTCCGTGGAAGGCAGACGCCGTCGACAAAACACACCGAGGGCAACGTCTGTTCCGATGCCGTTGAACCGAGGCCTGAGAGAAACGCTTCTCCGGTTTCGATCGAAGCGTGCAAAAAGGGGTAGTATCGCACACCAACTGTCTCGACGTTCGCTTGGTCGTTGTCCGCACAGGACTGCAAGGTCGATCCTCACAAAAGACGGGTCATAACACCGTGGAAGAAGCGTCGTTCAAAACGGCCTGCTCGTGATCGTGCTTGGAGCATCGGCGTCGCTCCCACTTACGGGTGTGTGCAGAGGTGCGGAGTATGCTACCTCGTCAAGTGTGGCGTACGCGCTCGCGTGCCATGCATGCTTTGTTTCGCACAAAGTTCATAAGCTTGCAACGCTCTCGCGTCTGCGGACGCGATCATGCGGATGTATCTATACCCCGATTCAACATAAGCGCGAGCGAAGCCTGTGCAACCGGCACGAGTACGCTTTCTCTCCACACATTAAAATAAGTAGTGGCTCATCTGAAATCATGAATAATATAATTGCAATTTGGCGGTTTCATATGATAAACAAGGACGATTTACGATTCATGTGAAGCCGAAGAGGCGGACAGGCGCTCAAGAGACACTGACCGATAATGCAACTCGGCAGGGATGATTGGTACAATTATCCAAAGCACTTTTGGGATCCACGGTTGGACGAACAGATCTAGAGCGGCTTAAGGGCGGTCGGATGCGAATGCGGGCTCTAAAGGAGGTCATTGCCACACTTATTTGACGAGAAAAGTCCGCACGACCGGCATCCCACCATAGAGTTATTATAATGTACGCTAGAGGTTCAACTGACGCTAGTGTCTACGCGACTTCCGGTAGGCAAATTGAAGCAGACAGCAACCAGTCTACTTTTGCGGTGCTCCTGTGCATTCCTATGGGAAAACTTGCGTACATTTTGTCTCTTCGCCGGAAAATAACATGAATAACTTTTGTTATTTCGGTTGTACCGGATAGTATGTACCTTTATTAATATTGGGAAAGCGTAATTGCTTTAGCTACAGCATTTTTCTTTGCCACTGAACGATGTTAAACGTCGCTGTATTTCAGGCCCAAACCTCTGTACAATGGCAACGATTCCGACGAGCGACGATTCTAAGCAAAATAACGATCGAAAGGAAAGTAGGGTGTTCAAAATTAGCTAGCATTCCGGCGGCGCCTATATATATTGCTAATATATAAGCCTGTCATTCTATGAAATTGACCCCGTCGTGCTCATCTTTATGATCGGTTAAAAAACATTCGGACTTAAAAAAAATGAAGTACGTGGGCAACAAAAGCTGTGTCTTTTTATTATTCCCTATGTCGGGCAGTTTTTATCAGGTACCTGTTCTCTGGCTTCTCGCTATTTTTAAAGATTTGGAGCGTGCGAGTGACGATTTGAACCCAAAACAAGCATCTTCGCACATATTCACGAGCAGAAAGAATAGAACAGTACTTATTTATTGGAAATCGGACTATATTACGTGGCTTTCAATTTATTTTGATCATCTGTATGCACAAGGAGTTACATATCCAGTGTTCCAGCGTAGTTCTTCCATTCTCTCTTAGTTTTCCACATGTCCTTCGTTTGTTTGGCACGTACATCCCCCACGCTAGAAAGCGCCGACGCCGCGTTCGCGTTAACAGTGTCCGACAGTGCACATGAATACATGTACGAAAGGGACCATGAAACGAAATTGGGGTTGGGATGATTGATTTTAAATTGGGACTTTACTAATCGCATATCGTTTAGTTGCCCAAAAGAATGAGGCTAGAAAGTCAAATGCCAGCTTTTCGGTACGAGCATTTGAAAATATAGCTGACTATTTTGTACCTTCTTGCCTTCGAAAGCTCTCCGCCTTTTCACTATGATACAACCGCGGTTCCAAAAGCGCGTCACCGGCGCCAAACTGACGTCAGCAGAGCCCAGCTCACGCATTGGACACGAGGACTGCGTCACTCGGACGTATGCGCTCGTCAACAATCAATCCGTCGACGAATATTTGGATTCGCGTTCGTGGCCAATGAGTGCCCTGACGGAACTTGTCACTGGGGAATGACAAGTTCTATGGTGTGCATAAAAAGCACGATGGAACCTAGGAGTCATCGCACCGGTGCCGAAGGAATGTCATGACCACGTGATTTCACAATTCGCATTTGAGTTGAGGATTAAAGCTAAGGAGGAAGAAGTAGGAAAGTCGTTTCATGACCCCTTACGAAGCAGTTTTAGCACCGTTTTTCATGCCACGAATTTAAAATAAAAACGCCTTAACTGACCAATTATTTCGTCTGCGTGACTGAGAAATGTTCCAATCTGCATAGTACGTACAAATCATTCGTGATATTTGCTCCTATTATAGAGCGCAGAGAGAAAATGCACCCGCTTTTCCCCATAGAAATGCATTACCGGAAGTCAATTTCAGACTGGTTGCTGTCTGATTCAATCTGCAGTACCACACTAGCGCCAGTTGAACCTCTAGCGTACATTATAATAACTCTATGCATCCCACCACTCCAGCTGACCGAGACGTCGAGACGCTTGGGAACATCCAAAGGGCGCCTCCGTCGCAAACCGGAAGTTAGAGGTGGGGTAAGGTGTGTTTTTTGGAGGACTGAAGAGAATGCGCCACTTTTCCCGGATATAGGGGCTTTAAGCTGGACTACGTTATTCCTTTCCCCCGTTTTGCTTTTAGTTCCTACCAAGACAGCGAAAGCAAATAAACAAACAAAAAAAAAAAAACGCAGCTTATTTTTTTTTTTTGCGATGCTGCTGCTTTCTATTTTTCTTTTCTTTTTTCCATAAGCACTGCAACGATCGTTGTCGTTGTAGGAGTGTCTTGCTGGTGATTTGTACCTCTGTATCGTCTGCTAACTTCTTTGTTTTATTCGCCGTTGTTCACTACTGTTTCCCTTTTCTTTTTATGAATGCGAAAGCATTAACTGTCTCATGGAGCGAGCTGACGCCATCAATTTGAAGCGCAAAAACGGCTCCTAGCTTCCGCGATCCCACTAGGAGCGATTCGCCTTTGGTTATATTGGCTGGCGTACGTCGACGGGGCTCCCATTGGCCGCTGCACCATGGCCTCTGAAATTCCGAAGTGCGCGCGCGCTAGTACGGAGCAGACGACAAAGGGAGCGGACGGGCCGCTTGCATTCTTTCGCATTGACAACTCATAAGAAGTGCTTAGGTGCACCCCGAGCTTTTTTCGCCTGAGATGGGGCCTCCATCTTTTCTGCGAAGTTCGGAAAGTGTTTGCACGGTGAAGTCTAGAAGTCATTTTTCGCGACACAAGGGACAATCACAAGAGAGTAGACACGGACAAGCGCTTGTCCGTGTCTACTCCCTTGTGATTGTCCCTTTTGTCGCGCAAGCACTTCCAGACGGCATCATGAGCCAACTAGGCCAACAACAAGTTGTAATTAGTTTGCACGGTCATTTTTACCGTTCCATTTTGTTTTGTTTTTGTGCTGCAGCGGCTGGTGCGCCTGCTCTGGTAATCTTAACGTGTTTTGCACACGTTTTAATGATCACCTATTCAGGTAAAGAATTATAACAACGCAGTCTGTAACGGATCAAGAGTAACCTCTAACGATGCAGCTGGAGTAGCTAAGCGCCTTTTTTCCGCTTCCCAGATGCGCTTCAAACGCGTGGGATCCCCTGAGTGGCGTTTGAGACCGCTAAATAGACCGCTCTATCTTTGTTTCTGCGCGCGTTGTTATTTGTCTGTCGTTGCAATTGCGGTCAGTGGACTCCTCTTTGTAAGCGGGCTGACCGTAAAACGCGAGACACATGGACGGCAGAATCGTCCGATCCGACGTCCGATCCGACAGTCCGAACGCCGCTCCGAATTGCCGCACGCGACAGTTTGAGACACACGCTTCCGACCTTGCATGCTACACGACGATCCGTTCGACTCCGCCCAGGAGATCCAAGTGCTCCAGCGGAGGTCCGCGTTCATAGATCTCTGGTCCCAGATTGACGGTTTAGCTGGTACGAGCGAAGTTAGGAGCTCGTTCTCGCTAGCGCGTGCATTCTTTGCCGGGGCCATGTTTTTCAAATGGGTCAGCGGGATCCACGCGTCCGGCTTCCCGTCGCCCGTCCCGTTTTCTTGTTCGTCCCGCCAGACCCAGTACGTCATCATGACGTTCGCTCTAGCTGCGCTGTCATTGGCTGGACGCTTCCGACAGTCCGTCCGCCGTGCGAAACTATCTGGCGCGTTGGACGCACGCCGGATCGCCGATCCGACGTCTGAAGCGATCTAATATTTCGAATCAGGCAGTCGTACTGCCAGACCGGACGTCGGATCGGATGGATATTCGCGCATGTGCCTCGCACTTAATGAATTGTTTCAGCTGTTGGGGTGAAGAAAAGGGGCTCGCAAAGCTCGAGGACGTCGCAGAGCCTATAATTTGCCATTGCGTCGTCTGCATCCGTAGACTCCCAGTCCGCTAGAAGCGCCACTGTCACGTTCGCCGTCGCTCCCATGGGTTTTCAGAGGAGTTTTCAGTATACGAGAAGACAACATGACCTCGGTCGAGTTACGCGCTATAAGGTGCAACGCAATTTTATCAGCAAAATAGCTTTCATAAAAGACAAGAAATGCTATAAAGTTTTGACGCAACATGCAGCCTATCACGGCAGAAACATTGCCTTGTCCTTTGCAGAAGTTTCATGGCTTCCGAGAGCCTCTATAAATACCTCAGAGCCGATCCAGTAACTGCTTGTCGCATTCTGAAGATGGGCTACAAACCTTTTGTCTTCGTGTGTTCGTTGTCTCTTTAACTATTCCAGGTGTCGGCGCACTATTTACTTTGTGTCGGGCACTATTTGTCGGCTCCATTGAACCTATTAATTTAGTCTATACAGCTATTTAACTGGAGAGAGGGAATTCAAATGAACATCTAAAAGTTTCCTTCGCAAATGTTAGGTTATATAAGATGAGACGGGCGAACTTGCGCATAATATCGCGCTCCTTCCTTAGCGCTATATGAAAAAAAAAAGCTGTATAGTAAGAAGAAAACAGTGACTCAAGCAAGAATCCCTTTTTTTTTTTATCTGGTGTGGACGCTTTTTGTTCTTGTACCAGCGGTCAGGAAGAATAAACTTCAGGTAAATTTGAGCGCTGTGGAGTGTTTCTTTTTTTTTTTTTCTTTGTCGTGCCTTTCGCAATGCATTTCTTTTATTGCAGTCTCAGTTAATTGTTCGCTTATTTTAACACTGCACGCGTGCCCTTACGCCCACTGCAGTCGGCATGATTCACACCAAAAATAGATTTTTAAGTACAGTGTTGTTTTCCCCGCAGGGGGCACCTGTGAAAGCAGGTGTTTGGAGAGTGGCGTCTCCACGGACCCCAAGCCCCGCAGGGGGCACCTGCACCTTAGGTGCTAGGTGCTTGGTGAGTAGCGTCACCACGGACCCCAGCCACGTGGGCCACCATACCCGCACGCAGGGGGCACCTGCCTTGGTAGGTGCTTGGTGAGTGGCGCCACCGCGAACCCCGAGCTATGTGGGTTTACCCACCCACGCCTGGCTGTGCGTGGCTTAACCCGTGTCCGGGGAAAAGGGGACCCTGGTGGTTGAGCTGAGCCCGGGGTATGTTTGGACCCTTCGGGGCCCCCCGGGCGAGGCAATACACCGCTTCGACCCCTGCTTCTCGTAGACGGGTGTCCTGGCTTGGCCCGACCAGGATGATTCAGTCAGTCGCCTCTTCTACCCTATTCTTCCTTCTTTCACTTTTCCTCCCACCTCCTTCTCTTTTCTTCTACACTCTCTTCCTTCCTTTTTCACCTTCTTAGGCGGCAAGGGCCAACCTTGAGTGGAAACAGGTCCTGTCCCTGCAACCACACTAGGGTATAGTGCCTGGGCAGCACTGGTAGTGTAATTGTGTCAGCCAAGCCTTTCTTGCTATGGCACATTACCTACCCCCTTGTTGGGCTCCGTGGTGGGCGGTGCACCCGGGCACTGAATGTTCCTCCCCATGTCATGGGTTCTCGTGCAAAAACCTTCCTCGATCGGCCCCCGAAAAGGGGCCGCACCGAAGTTCCAACCACAGTCAACACACCATCTACTCCTGCTAGGTTCCCAAAGTTCTTGGTTCTGCACTCTGAAACTGAAAAACCACTATCAAAGTTTTCTCCCTTCCTTGTAGCCAAGGTACTTGAATCTACTGTCGGAAAGAAATTCAAGGCCAAGAAATTGCCCTCTGGCGACCTGCTTGTTGAAATCGAATCAAGCCAGCAGAGTGCTGCCCTTGTTGCTTTAAGTTCCATATCTGACCAGAAAATCACAGTTACACCTCACCGCACCCTAAACACCATCCAGGGGGTCATTTCTGAGGATGACCTCCTTGACTCCTCAGACAGTGAAATAGTTGAGGGACTTTCCGACCAAGGCGTTGTAGCGGCGAGGCGTATCTCCTTGCGCCGCGACGGCCAAGAACGGAAAACAAGGCACATAGTTCTTACCTTTGAATCCACTACATTGCCAGAGGCTGTGAAGGCTGGGTACCTTCACTGTAGAGTGCGGCCCTACGTGCCAAATCCTCGCAGGTGTTTTAACTGTCAGAGATTTGGTCATGGATCCCAGAACTGCCGAGGCAAAGCCACTTGTGCGAAGTGCGGTCAGGCTAACCATCAAGCAGATACATGCTCTAACGACGCCAACTGTGTCAATTGCAACAGTCCCCATCCCGCGTATTCCCGCTCTTGTAAAACTTGGAAAGATGAAAAAGCTATTCTTACCTTGAAAGTGAAGGAGAATCTCTCTTATCCAGAGGCACGCCGTCGCTTTGCGTTCTTGCAAAAAGGCGGCTTTGCAGAGGTGGTGCAGCGGGGGCCTGCACCACTGAAAGTGGCAGTGGCAACCCAGACGTCTTTTCCAGACAATGGGAAGCAACTGCAGTCCCCCACGCCCAAGCTGAAGATTCAGCTCCCTGGGCATGCACTTTCAGCAGGTCGGTCTCCCGACCATTCCAACAAGAGTGCTAACTGCCCTGCACCTTCAGGGCAGCAGCCTCTCCGTTCTGGCGGAGAGTGTGCACAGGCTGCCCCCCCCCTTCTCAGGATGGGCCGGCAGCTGCAGCTGTCGTGCCCGTCCGCGCTCCGCGGTCCCTTTCCAGGGAACGAAGTCGACGCTCTCGTCCGCACTCGTCGGAGAGAGCATCCTCTTCCAAGGAGCGGCATGTCTCTTCTGTCGCTCCTACATCGAAGAAGGGACAGGAACGGGTGGAGTCGGGCAGTGCCCTGCCCAACACACCTGCTGCCTCTTCTGCTGGATCAGGTCGTGGCCGGGGCCTGCAGCCCCGCGCTCCGAGCCAACCCAAAGCTTTACCCAAAGCCCCGTCCTAAGAGGCGGAGGCAATGGATGACAGCAGTGAGGTGTCTGCGCCAGCGTCTGATCAAGACGACATGGACTGGCAGACAGCTAAATCTAAGCATAAGAGCAAAAAACCAGTAACCCCTCCAAAGTGACGTAGGACATTCTTTTTTGCCCTGCGCGGAAAAGTCAAGGTTTTACTTTTACTTGTCCTTTACTACTTTTACTTATTTACCAATCTTTTAACTGTGTTTTAGAATAATGTCTAAATTTACTTTTATGCAGTGGAACTGCCGCGGTCTTTTACGAAATATTGATGATGTCAATTTTTTTATGGACGAATTGCGTCCTATAGCTCTCTCCTTACAAGAGACACATCTTAATGGTCATCATAATTCAGTGTTACGTCGCCATCAGTTTTTTAGAAAAGATCGCCCTTCATCAAATGCATCAGGTGGAGTAGCTGTGGCTGTTCAAAGTGGAGTCGCATGCTCGCAGGTTCCTCTTTGCACACCTCTTGAGGCAGTGGCTGTACGCCTTCTTTTGGATCGCCTCATCACTGTTGTATCTATTTATATTCCACCAAACATTCCACTGCATCTTCATGATCTCCAAAGACTTGTTGCACAGCTTCCTCGCCCTTTTTTACTTTTAGGAGATTTTAATGCTCTCCACCCCTTATGGGGTAGCGCCCGCCAAGACTCACGTGGTGGAGTCCTTGAGCGGTTTTTATTAACATCTGGGCTGTGCCTCATGAATAAGAGAAAACCAACCTTTTTCAGTGCAGCTCACAATTCATTTACATCTATCGATCTTTCCATCTCATCCCCTTCAGTGTTTTCTTCATTTACATGGAAAGTCTTGGATAATCCTTTTGGAAGTGACCACTTTCCAATCATTCTGGAGAGTCTTGTTTCAGTTCCAAGCCTTATGAAACGTACCCCTCGTTGGAAACTTGACAAGGCAGACTGGAGTCTATTCAACCTAAATGCAGAGCTTAAGCCTTGCATGTTCTTGTCCTTAACACACGATGAAGCCACCACATACATTACACAACAGATCACTAATGCCGCTTTTCGCTACATCCCTCAAACCTCCTCTAGCATCCCAAAAAGTGTAAACCATTGTGGAATGATGATTGTTCCAATACTAAGAAAAAACAGGACAAGGCATGGGGTATATTTCGCAGATATCCAACATTCATGAATTTGATAGAGTTTCAGCGAAATAGGGCCCAAGCTCGTTGGACCAGGAAACAGGCCAAGAGGAAGTCCGGGAGGGGCTATCTGTCCTCTATAAGCTGTTATGTCCCAGCAAAGGAAGTGGGGAACCGACTGCACAAGGTTGAAGGCAAATACCGATGCTTTACAGTCCCTCTTTTTCCCTCTGTAAGCTCTTTACATGACCAGGCAAATGTGTTGGGTGCTCATTTTGCAGCCGTTTCAAACTCATCTCATTACTCTCCAGCGTTTCTGAAATTTAAAACAGATGCAGAAAAAACGAAGGTCAGCTTGGCAGGAGGAGCCTCTGCACCGTATAATCAGCCGTTTACAATGGTTGAGCTTCAAATGGCTCTCAAAATCCGGAAGCATTCATCCCCCGGTCCTGATCGAATACATTATGAGATGACCCACCATTTATCGGAGGAGTCACTCTCAGCCCTCCTGACATATTTCAATGAACTATGGAACAATGCACACTTCCCCGCCGATTGGAAGCAGGCAGAAGTAATTCCGTTACTAAAGCCAGGAAAAGATCCTTCACTTCCTACAAGTGACAGACCGATTGCACTGACTAGTTGCTTGGGTAAAACGTTTGAAAGGATGATTAATAAGCGTCTTGTTTATTTCCTGGAGCAACACAATATTTTGAATGTAAATCAATGTGGGTGTCGATCAGGACGTTCCACCATAGACCATTTAGTCCGGCTGGAGACTGTTGTACGAGAGGCGTTTGTGAATAGGCAGCATTGTGTATCTGTCTTTTTTGATTTGGAAAAGGCTTACGATACCACTTGGAGGCACGGCATCCTACGTGACTTGTTCATGTATGGAGTACGCGGCAGATTACTTCATTGTATAAAAAAACTATCTTAGTGGACGTTTCTTCCGTGTACGGTTAGGCACGACAGTATCCAACAGCTTTCTCCAGGAGAATGGTGTTCCTCAGGGTGGAGTACTGAGTGTCACCCTCTTCGCCATAAAAATTAACTCTCTTTGTCGTGTCATACCTTCCTCAGTATCATATTCATTATACGTAGATGACATTCAAATTTCTGTAGCATCATGTAATATGTCTAGTTGTGAAAGGCAGCTACAACTAGCCATAAATAAAATGACTAACTGGGCTAACGAGAATGGTTTTAAGTTTTCTCCAGAAAAAACTATTTGTGTTCCATTTTCTTTACGGCGGGGTCTCTGGTTAGAGCCCTCCCTCATGTTAAATGGAAATACCATTGAAGTTAGAACTGAGCATAAGTTTCTGGGATTGATATTTGACAGTAAGCTTAGTTTTGTCTCCCATCTCAAATGGCTAAAGCAGAAATGTATGCAGACATTGAACATTCTTAAAGTCCTCTCACACAAGTCTTGGGGTTCTGATAGGAGGTGTCTACTTCGTTTGTACTTCTCTCTTGTACGATCGCGCCTTGATTATGGGTCTGTTGTGTTCGCGTCTGCTCGGCCGTCTGCCTTAAAAATGCTTGACCCTGTGCATCACCTTGGGTTGCGTCTTGCGACGGGTGCTTTCAGAACATCTCCTATTTTAAGCTTGTATGCTGACTCCAATGAAATGTCATTGGAAAAAAGGCGGCAGTATCTAAGTTTGGTTTATGCCTACAAGGTGTTATCAGAACCCAGCCATCCAGCCCACAATAGTATTCGAGAGTCTAAGTTTTATCGTACTTTCGAGCATAAACCAACTGTTATTCGACCCTTGAGCCTTCGTTTTGAGAGTCTCCGTCTCTCCCTTAACCTGCCACGTGAGGGTGTCCATTTCCTAGATAGAGCATATCATACTGCCCCATGGGATATGAAACAAATAGCTTGCAATTGGTATTTTACAAAATTTAATAAACATAATGTTTCTCCACTCATTCTACAGCAGGAATTCTTAGCTCTGCAAGAAAAATACAGACATTACCGCCAGTTTTATACTGACGGTACCAAGTCCTTAAAGGTGCCCTCCGGAGCTTTCTGCGATCGTCTGTTTATGTTGTTATATTGCGTAGTAGGTGCAAGTTAATATGTATACAAAGTTTTAGAGTACAAAACCGTTTATTAAGTAAATGGCAGTAGAAATATATCGTTACTATTTTCTCTTGAAAGACAATCGCCCATTCCCTGGCCATCGCTAAAACTTGACCAATGGAAATGCTGCATCTCGCGGTGAATGCGAACGTTATTATTGCAATACTTTTTAAGCTTGTTGTAAATTACAGTTTGAGAAAAACGTAAACTGATTGTGGTGCGGGAAACATAGTTTGCAATTATCGTTCCAAAGCCAGCGAACTATGTTTTCTCCCCGCAAGCTTGTTGCTAGGGGGTGATGCGTCGGCGCGTCGGGTCGTCTGCTTCCCGGGGCGTGTGCAAGCGTGCGTTTGCGACACACGTGTTCCTTCTTCCCGTGGATCCCGACTCCGAAGCCAGCTTTGCGATCCTTCCACGTGAATGAGTCAAACTTTTCCTTGTCATCTGTGGAATGCGACTGCGTATTGCAGTAGTTTCTTTTATCCTTTGAGTGAGCGATTTCCCTGAAATGCCGAACGTTTGTTTCGTCAAGACGTGCCGCCATCAAACTGGGAAGAACGTTCGCAAGGGCTTGCGATTCTTCTCTTTGCCGGAGAAAGAACCACGAAGGACTGCGTGGTTACGCTGCGCCGGGCGAGGGCACGACATCGAGAACCTGCCTCTCATTCCCCGTTTTTGTGCCGAACATTTCCAGCCGACTGCTTTCCGAAAGGACGACCTGCGTCGTTCCCGTCTTCGATCAGATGCTGTGCCGACGCATCTGCTTCCCGTCGCCGATGAGACCGACGATCCTCCCCCAAAGCGCCAAAAAGTCGTGGTGAGTTTTTCGATGGCTCAAATATTTTTGGGAGTGTCACGAACATGGCATTCTGCGTTGCGCAGTGCGGCTGCTTCTGGTATCTATATTCTGAACTAAGAACTGAGGAGGCATTTGTGTAACATGGGAATCCACATGGCATTCGTCAAGTCGATCAGTGGTGCCTAATGTTCCGGACTAGCGGTTCGAGAGCTTATCGTGCGAATGGTGCGGTGCACGGGGGTTTTCATTTTCGGGTTTTATATTTTTCAAAAATCGGGGGGGGTAAAAATCGGGAGCTATTTTTCCGGGCGATAATCGGGAAGAAATCGGGTTTTTCCAGAAACCATTCCGAAATTCGGATTTTTTTTCGGGATTTCTTTATCAATTACAAATACGTGCAATGTGTTATTTACATGAACAAAAGTGAACAAAAGTAAACAACATATATTATATATGCATAGGATATGTTTCTACCTTCTGATCGGCTCTGAAGTGAATCTTTGCGGAGGTCACGCAAATCGAAGAAAATTGTAACCATCAACTGATGACCAAGGAAACACCGTTTAAACAGATCCAGAATGGTTCATATTTTCTATCAAGTCAGGTGATTTCAACACTGCTTTTCGGGGAGAAATCGGGTTTAACCCGATTTTCATCAGAACTATTCGGGGGAGAAAAATTAGGTATTATCGGGTTTTACCCGAAAACGAAGAACCCTATCAGCATGCACCATCTGCAGGATCGAACTCATTTGTAAAAAGAAAACACGAACAAATAAGATAAAAGGACAGAGTCATAAATCGCCTCTAATGGTACCACCATCACCACCCCCCTCTGCTATTGACCCACCCGAAGTCAATACATGTTTTCCCAGCTTGTTTACAGACAGGAACCCTTTCGTATCAGCTTAGCAAAGTTCCAAGTGTCCGTGACTACTAACAAGCAGGTTTTCTTTTATATCTACTCTTGTGAGCAAACTCAGTTTTTTTTTTCTTCTCACAATCCTGCACCCACGATTGCGTGCAAACCCGCGTTTGCAAATTTGTATGCACATAGCAAATGCACGCCATGATTTTGTTGCTTGGTGGCACTTCTGGACACTGAGAACTCATGGCAGTTGCTGTATGTTTCCCACTTGCGGCTATAAGTGCTCGTTGGTTGCATTTCCTTCAGTGGTTGGTAAATACATGTCAAGCTGCAGCTTTACGTATGTATGTAATGTGACATCATATCGCGACATGAACATTTATTGTTGCTGAGCTAGAGACTGAAAATATAGATGGTAATGTAAGTTATAAAAACAAATATAAAGAGTGAGGCATCCCTTAGATTTGTATTACAGTGAGAGCTTTGGTTGAGTGCATGAAATTCTAAGCTATGGAAAGGCTACAAAACAATTCATGGATGTTTGCCATCAGCTAAAAAACTAGGCATCATGGATGTTTGCCGCGGTGACGGCATTGTGTGGAGTGCTCGAGTTGCACCCTTCAACCTTAAAAATATGAAATGTGTAATAAACAGTGCCCTTTGCAGACTCAGGCCTCGGCAACTGGACTGCCTGCACCCTGCGAGGCAGAAATGACCCTCAGGGACTGTACTGCTGAAACAAACATCCCTGCAGTGGTGCCACCTGTCCCTGTCGCAGACGTGCCTGCACAGTCGCATCCACCCGAGTCTGCCTTCTCCACTTGTAGCAGTGGGGTGCCATATGAATGCACATCTCCTGTTCCCAGCAACATGCCAGACTCTGACGCAACCTACTCTCCGTCTCACAGCGAGGATTACGAGAGGTAAGTTGTGCATATAAACACATAGAATCTGTAAAGAATGCTTCACATGATCCCATTTCAGAATCGAGCATGGTGCATCAGCTCCACCACCACCACCAGAAGAAGAGCGCCAGTTTCTGGTGTTCGAGAGCTGCCTAAGGGAGCTTTTCAAGACGTGCCAAGAGTGCTCAAGACTGTGCCAAACAACGATCGAAACTACCGGCACACTGATCACAGTCTACAGCATCTGCCCTGTGGAGCACGTGCGCACATGGAAAAGCCAGCCCATCGTCAACGGCAGACCAGCAGGGAACATACTGCTGACCAGCCACCTGGTCTTCTCTGGAGTGAAGATTGCCCCTACGCTGCGGATGCTACGCCATATGAACGTGCAGGTCATCTCCGACTCGAGCTTCTACGAGCATCGGAAGGCCTTCGCTCTACCTGCAATCCACAAGGTGAGCAATATTCCGGGACACTGCAGCTGCATTTTTTTTCCCATATACCCAATTTTCCAATGAGGTACAAAACTGGAGCCCCAGTCACACTTCGGTTAAATGAATAAATATCTTCTTGTAGTATGCCACTTCAATGGTATAGTGCTAAGAAATAAAATTTTATACATCATGTTACATATGTGCCATGGGCTACTAAATCCACGATACTTTAATTTATTTCTGCTATGTGTAGTATCCTGGGGCAGTTCCCTGTCTGGCATTGGGTTGAGTGAGTCAGGTTCCCCGTGAGAGTCAAGAGACAGAGGGTGGTTGTGGAAAAGGGTAGGGCAGCTTCGAGGTAACGGGCGGCCTGCTGCCTCTTTTATGAAATACACAAACATAAAAACACAAATCACAACCTAGCACAATCTAAGTCACATTCAAACTCGCTGCATTGTGCTTTCCTTTTTCTTTCACTCAGTCATTCATTCTACAACACTACACTATGCATACATAAACAGATGGGACTATTGTAGTATGCTCCATGCCTTTCTAAAGCAATATTTATCTGCATGAACAGGTCTGGCTGCAAGAGCAACAAGAACTTCTCAACGAGTTGCAGAACAAAGAGGTGGACGTCTCTGCTGACGGGAGATTTGACTCCCCTGGGTTCTGTGCCAAGTACCTGACGTACACAGTCCATGTCGAGCAAATCAACAAGATTCTACACTCTGTCCAGGTCCAGCTAAAAGAGGCAAGTAGTCGGATTTACGTGAACCAGTTGCAACAATCTCATAATCCTTCTCTTGTGTTACGTCATCAGTTACTTCACTGCTATGCACTATTTTGGTAAAATATTCATTTCACACCTTTTTTTAGTCTGAACAGGCCATGGCCAGTGTCAACATGGAGAAGGAGGGCCTCCTCAAGCAGCTGCAATTTTTCAAGGAGAAAGGTATGTTCATGCTTAGTTCATGTATATCACTACTCGGCGGCCTTTCAGGCACTCTGTTCAAATTGGCATAATCACTTATTCTTTTGCTATCTTCGGAAACCTAATGGTGCAGGTATCAAGATCCGATCGTTGGTGACTGACCGTCACCCTGCCACACGAAAGCACATGAAGACGCACGAACCCGGGATTGACCACTTCTTTGACATATGGCACATCTCCAAAAGTAAGCAATCCTAACAGGCCATTCGTGTAGCTTTTATTTTCCAGCGATCACGCTGCAGGTTTCCCTGACACGACTATGAATTTTAGGTGTGAGAAAGAAGCTGACAGCAGCAAGCAAACGGCTGGATGCCAAGACCTGCAAATCTGGATCCAGACAGCTACAAACCATATGTACTGGTCAGCAAGTGCTGCAGGAGGCGACGAGAAACTGCTCATCGACATCTGGCTCAGCATGCACAACCATGTCATCAACAAACACTCGGGGCACGAAGGAACCTATGGAAGGTGCCTCCATGGTGACATGCCAGAGCCAACACGACCATGGATGGATCCCAGTATGTTTTTGTTCTTCCAAATGAAGGTGGTTTTTCTAAAACTTGTATCATCCTCAGACTCGCAGGCCTACAACCAATTCAAGAGCATCACTGGCAACAAACTGCTCCTGAAGGACCTTGCACAGATGTCTCCACATGGCCAGACATATGCTTTGGAGGCGTTCCACAGCGTCCTGATAGACTTCGCCCCGAAGTCCCAGGCTTTCAGCCCAGAAGGCATGCTTGCAAAGTAAGTCAACCAATTTACAATCACATTTCCTTTGTTTGGACACTTTCATCCAGTCCATTGGTTACAATGCGACAAACCTGACAGTCTCTTCCTAATGATCAGATAATGGAATTGGATTGATGCCAGAATAACCACTCTTTGTAAGTGGCACACTTTACCATCACTGAAATGTAACCATCTTGCAGGACTCGACTTGCAATCCTCCATTTCAACGAAAACTCAAACCGCTGCCAAGCCGTCACACAAATGGCAAGCCACGTT
The DNA here is from genome assembly GCF_016920785.2 of Ixodes scapularis. NCBI lineage: Eukaryota > Metazoa > Arthropoda > Arachnida > Ixodida > Ixodidae > Ixodes > Ixodes scapularis. The sequence goes on along the minus strand of NW_024609838.1, from coordinate 77,358,263 downwards.
GGTCGGTCGTAACATCAAAAGCACGAAAGGGCCACCACACAGCACGACCAGAGATTACGGATCCCACTTACAGTGAGTATAACACTAACTGCAGTGTGAATGCCTTGTCCAGAGAGCCTAGGAATGTTATCATGCAAAGGTTTGAATTCTAGAGTATGTTGGAAAGCTCATCAAGGAGGCAATGGAGAGCAGCAAACAGTGGCGGTCCCTGGCTGCTGCATCGAGGGCCAACACCGTCGTCTTCCCGGCACCGATGACTGCAGCCTACACAAGGCCTCCAAAAGAGGAACTCGTGGCAGCACGAATGTCCAGGTTCGGCCACAGTCCCCAGTAACGGCATCAAATCCCTGGTCGGGACTTCCATGCTGCCGCAGGTAAGCACACAGGACCTTGGTCCTAATCAGGGTGCAGGATAAGCAGGTGGGGAAACGGCCCATAGAAGCCTACCGGAGCGCCGTGACCGGATTGTGTACTCGTCTGCTTGCGGGTACCCCCGATTTGCAACAGATGGCGCTGCGGCGAGAGGAAAAAAATCGGAATCGGATTTGCATGGAACTTTATGGGAGAGTGCGCAAAATAAACAGAGAGCACGACAGTCTTTATTGAAAATCCACGAGAAACCATCTCCATCAGTTTAGCCAGTCGCTACCGGTCGCCCACCTGGAGTGAGAGTTTGCGGTGCTCCACATCGATGGCGCCACAGAAAAAGAGAAAACCGAGGGGTACACAATCCGGTCGCTCATTTGGCTCTCGTTTCCCCACCTGTCTATCTTACACCCTGGTCCTAATACAGCCTTGCATGGTAAGCAACCGCTTTGTTTTGCAGGACGTACGGCGAATGCAAGCAGACAGACCCAAGAGAAAACAGCCGAGCTGCAAAATGGTTCACCATTTTCCATTAGGACACCCTGACCGACAGTAAGGAGGAAGTTAGATCTGTCTGCAATCATTTTTCACAGAAATGCAGATCTCTCCTCATGAGAATGTTCCATTTTAGGGCCTAATCAAGCTGGTCATGGCATGCCTATCTCAAAAGAGGGCAAGGAACTTTAGCCGGTGGCAATGTCGGAGTCAAAGAAAAGTCACCAAACAGCGAGACTCAAGGCTACAGCTCAACTTGCGGTGAGGACGACACTAACTTCAGTGTGAACGCCCATCTAGCCCAACTTGGAATGTCTAGGAATGTAATTATGCAACCGTCTGAATTGTCACTGTAGGTTGGAAAGTCTGTCAACGAGGCGGACAGCAGCAGGCAGCAAAGACCTGGTTGGATCTTTCATGCTGCCAGTGGTAAGCACACAGGAGCCTCGTCCTAATGAAAACTACCATGGTAGGCAATAACCGCTTTGTTTTGCAGAACGTACGGCGAATGCAAGCAGACAGACCCAAGAGAAAACAGCCGAGCTGCAAAATGGATCGTCGTTTTCCGTTAGGACACCCTGACCGACAGTAAGGAGGACATTAGATCTGTCCGCAATAATTTTTCACAGAAATACAGATCTCTCCTCATGAGAATGTTCCATTTTAGGGCCTAATCAAGCTGGTCATGGCATGCATATCTCAAAAGAGGGCAAGGAACTTTAGCCGGTGGCAATGTCGAAGTCACCGAAAAGTCACAAAACAGCGAGATTCAAGGCTACAGCTCAACTTGCGGTGAGGACGACACTAACTTCAGTGTGAACGCCCATCTAGCCCAACTTGGAATGTCTAGGAATGTAATTATGCAACAGTCTGAATTTTCACTGTAGGTTGGAAAGTCTGTCAACGAGGCGGACAGCAGCAGGGAGCAAAGACCTGGTTGGATCTTTCATGCTGCCAGTGGTAAGCACACAGGAGCCTCGTCCTAATGAAAACTACCATGGTAGGCAATAACCGCTTTGTTTTGCAGAACGTACGGCGAATGCAAGCAGACAGACCCAAGAGAAAACAGCCGAGCTGCAAAATGGATCATCGTTTTCCGTTAGGACACCCTGACCGACAGTAAGGAGGACATTAGATCTGTCCGCAATCATTTTTCACAGAAATACAGATCTCTCCTCATGAGAATGTTCCATTTTAGGGCCTAATCAAGCTGGTCATGGCGTGCCTATCTCAAAAGAGGGCAAGGAACTTTAGCCGGTGGCAATGTCGGACTCACAGAAAAGTCACCAAACAGCGAGACTCAAGGCTACAGCTCAACTTGCGGTGAGGACGACACTAACTTCAGTGTGAACGCCCATCTAGCCCAACTTGGAATGTCTAGGAATGTAATTATGCAAGTCTGAATTTTCACTGTTGGCTGGAAAGTCTGTCAACGAGGTGGACAGCAGCAGGAAGCAAAGACCTGGTTCTATCTTTCATGCTGCCAGTGGTAAGCACACAGGAGCCTCGTCCTAATGAAAACTACCATGGTAGGCAATAACCGCTTTGTTTTGCAGAACGTACGGCGAATGCAAGCAGACAGACCCAAGAGAAAACAGCCGAGCTGCAAAATGGATCATTGTTTTCCGTTAGGACACCCTGACCGACAGTAAGGAGGACATTAGATCTGTCTCCAATCATTTTTCACAGAAATGCAGATCTCCTCTATTGATAATGCTTGATTTTAGGGCCACGATCACGCGTAATGGAGAGATGCAAGCATTGGCACCTGCCCTCTCAAGCCGGATTTTTCAAGCCCAGCATGGTGCACCTCTATTGTTGGCACATCAGTGCCAACAGTAGAGGCATTAGGAGATGAGGACAGGCCAGTGCTATAATTCTTCCCAGTCCATTAGCTGTAATTAGGGTTCTGCGTTCTCAGATAAACCTGATAAACTCCAAAAAACACTAGCCGTTAAAATTTTGCTGATTCAGATTCATTTGAAAAACTCAATTTTTCGGTCTGCCAGCTGTTATAAGCCCCACCAGTCTTTATATTTCCCGGAATCTTCGAACAATTTTTGCAATTCTCCTCTTATTGCAGTGTCAACTTCCGTTGCCATGTAGCCCCTTATAATAAAAATGAGGTAGGCCCTCTACGACAGTAGATGAATACGGCTCTCATATGAAAATACTGCTTTACTAAATTCACAAACTGCTGTTTTCTACCTTTCATTTGCCTCATCGAAAATGCCGAAAGACTCCGAACTTTGCGTACATAAATGGAAGCTCCAAATTGATGGTTCAAAAAAAAAACAAAAAAACACCCTCTAATTTTGCTAAAAAAAATTAAATTCAAGAACGCAGGATCCTAGCTATAATTTGTGCAAGCTTTCAAGATCGAGGAAATCGGTGACCGTATTGTCATATTCATTGTGGGCACACCACAATGAAGGCGGATCAAGTGCTATTTTGAATAGCATGTAGTTCTGCACCAGAGATCCCATCCCCAGTTCACAAGCTTAGCCCATCGCAGCAGTTTTAGAAAATTGAAGTATTTTCGGAACCCAACCGACACTTTTCTGAAGACTGTAACACAATGCCTTATCCATCTTTCTTTTCATGTGCTGATGAGCGGACATGCTGTGGAGACTGCACCGAGGCGGGGCAGCCCGCCCGTGTTTCCAATAAATGGGGTTTTCATCCAGGAGGTAGGCTGGTAATGCAGCAATAACATAAGTGGGGTGGTTGCATATAACACTGGAAATATTAACAGAAGTTTTTTATGGCAATTTAAAAACAGTGCTGCATTTTCCAGTCTACACCACGGTTTTCCCCCCGTCTGCAACATTTGTCTTCTGTCATTATTGACCTGCTTGCAAATAAGTGAGGCACATTCGCTAACCTTACGATTGAAATAAACTGCATTAATTTTCCAACAACTTGACTTCTCGGTACCAGAACCTGGAAGGTGTAGAAATTTGCATGACCAAAAGGAAATAATTTCATAATTGAAAACAAGTGATGCCGATGGTAGTACTAATTTTGTGATCCCCTGGATGATTTCTGCATTGTGAGGTCAATACATGGGTCGATGTAACTGGAATACTGCACTATGCCTAACTAAAAACCCGACCGAAATTGTGCCATTTCCTCAAAGTATTTGCATGATGTGAGGGTATACTTGCCAATTATAACGACAATATAAACTAACAATTGTAGTATTCACTGAAATATATAAGCAGATCCTATTTACCACCGGGAGGAAAAATCCAGGGTAACTGGGCTGTGGAGGCATAGAATATTCCATGCAGGGGATCTATTGTGCATGCTCAAAAAGCATTCCACAGCCAAGTAAAAAAAGGATTTCGCAGAAGGCTTGGACTGGAAAAGTCTATTCTAGAGCACATGTTGAGAGTACAGTAATGAAATGTAGGTTGGCAATGAATTCTAAATAAAAAAAAGTAAAACAATTTACAGCATGCCTATAGTCGGTGACAGGTCAAGAACGAAGTGGAAGCTCCTCCCACCTCTTTCCACTTTAGTAGAGCGAATGCTGGAGAGGAGGCGACCTCCTCTCCGTCGTTCGCTGCATTGAAGTGGACTATAGTCACCCAAGCAGAACGTCATTTGTTTGTCATGTTAGCCACGTCGTCATCCAGACCCTCGGAACAATCGACCACGTCCCTCTGAAAACTGCAGCAATCGCAATTCGCCTTTCTTCGCCTCATCGCACCGGCACGCTCAGACGGCTGATGTAGGGAAGCATCTTGTAGCTTCATGCAGTCAGATTTTTCCAGGTTATATGCAGTTTTTCCATTTGAAAGAACAGATCCAGAAGAAAGTAGAAGTACACTGCACAACACTGTTAGTGCGAACATGACATCGGTGCTTTTTCTATCTTTACTTTAAAATGGTATTAGTGGGTGCCAAATTTTACTGCTTAGGTTAGTGTCCCAAATGAGCACTTCTCACGCCCTAGTAGTTTTGATGACAGCCTTTGGATTCTAGGAGGAAAATGAAGCAATCCGGTCGTGCGACTCAAATCAAATTTGGGGGTTTTACGTGCCAAACCAACGACGGGCATCTGGCACGCCCCAGCGGAGGACCGAGGATTAATTTCGACCACCTGGGGATCTTTTGACGTGCAATCGAAAGCTCGATTACCAAGCTGCCTTCTCCGCAATATACCTCCATCAGATTGCAGGCACCTCGGCCGGGATTCGAACCCGCCACATGGGGATCCGTAGGCCGGCACTCTCGCCTCGGAGCCACCGAGGCGGCTTCGTCGTGTGACTGAATGTGACGTAGGTGCACTGGCTTTGGTCTGACTACGATCATGTGATCATAGTTATGGTCACGTGATATCGTAGATAATAGGTCACGTGATTTAGAGGATTCCGTTCATGGCTACGAGCGACTTCACACACATGCAGGGAGGGTGAAGAGACAAGGGAAGGGGGTTGCGTGGTCTCTAGGTCAACGCAATTTATTCTGCATCCCTGTAGCCCGCATACACGTCAGCAGGGTACCTGCCCCTAATTGTCTTGACCACACAGGATGGCAGGGGCCGCCTATTCTTCTTTCCCAAGCGGCTCCACAGCCACAGGGCACACTGCCTGTAGGCTGCAAATCTGTAGTGCCTGGAACAATGACAGAGATTGGATGTAAGAAGCAAAGCCTATCACTCTGTTGGCAAATTCTACACTTGTTTTCATTTCTCTAGGCATGTAATCATACTCTGCTTTTCTGTTACGTCCACTCCAGCTATCACATAGCAGAATCCCTATTTGGCAGTCCATGTCGGATGGGCTAGACATGGAAGCCAAATTGAAGTGAACTGCTGTAGATTCATTCTAAATGCTCCAGAGTTTAAAAAAAAACAAAAAAAAAAACAACTATAGGCCTTGGTTCTCCTAACGCACCTCCAACTTCAATCGACACAACAACCAGTTATACACCGGAATTAACAAGGAAGGAATATCTGTTGCGTGGTCATGATACATAAAATAAGTTCACAGGGTCCCAGTTCATAATTGTAGATAATATCTGTCATTGGTGTTGGTGACGAATATTGCATCGCTGTGTTTTGGGAAGGACACATGAAAATTATGTGCACTGGCCAGAGGGAATGGGAGCCATTCATCCAGAACAGTGGAAAGCTCCCCATATGATGTTGTTTAATTTGGGACAAAACAGTGCAGTTCGTAAGCCTGTGAAGTAGTGGTGTGCAAATATTGGTTCGAATTAAATAGTGCACTGTCGTTTCTAGCATCAACAGCGCAAAAAGAGCCGGTTGCATCGGCTTCCCTTTGCAGCGCGAAGGTTATGGCAAACATACTATTCAATTTGAACCAATATTCGCACACACCTACTGCAAAGGTTTCCTGCACACAAGTGCCAGGGAATGTGAACTCATCAGAGAACGTCCCAATTTAACATTGTCTAAAGTGCTGCTGGCACTGCCGAAGCTTGGCATTGGTACTGGTGATTAGGGATTTGAGAATAGCAGCCTGGCCATGAGTGTTCTATGAAGCTCGCACAGAACAGTTTTGGTGTAAACATACGAGCTGAAGTGCTCATGCAATACTGGAGTGGCTCCAGCAGTTGCGATTTCATGTCTCTCCGACACAATCCGTGTCAATATCCGAACATGTCATTCTGACAGCTTCCATTTGCCATGACAGCTGCTACCACCCCCATGTGTTTATTGGTCCTGAATACCTTAGGGCTCAGGGCACCGCAATCATTTGCTATTTGGTCATATACGCATCTGCAAGACACATATATCAACATTCTTTCCCGTTTTAGACTGCGATATGTCTTCCATTATGCTGTGTTGATTTAGAGGTGACACTACTATCATCAGAGTAGTGGGGATACATATGAGCACCCCCAGGCCTCCCCATTCTTGCACGAGAAACTTTGAATTTCAGTGTTTATTTCAATGAATAGTGTTGTTAGAAAAATATTTTAACGAAAAATGATGCGATACTGTTTGGTGACCTATTCCAATCTCGAATCCTTTCTGTCATACTCACCCATGTGGGCACTGCAACATCATCTGTTAAAAAAAAAGCATGGATCTCGACGACGACAGCCTGCTTCTGAATAAGCTGTCCAGACATGGCACTCCTAAAAAACTATCCCAGCATAGCGTGCAAAGAATGCCACACCAGCGGTGCAAGTGTTGCTGGCACCACAAGGAACATGTCGAGATGATCATCCACCGGCTTCAGGGTGTCTGGCATCTGCATCCAAAAATAGTGTAAATCAAGACCCAGACACCCAATAATTATCACCCCACCTTGAGATTTTGGCTTTTCAACTAGATCAGGGGATTAAGGGATCGAAGCTAGGAAGGATTGGAGGGCAGGACGCCTTGACATGTCTCTGACTGGGGTGTTTACTGCCCTATATACCTCCCATGGACCAAAAGCCGTCCCAAAGTGGCAACAAAATATGTTACGGGAGCCAAAGTGTCATGCTGTCAGATGCCGGCAAAGTTACGACAGAGAAAACGAGCAGATGCAAGTGTGGCTGTTGTCGTGGCGTCCCCCCTTGTGACAATCAAGTGAGCACAAACTATTGTGCAGCTCTTGGCACAGCAAATCAGGCAGCTGCCATACGCACATGGACTCTTCTGGCGCCGCCAAAATTCTTGACGTGGCAGATTTTTATAAAAAAAGTAAGCAAACGTAAAACAACGCATTGCAAGCGTCCCGGCTGGTGCCTTTGTTGCAATGATGTTCACATGCACGTAAGGGCAACTTCGGCAGGCTTGCAGTTACATGTGCTTCGTCGCGCGGGCGGAGACAACAGCTGTTTGACCGAAACCGAAACCATGCCACTCCGCGCTCCGTCGCCAACTGCATGGTTCCCAAAATAGTATGCAAAATGTAACTGTCCAGCATACGACAATAAACAGTCCAGCGACTTGTGCTTGCCAGGCCGGCAGGCGAGGTACAGGCTAAACACACAGAAAAAAAGAACCTGAGCGTATTGATGCAAGACACTGCGAATCAAGGTCAAAAAAGTTCTTGGAGCGCTTCGTGCAACGACTGAACTCGATACAAACAAGCACGCTGTGCGGGTTCAGCGTGCAGACATTGCCTTCTTTGCTTTAGCTCACTTCTCTTCACCAACTTTCTTTTGCGGCAGATTTTTCACGTACCGGGGTCCCTCTCGAAAGAAAGCCCACCAGGAAAAACCTAAGTAATCAAAACTTCGCCAAGCAGTCATTGAGTTAGAGAGGGATTTTTATAGCAGCGTATGATTTAAACAAGAGCAGGAATGTCGATGCGTTTCAGTTTAGTAAGCGCCATATCTGCAGCGACGTGGGGACGGCAACACACGACGTCGCGCGAGCGCTTCAGCTCAAAAAGTAACTCCCGCCGCGCAAAAACGTGGTTTTGTCTCACAGCAGGACGGCATGTTTGGCACCCGATACACTAACGTCTGAGAGTCCGCACACGCCCGTGTCTACCGCAAAAAAAAAAAAAAAAAAGACGCGAGACGAGATTCCTGAGACGACGAGTGCACGAAACGCGAGACGTCGGGAAAAATCATGCAAGACCAAATAGACGATTAATACAGGGTACTTTGTGTCGGGTGGCGTCTTGTGCGACCTAGCTTACGCATGCTCAATTACGGTTCTCAGTTTCGTTTCGTTTATGAAAGGCGACCAAAATTGCTTCTTTGGCGCAGGCTTGGCACGGATTAGCCATATTTCGGTGAAATGTAGCAGGATGTAGCAAAGTTAGCCCCTTGGTGCAGTTTGGCGCAATTGGCGCAGCAATCACATCCCTGCACTGTTTATAAGTGTGTCTCAGCCACGCCTGGACAGATGCCTCCGAGTCATCAATGTCCGCAAAGACATCCTCGCGTGGCTTTCTGAATACGGAGGGCATTATGCTCATTGACTGCATGTAACCGGCCACCACCATCAACATCGCCCCGTATGTGGCTACCCTCAGGTGATTGCGCGATTCACGAGAAGCTGCAGGGAAAGGGGCAGCAGGTACGCTCTTGCAGCATGACAATGCCCATCCCTACATTCACCATACTCCCTCAACCTAGCCCGCAGTGACCATCAGCCATTCAGCACCATGAAAAAACCACCTATGAGGACCCTATTTCATGGACACTGGTGAACTCGAAGCGGCTGTCCAGGCGTGGGTGCGAAGCACTCCCAAAGAGTGGTCCCGGAACGGAAAGGCTGCCACACTACTAGAACCAGTGCGTTCGTCTCCAGGGGGACTACGTTGAGGAGGTCGACACACCTACCGACCCCTAAGTGGACAATATCTGCGGAAAAATAAATCGTAAATCAGTATGGTACGCCCCCCATATGGCTGCACTGCCTTGACAATTATAGTATGGGAAGGAGGAAATTTTTTATTTTTTTGAGTGCATGGCCTGCAGTGGCATAGCCAGAAATTTGTTTCAGGGGGGTGTTTTACATTGCTGGTGTGTGTGTGTGTGGGGGGGGGGGGGGAGGGGGGATACTTTGCATCGCTGGGCGAATGGAAGGTTTCTAGTTCGCATTGCCATTGCATTGTAAACGGTGCACGAACCAGAGCAATGAGCCTTCAATGACTGCCTTTTTGTGTAGTTTCTTGACCAAAAAGCTTGCAAACACCGTCTAAAGCCCCTTCTGACAATTTGGATACTGGAGTAAAGAATATGACTTTTGCCGATAGGGTTGGAATATAAGTCTCCACTTGCCTTCTAGAGGAAAGACGTAGTGGCATCCATGGACTCAACAGCAATCTGTGCCTGTGTCATCGTTCTCAAGTTTTTGATTGTTTTGACCAGAGAACATTGCACTCGCTTGGGACACCCAAAAATTGAAAGGATGCATTATCGAAATGCCAAAAATAAAAAATGTTGAAAGAACAAACCGCCGAAATCTCTATTAGCCGAATCACCCGGTACCAGAGACCAAACAATTCCAAAATATTATGTTCAACACGAACCTACAGGGTTCTAGATTGAGAAAGTGGAAGAAACATTTGTTCTGCCAGAGGAATTCTTTGTTTGTTGAATATGATCTAATAGTTTGTGTGTATTTCCCAAAGAAAGCTAAGGATGTTGAGCTTGTCCCAGTTGCCCAAAGCGGCTGTCAGGCTCTCTTCTCGCATGCTTTGCTTCTTGTGTGGTAGATGGCGAGGTTCTAATCTGATTTCTGCCTCGATATCGTCTTCGAGCGCAGCTTGCACATTTTTCATGCTCCTAATTTTGCAGAAGACACTTCCATGATTCCAACACACTGGTGCAGCTAGCATCTGCCAATACCGTACCAAATATGGCGATCAGATATGTATGCATTCTCACCTTTCGGCGTTTTGCTGTTCGGCATTTTATTTTTCGACGTTTCAATGTTTGGCCTTTACATTTTGATTTTCGTCATTTTGATATCGGCCCCTGTTTTGATGGGCTTGAAGGTCACACGCAGAGACTAGACCAGGTAAAAGGACGAGGATGTCTGAGCTGAAGGTGCCAACTGTACTGTCGACGTTGACAGTGCACTTGAAGCAGTTGGTGTTTGTTTCTTCTCAAAAAGATTGCCCAGCATCAACTTAGCTGGCATAGCGAAGCTCATTTTTAAGATAGAAACAAGGCATTGATGCATGCAAGATAAAGTAGGTGTATGCAGTTTTCTGAACTCTTAGCTCTGAGAAACAAAGTGACTGGAGCATCCTTCCCCAACACGGTTGCGAATTACTGCGTCAATATCATAACTTCGTGCTTATTTATTTGTTGCTTCAAAAGTGTTGTTCTGTAGTATAGTGCTGGTCCAGTTCATGAAGCTAGCAGGAAAGAATCTGGAAACAGTAATTTTTCGTTTTTCCGAACTTGGGAAAATGCAAAAGCTACGGCATCAGCAAGCCAATCGGGGCGTGTAAGAAGAATGCATGTGACAACGTAATGTCTTAGTGTACTCCTCCTGTGGAATTTTGGCACGTGCTTAGCTCCGTCGCTCAGACTGGCCCACAAGGGCAGTAGCTTTCACCCTTTGTTGAGTTATGCTAAGACAGAAAAGCAAGGAAACTGCATGAGACGAATACAATCTCGGGAGTGAGTTAATCTTTGCCTCTCGTTGACAAAGTATAGGACTTTCAAGCCTTTGCGGCCACCTGCTCTCTGCGAGCTTGTAGAGGGGCTTCAGGCGCTAATTCGGCTCTGTTCAGAGACACCATTTGAGCAAGCTGCGAGCCAGACTTGGGTTTCTGACACGGACTGCGTTATCTTTGTCGTTTGCGCCAAAGCCAAACGTGTGGAATATCCACTGCTCTCTTGAGAGACAGAGAAAGAGAGAGAGAGGGAACCTTTATTAGTTAACCATAGTCCGGTGCTTGATTGGGGCCACCAGTGCTCACCCGGTACAGCATGGACATGCTGTACCAGTATATAGGAGCAGTAGTGTATCAACGAGTTGAAGCTGGAGGGGGGGGGGGGTGAGCCTGCCTGCCTAGTCAGAGGGTCGAGAAGGGTGAAAAAGAGGGAGGTAAGGGAGCATTGGGCATGGGGATAACGCCAAAGCATATGTACATCCAAGGTGTCGCCTTCTATTGCTCTCGACGAGGCGAGGCCGTCTCGACAAGAGACGAGGCCATGTGACTGTCATATATTTCATAGTGCTATTGTTGCATAACATTGCATCTAAACAGAGCAAGAAAATGACATATCTAAACTGATAACCGCAAATGCAAGGAAAAATAGCTCTCCATGATCTGGCCTAACGGGAAGAAGTGTAACGCTCGAAGAGGGCGGTCTCATCAGAACAGTTCGTTTAGAACATATAAGAATATGTGTAGTTTATAGTGGGACAGCAGTTGGAAGTGTCCGTGTTTCTGTATTCAACAAATGACTGGGTGGTAACTAGGCAGGCTGCTTCTCATTTAGTCTCTTGAAAGCCTCCCTGGAGCGCTATATTGCGCCTGGACAGTGGGGGTTATGATTAATTTCACTATCGGCAACAGAAACAATTCATCGACCGCTTCCCAGGATGGTGCTAAACGTTCATCTAGCCTAACAACAAGTTATTACAAGTACGTATGTACGCTGTGAATCGGACAGTGAACGTAGTTGCCGAGGGCACGGTCCTCACCGAGACATGGTGAGTTTGCTCACGCGCAAAGCATGACATCGTACTCACTCGCTGGCACTTGCGCCCATCCCTTGCTGCCCGTAGTGCCGCATGTTGAGGTAGGCCAACCTCAACACCTCAGGGTTGAGGCACAGGACCTCGAAGTCCGGGTGGCCCGTTACGCAGCCCTGCCGGCCCTGCTGCTTCCGTGCGACGGCCGGGTATTCGCGGCAGCAGACGCACTCGACGACGGTCTCCATCGGCGCGCAGGAACCACATAGACACCTTCGCAGAAAACACGCATCAATTACCCATTAAAGCGGGGTATAATGGAGCGCACCACGTACCAGTCCGTGTTCCCAAGCCGCTCGGGTGCGTCTTCCAGCTCCTGCGGACTCGCTTCACCGCGGCGCGGCCGTTCGTCGTTGCCACAGTCGGTGCCCGCGGCGCTGCGTTCGTCGACGTCGCGCATCGGGGTCGAATCATAGGATATGGCACCCATGTCAGCTGTCCGTTCCAGGATTTCGAGCTCTAGAGACGTTAGGTCCGAAAGGTCCATAGCGCGACCGTGGGATGCGACGAACGACGAATGCTGAGCACAAAGTCCGGGCAACTTTGGTCCGGGCCCCTTGACGACGGTCCGCGCGTTGGAGAGATTCCTCCGCGGGTCGGCGGTCGGTGACGCGCAGTGACACTGGAATCCTTCGATTGCCATTGGCTGATGCGTAAAGAGATGCCCCTCCCGTTTTCCGGGGTCATCTCAGAAAGGGGGGCGTGCCGGGGACTTTGATAGCAATTTTAATAGGGAAATCCGCCGCGCATGACTGTAATTTTACGATTTTTAGGATCCTTAGGACCCATAGATTGAGTTACCGCCATATATAGACCACCGCAGAACGCTCCGGAGGGCCCCTTTAATGTATGTCGGCTCAGCTGTTTATTCAAATTCGTTTACCCATGTTACTCGACTTCACAATGTCGCCAGCATTTTTACTGCCGAACTATATGGTGTTCTGGCAGCACTTGACTATATAATCAGGAACAAAGTGATGAAAGCCATTATATTTGTAGACTCTCAAAGTGTTCTTACTGCAGTATGTTCTATCACACCAACTACGAATAAGTTGACTCGACTTATACGGGCCACAGCTCAACAGGGACTCGCTGGTGGGAAGGACATTGAGTTTTGCTGGATCCCGAGCCATGTGGGCATCGCAGGCAACGAGGCTGCAGATAGACTAGCTGCTTCTTCACAGAACCTTTTACCATCGAATGTCTGCATACCTTACCAAGACCTTAAAGCGTCCGTAAAATTTTCACTCTCGCAACTTTGGCAATCTGAATGGAAGTTAGCCGATAACAATAAGCTTCATGTCATCAAGCCAGAACTTGGTGCATGGGAAACCTCGTATAATAAAAATCGTTTCCACGAAGTCCTCCTGTGCCGGCTGAGAATCGGCCATTCATTCCTAACCCATCAATACCTGCTTATAGGTGAGGAACCGCCGATATGCGAGCACTGCGGCGAACCTTTATCTGTTCTGCATATTCTCTTTTTTTGCCGTGGCCTTTTACAACAATACAAGATCTATTTCTCTGAGTTTTTCAAGTACAACATCCCATTTTACCCTGACTTATTTCTAGGGGAGCAGCCTCTCATATCACTTTAACGTCTTTTAGCTTTTCTCAAAACTACAGGTATCTTACATAAATTATAGCCAAATTCTAGTCCAGTGAATGTACTTTTACCAGTGTTTTTCAGCTTACCTAGTTTGGCGCAGTATGGCCATCGGAGCTCTTGCGCCATAAAACCTGTAAACAACAACAACAACAACAATACAGTGTTGTTTTAGTCACCTTCAATTTAAATTCGTGGCTGCCTTAGAAGCACAACAATGGTATAGCAACAAAGAATAAATGTACACCCGCCGGCAATATGAAGGTGAACACCTTACCTGGTTTTTTCCTGTTTAACGGCTCCCTAAAGCTATATTATCTCTCAACGTCTCAAATGGTAAGTGGCTTGGGGTCTAAACTTTGCGTTCTAGCCTTCTTCTGGAACAGAGCTTGTTCCAAAACTTGTAGGAGCGTCAAAAACAAGAAGATGGCTGTTCACCTTCATATCGCTCACGGGTGTACAGGCCTGGGCAGAGAAGACATGGAAACCTACACAGCTGTGGGGATAGACGCCTCTCAAATGTGCGTCTTGTGCTCTCGGTCCCACGATCGCGTGGCAACGGATCAACGGCGGCAACCAGACAACCGGTTTGCCAGTTGTCTGGTTGCCGTCGTCGCTTAAAGATGGCGCAACCTTTCCAGCCTTTCCACTCTGGCTTGCCGACTTGCGGCAGGTCATTACTTAATTCCCATCATAGTACAGCTTCGCTGGACTTCCGTGTTCACCAAGGTGAAAAGGCTGAAAGCTTTTTTTTTTATTACATAATTTTTTTCTGAGATTTAAAAATTGTTACTGTATCTTACTGTAGTTGCAAGAGCGAGGTAATTAGGTTCTTGGCGTCGCTGCGCAGAAGCGCTCTTCTAAAACTCCCTGGCGTGGATAAAAGAAACGGCGAAAAGGAGGATCACAGGACAAAAAAACGTGCGCTAAAACAGCGTACATTAATCTGAAACTTCCTACTAACGCTAGAGAAAAGGAATGTAAGGTATTCGATATGTTTTTACAGATGTGATTGATTCACGAACCCCTTAATTACCTGGTTAAGAAGTCTGAATGCTAATAATTATCTTCTGTGTTCGAGGTATTGGTCAATTGTTAAGATGTTTAGGAAAGAGTATGCCAATTTAAATGCACTGCTTTCACTCCATGAATGTTCAAGGTGCTGAATCCCTGGTTCTCATTATAATTTTTAGTGTGTTCTGTAGATTAATCCGTAAATAAAAAAGTTGTACAAAATGTGAGCATGAATGAAGTAAACATAAAGCATTCGAAGGGCTACAAAAATGTGCTGTTGTTCATAAAATACTAGGTACATTTCAATATCTCTTTTTGTGTTCTGACATGTAAATAGCGCCTTAGGTGATTAACTTTATACCTAAAATTGGTAGATTCGAATAATGTTTTCGCTGTATCTGAGTTGTTCTCAAAGTTTGCTGATCAACGTAGGAAATAATGCAAGTTGTTTTTTATCTATTTTGATTTTTTTTTAAATTTAGAAGTGAGTAAATAATAAGCTTTTCTAATGTACGATTAGCCTCCTTGTACAGCAGTGTCATCTTTGCGTAAGATAAATATTGGTACAATCAGCACAAAGAAAACAGTTTGTTATTTAAGTAAGCCTCCAGATCGTCGCCAAAAACAATAAAAATAGTAAAAGTTTGGATTTTGGTACTATGCCCGATAACCAAAAAAATGACTGTCCGTTTTTTTTATTTATGAAAAGCAGGTGCACGCACCCTGTATGCATTTTGTTCTTATTGATATGTTCTGGTTAAGCAGAAAAAAAAAGTTTTAGAGGGGCCTCGGAAAATTCCCTCCGTTAAAAACTTATATTTGTTAGTGAGCGTGTTGGTAATGATGTAACTTTAGAAAGGGTTATATACGTAAAGACAGGGTACGGGTATCTTCAAGCATGTGTTTTCCCGTCCCCTGCCTTTACGTATATAACTCTTTCTAGAGTGACGTTAAAAACTTTATTTGCTTTGCTTTATTTTCTTCATTTAGAGTAATAAAATTAAAGCTACGTCGGTTCGAAAATAAATTTTAGACATCTTGAAATTCCTTTGCACGAACTCGCTTTCCTTCTTTCGGTTTACAAGAAAATATATATATTCGTCATGACTAATGTACTGCAGAGATTGCGATTGTTTCAAGAACGCGAAGAATATTAAGAAATACAATAGGCTAGCGTTCTTTTTTTTTGTCTGTTTTAACTGGAAACGAAGTTGCGAAATGTAACCATCGGTTTATATAAATGGACTCTTGGAGAATCTCATCGTCAAAGGGTCCCAGGCCAGCCCAAAGATGAAGGTTTTTCCAGTTGCACTTTGTTTGTTCGCCACCCTCAGGGGGGCGTCTTTGGCGGTTAATACTCGTTTTATAGACGATCCCTGGCTGTATTCCAAGGAGGTCGGATACTTTCAGAATGCTTCGGAGGTGAGCATTCGCTTTCAGAGTTATTTTTTTTTTTTTTGCGTTAACTGGACATCAAGACTTAAAGACTTCAAAGGGTTCCACTGCACATACGTAGCATCCAGACTTGGTCCGTTACAAAAAACGGATTACTTGTAGTACGTTACTTTTTCTACGTAATTTTCTAATTGCATCATTACGTTTTTGCGGGAGTAATTTGTCATGTAATTTCGTTACAAAATTTTGGTAACAAATTACTTTAATTGGTCGTTACTTTTCTAAAATATGAGCATAATGCATCGACCAAAGCTCGAAAAGGAGAGCTCGCGACTATGCAATTTTCAGTACTGCATGCACTATATTCCGTTGATGAATAAGCTCGCAGTGCGTCAAAGGTACAGGCGCGATATCGCAGCTTTGAGACGTTGTGCCAACGCTTGAAGGGCCCCCTTCAAAAGGGAACTTTCGTATATCGGTTCTTACCTCCTATTCTTCTAGTGGAGTTAGACGCTGCTACTGAGCATGCGCACCGCCAGTTTTGTCTGCAGAATTTCAGGGATCTTTTTCGGTCGCCGTAAGCCAGCGGGATGGTGGGTGTGGTTGCAGCTGTCGCTGTCTTGTCAGCTTACATGCGAACGGAGTGCACCTACAGTCTTTCTCTTAACTACAATATTTTGTTTGTACTAGGACTACCATAATCCGGGATTATAAGGAATGGAATTTCGTTGCAGAGCATTATCAAAATTGTTTCTAACTTCTTTCTTTATAAGTGCGCGGGAAAACGTGAAAGTAATTTGTAACGTCGCTGAAATGTAATCCCTTGCTTTTCAGCGAAAATAATTTGTAACGGTTAGCCATTGCATTTGAGGCTCAGGAATTTGTAATTGTAGTCCATTACATTTTTCAAGTAACGGGCACAAGTCTGGTAGCATCCCACATGAGAATCATACTAAGCGCGACAACCATCAAGAAAAAGGAAAAAGAAACAACGGTTCTAATCCAGAGCCGATGTCCGTGAACCTTCGACGGAGAACAGGCGATATGAAAAAGTTAGTATTTCCGTTGCACGGTATTCACTATGATCAGTTTTCATCTGCGTTTTGTTATAAATAATTCGTTTTTTTTTAATTGTGCAAAAATTAATATATGTTCTTTCTAGGTAATTCATAAAACATATACTTGATCCCACATATCTCGTATTCTTAGCAGTTGGTACTATATTTTTTTCAGAAACAAATAACCAAACGTCTTGTTTCATGTCCCAATTAGATTCGCAACGCGCAAGCAGCTAACGCACAATGAACTTTATGTATAGTACTAATTAAAAATAATACTTCGCAATTTTTAATATTGCAGGTCATTAACCAAGACGGAGTATATTTCCTTGTGTTTGGAACACAGTATCTTCAATACGATTGTGTTGCTATGGACGTAACGGCGAGGGCTGTTCGTGAGAAGGCTATTCGGTATAATATAAAGTATATTAAATCATCCCAAACAATGTGAGTAGAAGAGCGTTAAGCACTGCTAAAGATTTCCAAGGTAACCCACGACCATAATGATACCTAACATTTCAGTAGAGAACTCAACGGATCAGCTTATGTTGATTCCGACGTTCGAGGTCAAGAGACTGTTATCTATATGACGATTGATGGTAAGTGGTAAGCGATAAAGTAGTTTAAACTTGTTATACCCCAGTCAGACGGGCATTTTAAAGGCGTTTAGTACAAGCTTTTTTATACAATCGGCAAACCAGAGCACGCTGCAGGGCACGTGCGCACTCAAAATCGCGAGCTAATTGGCCGATTTTATAAAGGAGCTTTGTGAAACGCACCTTCAGAACGCCGTCTGACGGCGATATTAAGCTACTTTCATGGGAACACATCAGAAAAGTCTATAGGTCTCATAATACGTCACGAATGATTGCAAATGTTTCATAGATTAAATCAACTTATTGAAATTATGGGCGGTCAAGCGTTTTCCTCAACTACGAAAGTGCAACTGTAGCAACCTGTTGTGCGTCAGAGCAGTTATTTTCAAGTATATTTGTACCGAAGATCAATATACCTCAATAGTTTAAAATTTATTAAGTGAGCTCAGGGATGTTACAACGTCGGATATCTTAGGGAGGGGGGGGGGGGGGGGGGGCACGAATAGGTTTTTCTTTTCTTTTCTTGATACAGTATAAATGTATGGGGCAACGATCTCCCCCTCCTCCCCCCCCCCCCCCCCCCCCCCCCCTTTCCCCCATGACCCCCGTAAACCGACGCCGCTTGAGAGATGCATACACACTCTGATGAAGATTCGAGAACCAACCTTTGTGTTGAGTAAGCGAAACGTGTCGATGTTCAACAAATGTTGAAATAGAGTACTTCTTAAAGCCATAACTAGGAGCGACTGCAGACGGAATCGCTCATCACAGGTTGTTTTGTTGCCACCGTTTATTCAGCAATCAACCTGCGACGACTTCGATTAGAGTTGCTTGATTGCCATTGAGCAGCGCTCATTGTACCATTTGCTATTTTACATCAAAATTGCTTCCACCTATGCAGGGGGTGTGTGTTTAATATGTTGATCTGCATTTTAATTCAATTAAGCATCCCTTTCAATTAAGCGCCAAAACTGGAGCATGCAGCCGATATTCTCGTAAGCATGACATGCGAGGCGAGGTCAATATATTGTCACGAATGACAATTATTGATGAGCCGACGAAACACATAAGCGAACTAGGCGTTTAATATGATATGGCTTACCTGTGCCCAAACAACATACGATTGAGCGTACGATAACAGGCGTCGGTGGCGGCGTAACGGCAGAACCGAGCGCAGACAAAAGTCGGACTCCATGGGTTGCGGCGCGGCTTCTTTTGAGCCTCCCCTGGGAGCCAAGAATATTCTGCCTCGATCGGTCTCGAACAAGACATTCTACAAGTTAGACGGCTCTCCAACATTATCGAACCTTCAACTCACATAAAGAAAGGTAAAAGAACATGCAGTGCAAGGAATCGAAGCCGAGCCACCTGCGTGTGAGCCCAGCACGCTGCCAACTCAGCTACGTAAGCTGTTTTTCTTTTTTTTTTTGCTATATTTTGACTGTGAACGTAGAACCATAATGCACGGTGCTTTTCGCTTGGCTCGGCAATATGAAAATTGTTTTTCCTCCTAATGATTTCTTAACTCTTAAAGAAACCATCTATAAAAATGTCTTAATAAAATACTGAATCCCACCGGATAAAAACAAGCCTTTTTTTTCGCTAAAGAAATATTTAGAAAACATACCTTCTCGGAACTTTGTATTATATGACATTACACATTTATTTGAAAACATAACTAAATTGTCCGTTCAGCCTATTCTTTACCAGATATTGATACACGTTCTGTGAATTATTAACGCAGTACTCTTGTAAAACAATTGTGAGGTGTCGTTAACTATGTTTTTTTTTTACAAATAGAGGCATTTAAAGCAGCTCCAATGACCAAATTTCTTGCAGTAATATAGAATATATTTTAACTTTTATTTTCATTAGTCTTGATGACTGTCAGAACTGCTGAATTAGAACTGACAAATTAAATAACTGTTTTTGTGATTCACAACTTGCAGAGCGCCAGCCTAGCTCGCCAACGGAGGGAAATTTTCTAGGTTAAGGTAATATTCAGGTCTATGCGGTAATAAGGGAAATCTTGCTTGTTTGAGGGAAATTTCGGTGACCATGTAAATCATGTAAATATATCTGGAATTTTATAGATAGAATTTTAGCGGCTTTAGTTGCATTTAGGTTCTTCTCTCCATTCGTTTGGCGGTTTGTGGTGCTACCATCTCTAAACACTGAGGATCACTCGAACAGCTTTTCTTGGCAAAATCAATTTTCATCCGTTTTTATCGCCCCCGTGAAGGCTATGGTGGAAGGGATCAGCCAAGTGGAAGCTTCAGAGAACGCCGCTGTGCCTTCTCGAAAAAGAAAGCCTGAGTACAAGAAGAAATACTGCGATGTCTGTACAGGCTTACCATGATTAATATTATTTCATGAAGTGGCGTGCACGAAATGGCAGTTACTGTGTGTCGCGCTCCCTGAGTTCGATTTCGAGAACTCTCGCTTGGTTTACACCTTTTGTTTTGGACTGACTATTATAAAAAGTGCTAGTAAAGTTATTAAGCAGTGCCATGCTCTCATAGCGTGCGTAACATCTAAGGTGAAGATAGGGATTTGTTTGTCAATTTGTATCTCCCGGCTTCCCTCTCCAGGTTTGCTTTGGCCGCGGTTTCGACTCGATGAACTCATTTTTGCAAAACGTACGCGAGGCGTAAAAGCTACGTGATATATCACTCAACGTAAAAATGAAAGTAATGCAAAAAGACAACGAATATTTAGTATTACTTACTTATTTGGGCAAACCGAGGGAAATATTGGCATAAATAGGGAAATTTCAGGCTTTCGCTACGGAAATTTTGACTTTCCTTGTTGGCAGCCCTGGCGTCAGCTCTTCCTGGGTAAGAAGTCACACACTAAAAGTATACTTATTTTGTACTTTCACGACACATTTCGCAAGCTATACTTTAATTGTACTTTTAGTTTACTAATAATACATTATATTGTAAGACTGTAGATGAACTGATGGAATGTAATGTAAGGCAGGATGAGTCCACCAATGTCATGGTCATCTGCAACATACATGGACATGTCCCCGCCTAGTGCATGATTAAAGCGCTCCGCCAATCAATTTGTCTGAAGAGATTGGCAATAGTAATGTGGCGAAGTGTGCTGGCAAGGCGGCGGACTTTCTGAAAGTGGTTTGCAACAAATGGTGTACCGTGATTCGTGACGATGGACTGCGGTGCGCCATGCCTTTGGAGGATGGAGTGCAGAAAGAAATCGACTGCATGAAGGGCAGCGGCGGCAGAAATCACTTTGGTTTCGGCGTACCGGGTTAAGTAGTCGACGGCTACAATCATCCATCGATTCTTTGTTTTTGACTTTTGATTAGCCATATAGAGGTCCAAAACACGTCGTTGTGAGTCTTTTTTTTCTGTTTTGCATCAGTGAGATGCGCGGACATACATGTCAATTTTACAACGCATCTGATGTAAAAAGAAGAAAAAGGATCTTAAAGTACCTTTTCAAAAATCCGAGGCGACCTGCTTTAAGGTTGTTGTGATTAGCCTGAACAACTTTTTTAGGTGTCGCGGGATCACCAGGAGCTCATAGTTACGCCAGTAAAGAGCGTCACTATGAAGTGTGAAGGCCGCGGGTTTTAGTACGTTGAGTACAAGATGTTGGTAGTTCTTGCAAATATTGATTCAGCGGCTTGAGGGACTCGTAAGACAGTGCTGCACACACATATACGTTATTCAAGATTGATGTGGTATCGGGCGCATGTACCTGTTGAGGAAGGAATACGTCGTTGGGAAGAGGCGTTGAGAAAAGCTGCCAGCATCGAAGTGTCGCTTACCTGATTTATAGAGGACCGTAAAACGATAGTCCTGGAGCTTCAATGACCAACGCCTTGACTTCCTTAAGGGTCCTTTAGTTTAGCCCACCAGCATAATGCGTGGTGATCAGTTACAATACGAACGCATGACCCATACAACGACGACAATAGTCCCTGGAGAAGGTAACAAGAGGGACAAAAGACAAACACAAATATCCAAACACAGCTAGGTGACTGGTGTCATTCTTGTCCAGCTCGCTTGCACCTTTGCATTTAAATGCATTATAACGCATATAAGTATGGGTAAAACTTAGAAACATCCGCATCACGATAAGGCATTTTTGTTTCGTAGTTAAAACGGTGCGTTCACCTTTGGTTAGGATACGACTGACGTATGTAGTAACGGGTTGTTGGCCGTCGTGAACTTTAGCGAGAACAGCACCTATTTCATGTCCACTGATATCAGCTCAAATTTTAATTCGAAAGCATTAACTGTCCCATGGAGCGAACCGACGTCATCAGGTTTTGAAGCCGCGCCAAACGGCACCTTTCCCTGTCCCTTTGGAGCGAAGCCTGTCGTCTGTAGCAGGAATCTGATAGATAGGCTCTTATTGGCTGGCGCGCGTCATAGTTTCAAAAAATGAGGCTCCCATTGGCTCTCGCGCGGCGTTTTTCCAAGAAAGGCCACCAGAGAAGCCCTCTCCATGGCGGTAAGAGAAAGCGTCTGGCCGCTGAGCCTGCAGAGCCCGCACGGGCAGACTCCGGAGACGCAGCATGGCCGAGTTCAGCACGGCGCGGACACTTCACGAGAACGCGATCTCGGCCGTCGGGAAGCGCAAGCGGATCGCGATTCAAAGCGTCTCAGGCGGCAAGACGACGAGGCCCTTCGACAATGCGAGGCGGAAGCAATACATCGCAAGCGGTATGCTTTCGCATTCACAACTCATAGGAAGTGCGAAGGTGTCCTCTTTTTTAGTCGTCACCTTCCACGGAGTGTACAAGTACTGGAGCCAAGATTGACACCATCTTCAGTCTTTCAAAAGAAGTGTGCTGAGCGGTACCCTATTTGAAAAAAGATGCCATTGGATAGCAATTGATTGAGAGACCCAGACCCACCAATAAGAAAACATCCATAGACAAACCAGCGGAAGTATGTGCAGAGGCCTAGAAGTGGTCGCCAAGGTACAACGTGTTCTGGGACAGGGAAGTCCGACACTGCGCATATTTTGTCAGGAACTGGGCGTACTCTATCGGCACTGACCAGGTGATCTATCGCTTTGATTTGATTTGCTCCAAAAATGCATTCCTTGGAGTTTAATTGCGGGCGAGTAGCAAGGATGTAACAAAGGACTGTTAAGAGTTCAGTTAATTGGCCATCGAAGGTGGACGAGAAGACAACGATGTCGTCCAGATAACAGTAGTAGATGTTTCAAGTATAAGCCGCAAAGCAGAGCGGCATCATGCGCTCAAATGTCGCAGGCTCATTACACGCTGCGAAAGATATATAAAGGCCGTCAGTTGTTATAAGTGCAGTTTTAGTTCTATCAGCAGCGTCAGGAAAGACTTGCCAATAGACACTTTGGAGGTTCATTGATGAGAAGTATGACAAACCTTGCGGAGTGTCGAATTTATCATCTATTTGGGACAGCGAATAGACGTATTTTTACTGATATTGTGGAGACAGCGATAGTCAACACAAAAGCACCAAGTGCCATATTTCTCTTTGACGAGGGCAACAGTAGACGACCAGGGAATACGCGAGAGCTCAATAAATTTTTCTTGCAGCATGTCAGCATGTAATTTTCAATCGCTAGTCGTTCGGCAGTAGAGATACAATATGGCCTGGTTCGTACCAGAGGTAGGTCACCGGTACCAATGTGGTGATCGATAAGCGTTGTACGGGTTAGTACTTCGCTAGTTTAATCAAAGACGTCTTCGAATGAGGCAACAAGGGATTGCAATTAGTGACGTTCGTTTTGTACAAGATTCGAATCCACCATCGTCTGCACATGCTCTGTAAAGTTGTTTTCACTTGGTGGCAGGGTGTCGAGCCGAAATTGTTACTGGTTCGGTTCCGATTCGGGTTCTCGGCTTTCGGTATAGCTCCGGTTCACTTCCAGGGAGCAAAAAATAACGGTTCGAATCGGTTTGAACTACAAAATTTAGAATATATTTTCTGTGTTTTTTTTTTGTTTTTTTTTTTGGCAATAGGCACTATTTTTGCAGTGAAACGAGTATCTATATAGCGTTTTATCATTCGTAGAATCCACTTTTATTTTCAGGCACAAATATAAATTGCGTTCTTTAATTTCAATCGAACAGTAAAAGAAGACCTAGATTAACCTGTATGACTCAACATTTATATAAATATATATATATATATATATACAGCACGGGCACTTCACACAATCGTATATGGTCTCCGAGGAGGATATAAACGAATATGTGCAGACGAATAAACCGTACTTAATTCAATTAAACAAAGAATCCTGGCTCCGCCGTTTTTTGGCTTTCGGCGGGTTCCTGAAAACTTTGATTCTTTGATTAATTGGATTAAGTACGGTTCATTCATCTGCACATATTCCTTCGTATATATATATATATATATATATATATATATATATATATATATATATATATATAAATTAATTTTTTTAACCACAGTCGCATATATTTTACCTGAATCTAAAGGTCAGTTTGGTGGGTTGCCTAAAATACTAGTTAATGCTACAACTTTGCGTCGCAGTATTAAAAGTGGAATCTTGCTGTGCTCTTTAACTTAGTTTGAACTTAGGCATTAATTACAGTGCATAAAATCATGAAATGGGCACATCCTCGCCATATATACCCTGAAATCTAGTTTACAGAATACGTTTTACAATATATACGACGACGACGCTACAGAACTAAAAGAAATAATATTTTCAGAATGCCAGTAAAGTTTTAGGACAAACCCTTTCAAAATTAACTGTTGGGCTAGTTGGCTATACATTGTTAAAAATCAAAAGCGCAAACACCAAGAAAAGAAGAGGGGACAGGACAGAGCGCTTATTCCAACTGACTGTTTAATGCATTCCCCGAGGAAGTCATAAAAGAAGAAACTGTAAATGTGAAGGTAGATCCTGCGCCCCTAACACGTGATGCTTCCTTAGACCTTCCGCTCACATTAAATGAACTAAAATACGCTTTACAAGATATCAAAAAGCACACTTCCCCTGGCCCAGACGGGGTCACTTATTCTGCGTTGGCCTGTTTAAACGAATCTGCAAGACTTAGACTCCTGGAATATTATAATACATCATTCCTCACGGGCACACTTCCCACAGAGTGGAAGCAGGCAAAAATTGTCCCTATACTTAAACCCGGTCGGTCTCCTCTCGACCTTGGATCATTCAGACCCATTGCACTCACTAGCTGCATATGTAAGGTCATGGAACGCATGATACTCGCAAGAATGTCATGGTTTCTCGAGAACAGATCATTATATCCAAAGGAGATGGCTGGCTTCAGAGCAGGACGCTCAACTGTAGACAACGTCATTGAACTTATCAGCTCTATCGAACAAGGCCTGCATGAACGCAAGATAACGTCGGCCGTTTTTCTAGACATAGAGAAAGCATTTGACTCAATTGACCATCACTGTATCCTAAACGCCATGAAAAATCAAGGTTTTGGAGGTAGAATATTCAACTGGGTTCAAAACTACTTAAGTGAACGTACGGTTTTTATGGAAACGATTGAGGGCCGAACAACCTTACATAATGTAAAAAGAGGAGTACCACAAGGGGGAGCCCTGAGTCCGCTGCTTTTTAATCTCGCGCTCTTCGACTTACCCCGTCAGGTTTCTAAAGACGTCCGCCTTTCAATATATGCTGACGATATTTGCTTATGGGCCACCAATGCAAATCGCTTTGTCACTCAAAGGAAACTCCATAAATCACTCATAAAAATCAGTAATTTTCTTAATCGTTGTGGTATGAGTCTGTCGGTCGAGAAGACGGTAGCCATCGCCTTTACTCGAATGTCGATGAAGCGATTTCCTATCGTCTTTGTTGGACGAATAATTCCATTTGTTCTAAAACACAAATTTCTCGGTTTTACAATAGACAAACACCTAGCCTGGAATCACCATATAAAAGAACTAAAATCCAAGCTGGCCTCAGCCGGCAACGTGCTACGCTTCCTGACTGGCACCACGTGGGGAAAATCCTCTAAATCTATGCTAATGCCGCAAACGTCTTTAATTAATAGCCTTCTCAGATATAGCTTGCCAGTTTTAACTAACATATGTGTATCGGGCACAAAAATCATTGAGGCAGAGCTTTGTAAGTCCCTCAGGACTTGCCTAGGTGTACCCCGGGCACATTAAGTATCGGCACTATTGCCGAAGCAAGGGCGTTGCCTCTAGCGATTATGGCAAAACAAGAAGCATTACGTATTCACTTGAGACACAAATTACAACACCGTCAACATCACTTGTCAGACATAACAAATCTGCGACCAATGTCAAGTTTTGGCAGAATATTATTTATATGTAACAGCAACGTTCCAAACTATGCTGAATTCCATGCAGTCCCAAGATGCCCCCCGTGGACTCTAGCCGTACCCCACGTAAATTTTAATATTCCTGGATTTACAAAAAAGACTGCTCAAGCTCAACCAGTCGTACTGCAACACGTACTAAACCTTCTACATGACAAATACCGTAACAGTACTCATGTTTACTGTGACGGGTCCACGCGCTCGGAAAGTTCATCATCTGCATTCGTCATACCCAGACTAGGTGTTGTGGAGGCACTGAAACACTGTCGAGTTGTCTCCTCTACCGCAGCAGAACTCTGCGCGCTGAACATGGCCCTATGCTACATTACCAAGTCTACAAGGAGATCGAGGTGGACGATATTCACCGACTCACGAGCGGCATTACAAATGCTACAACGGTCACCTTTAAAATTATCAAACCCAGTGCTGGTTATGAAAACACTTTAACACTATGCCGCAGCAACAAACAAGGGTCATACAGTTGACTTTCAATGGGTACCCGGACACACAGGAATTCCTGGGAACGTGTCGGCTGACGCTGAAGCAGAAAATGCGCATAACCTTGCTCCATCTGAAAACATTCCTTTCACTCGACAAGAGGCTGCAAGACATGTGGCATCATTCGGTAAAAACACTTTCCTGGGTGAATGGTCGTCCACCAAAAACTGCTACCCATACCTCCATCAAATCGACCCGGGACTAGAAAACTCTATTCCTAAAAAATTACCTCGAAACGTGGAAACTTGTTTGCATAGATGTCGCTTGAATTCTGCTTTCACAAATATTCAGATGCACAAATTCGGGTTTATTTCAAGTCCGAACTGTTTACAATGCAACGTCCCTGAAGACCTCCACCACGTGATCTGTGAGTGCGAGTTGTTTAACACTGAGAGACGCGCACTTCACGACACTATTCCGAAATTAAGTAGCGATCCATTCAGCCTAAACAAGATCCTTGGCCCTTGGAACGATCGAAAAAGCCAACAGAGCGCTATAGACGCCTTAGTGGTTTACTTAGAGAAAACGGACCTAATTAGCCGTCTTTGATTTAAATTCCTTACCCAAATAACTTCTAGCTCTTGATAAGGCAGGAAAGTGACGCTGTGTGCAGTAGATACTTAATGAGGCGGAAACGGCAGTCACTGTGCCCCCATCTTTCTTTACTGTAGAAATATCTGAATATCCGTTTCATTGTGACATCTCTTATGTGATGGTCTCTTAAAGTGTCCGGAGACCTCACGGTCGAACTCAACCGAACACAATGTTGAATGTTACAGACTGTTATACAAGAAGATGATCTTTTTAACTAACACTGTCGCATTACAAAAGCGATCTTTATTTTTATTTTTTCTCTTTTCATTCTGTATATATTTACAAATTCTCACTATTCTGTGATAACTGATTTTTTTGCACCAGACTGTATGCGCTCTACATTTTGCTACCTTTATTTTTTCCTCTTCCCTGTCCTCTGTTATTTCACTCCCCATCCCCACGCAGAGTAGCCAACCGAGACTTCTTCGGTTAATTTCTCTGTTTTTTCCTGATCATTAAATGAATGAAGTGAAGGTAGAAAGAGGAGGAAAATTAATGTTATAGATTATAGATGCTTTAAAGAAATTAAAATTAAATGTGACTTCACCCCTCTACACTAGCAATAAAAAAGAGACATAGAGAGCACAATAAACAAAATTTAGATATATAAACAAAAGCAACCAGGTCAAAGATAATTTTAGAAAACATTAAGGCTGGGGTCCCACGGCAGCCATCTTGAGCAAAGCGTTAGTTCAGCCAATAGATGGCGACACGCACCCGTGGGGTGGCCGAAACATTGGTTCACGGTGGGATGGCTCGAGCACCATCACGTTCCCCTCGTGGCCTTGCTCGCGCCGCTGCCAGCTGTGCTCAGCTAGCTCAAGTAGCGTGGCCCAGCAAACTCCTGTATGCGAGAATGTCAGGCTGGGTATTGGCGACGTGCGCAACCGAAAGCGTCGCTGTGGTCGGCCTTCCACGATTGGCCCAAAAGCTGACTATGACGTCGGAAAGGGTATGCCATCGACGGAGATAAGAGGAATGAAAGAACTTTAATTTCGACGGTGTTGACAGTGTTGCTTTGAGAGCGCAATGATTTCAGGTTTCCACCATGCTATTTACAAAAACCATCGAACTTGTTCTTCGCAAGGTAATGACGTCACAAGGGGGAACCTTAGGAGGGCACCACCAAAACATCTCGCTGCTAATAAATGCGTTTCGGCGGTTGTCACGGGTTTTCGCAATAAATCTTACCAAGAAGGAATCATTTGTTGATTGACGTGTCATTATTCTATCAATGAAAACTTCTTCTGCAGGAATGTACGTTCAGTAGACTCAATCTTCCGAAATACCAGTGGAAGCGGACGTCAAGTAAACTGCTTCGCGATTTACGGTACTTACCTCACCATTATAATGACGACTGAAAAGTGACGTCACGAAATATTGTGTTTCACGGGATCCGGAAGATGTTGTAAAGGTTGTTCATTATAGTTCCCAGAAAACAAACGCCGTTCCAATAATTTCGGAAGTACCGACACACAAAATGTTGTAAGTACAGCTTAGGAGGAATATGATGAAAACCTTCAAAATAAACAGGAAGACGTTTATTTGCAATGAAGAGGCTATGAATGAACGGCGTTTAGCGACGGCAAGTTATGAGCGTTCGGGAATTTATAAGTTCACGTGATTGCCAACTATGGACATGCGGACAATGAAGACCTGTTTTGTCGGGAGATGGAGTAGCAGTGATAACCTGATATCGGACGACTCGTGGCAGACGAACAAGCAAGTTTCTTCTCAGCGAATGGCAAGCGTCCAGTATCAAGCACAGCCCGTGGCTACCGACGTTGTCGACTTTTCGAACACTTACCGCTTTCGACAAAAGTGCTGGCACCTGGGCTAACTTTGTGGAAAGACTCGAAGTTTTCATCGAGTCCAGCGCCATCAAGAACAGTAATTGAAAACGATCCATTATTCAGTCGGTGGGTGGCGAAACGTATCAGCATCTGCGGAGTCATTGTCGATGCGTACTTTAAGTGGTTGGAAGTTTACACGATGCCTGCCACGACGTCCAAACGCGTCATTGACGTTCTACGCTCTGTTTTTCCTACTTTTGCCCTACCGAAAATACTTTTCTCTGATAACGCGCCAAAGTTTGCTTCAAATAAAATAAACAAATTTTTGAAAAAAAGAAAACCGGCATCAGGCATCACCTTTAGTGCACCATACCATCCTCCAACTAACGCGCAAGCAGAACAGATGGTGCGCGAAACGAAGAAAGCCCTCTTGAAGCTTACGGAAGAAGCAGTTCAGTAAAGAATCGCCAGGTTCTTGTTCCAGCAACACGCGACGGTCTCATCTTACACGGTAAAAACACCCGCCGAAGCAATGTTCGGCGGACGAAGAGCCACACCCCTCGATCTCATGATACTATGGCCTACGAAAGAAGATCGAGAGATTCCCAGACTGGGAGTAATGGCAGTTTGTTCGGTCGGGCAACTCGTCTACGTGAGGGATTTCAGCGGAAGTCGGGCCTTCCATGTAAAACTTGAGTAGAAAAGGCTCTTTGTTGGTTGACCAGAAGGTGTCATCCCTCTGAATACGTTGGATATCAACGCCCTTCAGTGTAAATATAAAGAAATCACAAAACTCTCTTTGTGTTTTGTGTAACTGTCCTTGTATTTGGTAGTAGTAGCGATGGTGATGACATATCGTTTACACCAGGCTCCTTTTTCTTATTTGTCGCCTCATACTCCTTTGCGGTTTCAGCAGGCTTCAAGAATCTTTTGGAACAGGGACACTTTACGTCAGCGAGGCCATTTGTTCCAAGTAGTCAATCAGGGAATGCTGCTAGAAATCCGTCCCTCATACTAACGAATAAGCCGCACTTCTGCACAGTGCAGTTTTCCTGTTCCATATACAGTTGTAAAGCAGCATCCTCATTGATTCTACCATATCATATTGCGGGTGAAGAAAGGTCCTTGGGTGCACGAGACTTGAAACATAGTCTGGCAATGTACTTTGTGGTTCGACATTCACTAATGTCGTCGTCGTCCTTATAGAGCCTCATCATTTAATCATTACCTCGTCACCTCATATCAGGGTTGTAAAGTACCTAGGTACAAGTAACTGGAAATCGGTATCTAGGAACTTTTGTTGTACCTAAGGTACAAACCTAGGTACTTTAATTTCTCGGTATCTGTATTTGTATCTTAGGTACATTTTCCAGTAACTTGTAACTAAGTGAAGCTACTTTTAACAGGTACTTTTCTATTCACTTCGTCAAAATGGTAGAAGCTAAAAATCTTGAAGTATTAACCCACTAACATGTGCCGTGATTAATATTGAGTTGGGTACGGCATTGGAGGCACTGACTTGATCGAACGACGTTTTAGCGAACGAAGCCTCGCCTATGATGTTTCATCGGACGACACACTTTAGTGAATGTAGGTGTTCATTTGAGCGAAGGGTGAATTAGCGATGCCGTTCTAGCGACACCAATTTATTTAATCGCTTCGGAACTCCCTTTACGAAACATAGCGACCTGTTTCCTTCATCTCAAACTGAAATCAACTTCATTGCGTGTTTGAAGTTCCTCTGACAGCTATATAAGGAAGGAGATAACTTGAACGATGTGCGCAGTTTTTGCTGCCCGTATCTTGTCCTGGTGGTGGCATTTTTCTGCCATAAATACAATATGAAATATAATTACAAATAAATTATAATTACAGTCGTAAAGCAATGTAACATTGCATATATAATACAGTTTCCACTCAATAAATCGGACTTAAATTTTGCAGTTATCAAAACTGAAAAAGTTCCGAAAGAAGAAAAAAAAAACTCCTTTTTCTATTGACTAACGACAGAAAAAATAAAACGAGGAAGCTTGAAGCGTTTCGCTCATCGTCGCGAAGGTTAGGTGCATATGCACTCGACTCATGCGTTTCTTCATGCGGCCGACGTCTCCTGGGCCCGTCGGCGTCAGCACCGGCTTTGAGGGCAAGAACGTCAATAAGGGAGTTTCGGCGGTTTCGGTGTGACAGGGTAAACAGTGGAAGCTGTGGCCTCGGTGAACCAATTGGAGCGTGGGGACAAGGCACGTGAGGACTCAACACCGATGTGGACATCGCAGTGATACCAATAAAGCAACGAACTCCTTTTTGAGTGTATCCTTAGTATAAAAAGCTCTACTTCCAATATATTTTTACAAATTTGGGGAAGATAAATAAAGACAGTATCTTTAAAGTAACTGTACCTGTACCTGTACCTAGGTACATCTTTAAGCAAGCACCTAGGAGCGTACCTAAGTACCTTTTCGTAGGAGTAACTGTAACTGTATCTTAGGTACATTTTTGAAGTAACTTTTACAACCCTGCCTCATATTGCTCTTCATCAACAGTAAGTACAATAGGCTACCGCCTCATTACAATCCAAGAACTGAAAAATTGAGTCGTTCAGTCCTTCAATATGTTTATCGCTTATATAATGTTATTACGTTACACTACCTCGGGACGATCGACGTCCATCGTCGACCTTCCAATACTTATACCTGTATATAAATTAGACGCACAAAGGGCGGGAAGATCGGTGGCCGAGTGCATGGTCTATACACCAACTCATGTTTACAAACAAACCGGAGCGCCCCTAGCGGACGCCACCGGCGCCGCGCATGCGCGGTGGATGGTGGGCAACAAGCCCCCCGTCGCCCATAAACAAACCATTGAATTGCGTTGTTGTCGGCGTCGGTGGGAGCCCCCGTGCTCTTTTTCGCGTTGGAATTGTTGATGCTACGTCCTCCTAACAATGTCGGACTACTTGAGCGGCTTCAGCAAAACTAACGAGGCAAAACTTTGCGTGAATAATGTGACGTGCGGCGATTTATTTCACGTGGACGCCGCAGAACGGGCGCTAAAACCTGACTCCCACATAGAGATTCTGCTCGCTGTTTTTAGACACGACGTTGCTTGGACTGCAAAAGCGTGGACCGTAGCTGTGATGGTGGACGTCGATACTGAAAACCGCAAGTAGAATCGGGCATTACAAGTCGGTGATGGCCACCGGTAACAATAATGACAAACATCTTCTTGTATCTGTTTACACTTAGCCCCCCAACTAACCCTCAAGAGCGTTTTGAGGCCTGCACTTAGTTCTTATCGCAATTACCGGGTCAACGTTTGGTTTACGGGCCGCTGTCGTTTGAACGAGCTGACAACAAAAAGCAGCCAAGTTTGAAAGAGCAGACGACAGTTCGAACGCATGCGTAATGGGGTACGGGCAAGAAGCACCCCGTCCCGCGTTAACAAACCACTCGAATGTCACGCTGTCGGCGTCTGTGTAAGTCTACATACTCTTTTTCGCGTTGGAATTGTCTATTCTACGTCCTCATAGCAATGTCTTACCAGTTTAATCGCCTAAGCGAAATTATCAAGGCTTGCTACGCCGCTAAACTTTCCGTAAATAATTTGACGTGCGGCGATTTATTCGCATGAACGCCGCAGAATGGACGCCAAAACCATGATGAGATTCTTCCAGCTATTTTCGGTAGCGACGTCGCTCGTGTTGCAAAAGTGTAGAAGGTAGCGGCGATGATCGACGTCGATACTGAAAATCGGAAGCGGGAACAGACCAAGCGTAACAAGTCGGTGATGGCCACCGGTACCAATGATGAACATCTTGTATCTACTGTTTACACCGAGCCTACTTAAGTCTTTTGAGCCCTGCAATTACTTCTTATTGCAATCACCGGGTCGAAGTTTGGTCTACGGGCCGCGTTTGTTTGAACGAGCAGACGACAAAAAGCAGACGTTTGAAAGAGCAGACGAAAGTTCGAACGATCAGGCGGCCGTGTGAATTTGAAGACGCACTGAAACCGTGGGTGGTTCGGACAACTTGGCGGTTTTCTCTCGTTTATGTTGGAACAAAGCAAATACATCTGGCGACCACAAAGTGTTGCCCGCGCACGCAATCGTAGTTCGACAGCGTCTGGTTTGCCCTTTTCACGGCTACTATCCACGTTCTCGGACGAACGGAGGGGGCAAAAACACATGAAAACTGATCTTCAAACCTTCCCAGACTCTCTTGGTACAACCCCCGTCACAGTATTTTGACGAGAAGGCAGGTTTTTTGTCTCGTTTCTTCCAAGGGAACACAGGAATGCATGTCTGGCACGGCGACTTCTGCCCACCGCCCCAGACCGGAAGTGCGTCCGGCGCGCCACCACCGCGACGTGACGTAGGAGAGTTGAGTTCGTGTATACTCTGTTTCACCTTATGATGTACCGCAGTAAAAGGTACAAGCGCGAGCTCCTTGCTCTAGGGCACATCTCGGCGGCACAAGCTCTCGTACGAAGAGCAGCTACCAACGCTATGAGCTCGCGCTTCTAGCCTTCTCTGCGGTACAACATATGGTGAAACGGAGTATAGCGCACACCAGCTCGGAGCACGTGGAGCGAAAGCTCGCGCTGCAGAACCCACCTCGCCCCTGCCCGTTTTGATATGGAAGAGCATCGTACCGGCGTGCGGTCGTGTATCACTATCTGCGTGGTGCACTTTAAAGACCCCAGGCTAGGGGTTGTACCGCACTGGCTAAATTGCTCATCTACAGCCGAGACACCAGACGCCCACTGAGGCCGACTAACTTCCGGCTGTATAAACATACCCACAACAATATGCAAATAGACGCACAATCACAAAGAACACAGCGTGCCGCCTCTTTTTTTTTTATCGTATTTTTTTTTTTTTGAGACGGTAAGAACGGTTGCACACAAAACCCGCGTTTGTCCTACCCGACCGCTTCCTCCTCTCATTATGTGTAGTTGGTTATAACTAAATAAGCTATAATAACGGCGTATTATTCACATTTACGTTCAGTTTCAGTCAGGGGAAAGGAGGTTTGAGAGAAGTAGAGCCAATGAATGAGCTGCGCTTAGAGTATCGGCACCCTCTTCCCCGACAGTGTTGTGAACGCCGCCATTTTCATACCTATGCAGAACAGGCGCAACTGCCGATCGTCATGATTCAAAAGTGCGACATCCTCAGCATTAGATTCGGTGTTAGGAAGCTCATGTAATGTTTCTTTGCTTTGTCGCAAACTGCTTAAAGTAGAGGACGGTATAGCGTTTCTTGTGATTTCAGATAAAACTTCAAATAACTGGGAACCATGATTTTACGCCACAATATGGCCAAGTGTCGCTACTCTGAAGCGTAGCTTATTTAATGACACTATTCATGCTCTTGTTCAAGAGGCTTGTAATACCCGGTGGGGCCATGACGTAAGCCCCGTGGATTCCACAAGCCACTACCTTTTTGACACCTGCCTCTTCCTCATTGTTCCCGCTTGTGCCAGTAAATTAGCTACGGTTCAGAGTAACGACACTTGGCGATATTGTGGCTTAAAATCATGGTTGCCAGTTATCTGAAGCTTTATCTAAAATCACAGGAAACGCTTATCCGTCCCCCACAAATGTTTAAACAACCCGCGACAGAGCATTGCAATATTGCATCAGCTTCCTATCACCGCACCTAATGCTGAGGAAGTCGTACTTTTGGATCATGACGATCGGCAGTTGCGTTTGCTCTGAACAAGACCCAGAATGGCCGCGCCCAAAACAATTTTGGGGAACAGAGTGCCGATACTTTAAAGCTCATTTAGTGACTCTAGGCATGAAGTGAACTCGGGTGTATTCTTTTCCTCTTCGTTTTATTGTTTATTGATTTCAATCATATCGAATAATGAACACATATCACGCTACGCTTGTGTAATTATTTGTCTTAGATTTATTAACTTGGCCCAGTACTTAAACCATTCATTTATCGATAGTAAATCTTCCAATATAATGTGAAGGTAAAATGACACGGAGATTGATGATGATACAGACGCCAACGCCGCCATCGGAAATTTTTTGAACATTAGAAATCAGCAGTTTGTCTGCCATCCGCCAGGTAGCGCAACAAAACACCAAACCGTTTTTAATTGTTTTTAAAATTAGCTAAGCTATACACCTATTAAAAAACCAAAGCAAGATCATTGTGAGAATGTAATACATCGCAATGTATATCTATTCCAAACAATAAATGTTATTAGATGCCAATAAATCTGTTTGATGTCCAAAAAAGATATGCGTCAAAACAGGTAAGTTTGAAGGGCTCTTGGAGCGTTATGACTTTAAAAATAAAAAAAAGCCATCGTCCACCTCTTGGGAAACCATTGTAGCTCTAAAAGTTATAAAAGATTTTATCATAGTTTAATTATTTCCTCGGCGGCATTTGAAGTACCATGACTCGAAGCACAAAACAGTGCTACGTTTGATATAAAATATCTAAACAAGAAAATTTTACTCAACATTAAATTTTTTTCTGCATATTACCAATTATAAGCACTACATCTGTAACTAATTCCATTGTCTTAGCGCATGTCATTAAAAACATATTTGTGCTGAAAAATGTCAATTTTAGGGCAATATTTGGAGTGATGAATAAAACAAAGTAGTGCAAATACCAAAAAAGTGTATCGTTACATTCTGCTCCGACATCATCTTAACAACACTGCTATATTGGAACCGTGTTATCTTTAATGGATCGTTCATAAAACATGAACTAGCGGAGCAAGTGAGGGTCCGCGCCATCATATTCCCAACGCTACAAATGCGCATGAACAGTAAAAACCAACACACACATAATAACAAATGAAAGAGGATTGCATTGCCTTTCGAATGACATCAATCCCAGAAAACAGTTTTTAAAAGGAGATGAGTAATGACCTGACAAAAAGTACCTAAACTGCCACATTCAGTGGGACCATGGCCTTACAGCGACCCGGG
The DNA here is from genome assembly GCF_016920785.2 of Ixodes scapularis. Classification (NCBI taxonomy): domain Eukaryota; kingdom Metazoa; phylum Arthropoda; class Arachnida; order Ixodida; family Ixodidae; genus Ixodes; species Ixodes scapularis. The sequence goes on along the minus strand of NW_024609838.1, from coordinate 77,322,426 downwards.
TTAAGAGAAAAGGTGTAGGTACCCTGTCTCTTTCTCAAACAACGCTATTGAATTTAGGGCTGGGCGTCGATTAAAAATTTTAACCCGATTAATCGCCACCGTTTAATCGATTAGTTAATCGATTAATCGGTTGCGTTGATTTTTATAAATATATTAAAAATAATGCAACAACTCATCTTGCCTTCGAAGACTTATTTCACCCTCTGTTACACGGCGCAAAGGTCATTTACAATTGAGGATACATATAGTTCAACGATTCAAAGACTCATATATTTTTGCTCCAGCTCCGAAGACAAAACAGTTTGTCCACATTTTCCGACAGGAAGACAAGAAGTCAGGGCTTGGGCTGTGCTTTCTTCTTTTTTCAGAGAAGGGGGCCTCGATTGTTGTCGTTGATTGTTGTCTGCGTTTTGGCGGATGGTCCTTGCTGCAGCGGCGTACATGGGTGCTTCGCTCGTAGGTGATACTGAAGCGAACGTACGCTTCCACTGTATGAAAACGGCTTTTTGCAGATGATGCAGTGGACTTCCTTCAAGTTAAAAACTTCACAGCTGGATTTTACTTTAAACCCCAACTTTCCAGCGAGATTGCCTTTCACACTCCTGAACTCGTTCATTTGTACGGGCCGAATACTGGAACAAGTAGCCATGGCGATGTTAGCTTCCCAGCTTGTTTTTATGCTTGTTTGTCTTGCCTGGGCAGGATGTGTAATAGATCCTCAACACGTGAAGTTTCGCAATCGTAAAGGGATCATTACGGGCCCGGCTTGTTCGTCTGGCCTCGGTAGAACTGTAGTGTATATCCTCGAACACGTGACGCTTCGCGAGCGCAAGAATTGAACCTTGCTCATACTCATAGCACCTGGCTGGGAACAGAAAACCGGGCAACTCCGCTCAATTCCGAAAAATTTAGGCTTCCATGTGATTGAAATTCACAAAGCACTACTAAACAACTCTACGTCTTCGGATTCGCGAAATGTGGAATATTATTTGTGTAATCCTAATTTAAACATCAGCAGATACCGAAACCGAAACTTCGGTTGCGTCAGGCAACATTGGTCTCGGGCAGTCAGAGTCATGGCCACGTCACGTCGAACCACGTTCGGGAGGGAGCGAGAAACAGGACACGCGACGCGGGCAGGTCTTTTTTTTTTTAATTATTATTGGACGCGGGCAGGTCGCTTCGCATGGCGTGGACGGTGATGGCCCGGGGGAGAGGGGGAAGGGGAGAAGACGAAAGAGGAGAAGGAGAGCGGAGAAACAGACCGATAATCGCGCAGGGCAGCGCAAACTAGGGCATCCGTGTTACGGTGATCAAGTGAACGCCCGGTCAGCGAACACCGGGAGGAGAAACTCATCACGTCATCGTTCAATTTCGCTCTGACAAAAGTAAAAACAAGCAAAACGTGAGAATGACGTAGTCATGCCTCTGACGTAGTGGTTCAACGTTGGCCGCTTCAACTCCGTCGCATTGACTGCGCTGACGATTGCACCTCGCGCCGCACGCTAGAGTTGGCAGATTTCGGCGACTTGGCTCGCTTGAAGGTTTGCTGGCCAGTTTACTAAATATATAAACGGAATTAGATCGTAATATTTGACATGGGGTCTTCCTATATGATACTGAAGAGGGCTACATAGTTTTCTAAATATCAAAAATGAAGCGGGGTTGCCCTTTAAAGGGGGGGGGGGGGGGGGGCATGAGTTACCCCCAGTTCGGGCAGGTCGTCCAGGATAGAGCCATGCGTGTGTCTAGTTGACTTCTTTTTGAGTACCGATTAAAAAACCGATTAGCCGGTTAAAAAATTTGATCGCGATTAAAGCCTTAATCGATTAATCGGAAGGTTAATCGATCAATTGCCCAGCCCTACTATTGATGGTGCGCTTATGCAA
>NW_024609838.1:77240276-77320437 GCF_016920785.2 Ixodes scapularis | reverse complement strand
GCTGCCAGTATAGAAGACCCGGAGCCATAGCGGTGCCGGTATCTCCAGTTATGCAGTACGCCAAACCAAACTAGCTGCATGCATAACACAAAGAAATTATGTTGGTGTCATACCAGAACTGTACAAGCAGCAGGTTTGGTTCTTGTACGTTATTCCAATAGGGAGAACGAAAAACTACTGCTCTCTCATTCTTAATATTTTTTTAACAGTAGCTATAGGGAGACTACAATAATAAAAATACCTGAATGTTAAATCGCGAACGAGAGAGCCGAGACCAGGTCGTTCCAGATGAAAGGCTCCATTTTTAATAATCAGTCCGAGCCGATCGCGAGCACTGCGCGAGCTCTGGCAGCGTGGTACGCACCGAGCTCGCGCCATCGCCACCTACTGGCATACCGTCTTTGCCAGTATACAACATTCTTCCCCCCTCAGGAGGAGTTGTCCGAAGTAAACCGGGCAGGGGGCCTCCGGACTCGAGAACCTCGTCGCAGCGGAATTTCTGGGTTTCCTTGAAGTGGCGATGCTTCCGATGACGAAGCTGAGGGTGTTGAAGCAGGGTCGACTTGGAACTTCGACTTTGAAGCCGGGATATCGACCATTGAACTAGCCTGGCTTGTCGTGGGATTGTCAGGCATTTCTTGAGATGCCGTTCCTTCTTGAGATGCCGGCGAATCGCCGAATGGACAGTCTCTTTGTGCTTCGCACGGCGAGGTGCTGGGTGGCTCCCGAGGTGTCTGCCGACGTCTCATGTGGTCTGCATGCACGAAGCGTACCTTTCCTTGCACCTGCACAAGATAGGTCACAGGGCTGACGACCTTCACCACCACCCCTTCCTCCCAGGAACACTGGCCTTGTACCGTCTTGACAAACACGTTGTCGCCCTGTGTAAATGATCGCACTGGAGCACGATCCAAGTCGATTGTTTGTTTCATTCGCGACTGTTTGTCGCGCATGTCACCAGTAAAGTTGGGCCTCAACAACGAGAGTTGAATTCGTGGTTGCCTCTTCAGAAAGAGTTCGGATGGAGATACTTTTGTCACCGTCGATGGCGTGTTTCTGTTAGCCATAAGGAAGTTGGAGAGCTTCTCTTGTAAGCTTCGCATGGACTTGGTGAACTGATCATGAAGAACTTGCTTCAGCAACGCTTTTTTAGTGGTTTGGTTCAAAGGGAGCAGCCTTTCGGCTGCTCCCTTTGAAGCGGGATGGTAAGGAGGCGTTTTTATGTGTTTAATTCGATTTCGTTTCATGAATTCCGCAAATTCGTGAGATGAAGATTGTGGCCCATTGTCACTTACAATTTCCTCCGGCAGTCCGAAGTTTGCAAAGACAATGTGAAGTTTTTCCAGTGCCTTGGCGGTGTCGTGGAACGCATAGGAAAGACTTCCAGCCACTTAGAATAAGCATCCACGATAATCAAGAAGTTGACGTCATTCTTGGTTGCGAAGTCAATGTGGATGCGTTGCCACATTTGTTGTGGATACGTCCATGGATGTAGAGGTACGACCGGAGCCGCTGCCTGAACAACTTGGCAAACCTTGCAGCCTCGAACACACTCTTCGATGTTTTTGTCGAGATTCGGCCTCCAGACGAATCCTCGTGCTAGCATCTTCATGCGGCACATGCCGGGGTGTTCTTCGTGTAGCAAGGAGAGGACTGTACTTTGAAGTTTTGTCGGTATTATGACACGCATCCCCCATGTCAGGCAACCTTCCTCTACTGAGAGTTCACTTCTACGAACATAAAATGGCTGCAGCTCTGTCGCGTGTTCAGACGTTGGCCACCCTCGCAGCGTGAAGTGCAGAACTTGGCTAAGCAAGTTATCCACCGAGGTTGCTTTGCTTACTTCCATGGCAGTTATGGGTGTGGCATCGAAGAGCGCCAAACACTCCTTCTCTGCGTCTTTCGACAACCTAGGCAAAGAAAGACGTGAGAGCGCGTCTGCTGCTTCGTTGTCCTTGCCACGTCGATAACAGAGTCGGTAGTTGTAGCCTGACAGAAGCAACGCCCATCGTTGCCTTCGAGCAGCGGCCAAGCTTGGAGCGGCCTTGTCGTGAGACAGAATTCCCAAGAGAGGCTGGTGGTCTGTGTATATTGTAAAGAATCTTCCATAGAGATAACGGTGAAATCGTTTCAGGCAAAATATGATAGCCAGGGCCTCTCTTTCTCCTTGAGCGTAGTTTTTTTTCCAAGGGTGTTAATGTTCTCGACGCAAAGGCAATAGGCACTCTGACGTCTTGTGGAACAGAACAGCTCCAAGGCCGTAGGCTGATGCATCGCAAACCACCCCGATCGGTTTGTCTACGTCATAATATGCCAAAGCTGAGCTGTTGACTAGCAGATCTTTTGTTGCATGGAAGGCTTTCTTGCAGCTGCTGTCCCATTTCCAGTGATGTCCTCTCTTCAGGAGCTCGTACAATGGCGACGCCGTGTCAGCTAGATTGCGCAGAAACTTTCCGTAGAAGCTCAGCATTCCGAGATAAGGCTTAAGTTCTGTCACGTTGGTAGGTTCTGGCGCTTCTGTGATTGCCTTGACCTTGCTTCGTGTAGGCTGGATGCCTTTTGAGGAAATTTCGTGTCCCAAATACACAACTGAGTCCGCAAAAAACTTGCACTTCTCCTTTCTAAGCGTCAAGTTAGACTCGGACAATCTTTGTAGAACAGAGTCCAGGATTTTGCTGCACTGTGCCATATTTCTGCCAGCGATGATGATGTCATCGATGTAACAACACGTCTGTGCAGTTACTTACAGGACACGGTCCATCAACGATTGAATTATGGCAGGTGCGCTTGCTACTCCAAAAGGAAGTCGCTGGTACTCAAACAGTCCCAGGTGTGTATTTATGGTCAGCAGGTGTTTCGACGTGTCGCTGAGCTTGATTTGCTGGTACGCTGACGACAGGTCGAGAATGCAGAACACTCTCCCCCGACCAACGTGCTGAAGATGTCCTCTGGATGTGGCAACGGGTCGTGATCCATCTTGAGAACCGGGTTGATGGTCACCTTATAGTCACCGCACAACCGAAGACTTTCTCCTCCGTTTTTCGGTACCACAACTAAAGGAGTGGCCCAGTCGCATTGAGAAACGTGACGCAATATGCCATCTTTTTCAAGCTTTCGCAGTTGTGCTGTCACCGCTTCCTTGAGGTGCAGAGGAACAGGACGTGTCTTGCAAAAGACTGGAGTGCTGTTTTCCTTGATGACAACCTGCGTCTGATAATCGCGTACCATGCCAGGGGAACTGTCGAAGACGTTCGGATACTTTTTTCGAAGCTGTTCCACTAGGTCTTGAACAGTGATGCTGCAGATAGCCGTCCAGTCCAGCTTCAGCTTCCGGAGCCAGTCGCGACCTAGGAGCACTGGTGGACTTGACCTTCGCTAGCTACTACAAACAAGTCGAGTGTTTCCTCTTGCCCGTTATATTGAACTTTGACTGAGATCTTCCCTTTTACCGACAGCCGCTCACCAGAGTAAGTGCGAAGAGCTACGTTGGTGTCCAGGAGCTCTTTCTGGGGAAAGTGTTTAATAAAAACTTCTTCTGGTATGATAGAGACCGCCGCTCCCCTGTCGATCAACATGAGTAGAGGAACTCTGTCCACCTCCACGAAAACTTGAAATCCCGGCGAAGATGTCATACATGTGTACACGGTCAGTAGGTCTTCATCCTCATCATCAGACTCCTCAAGGATTTGAACGTTGCGCTCTGGAGTCTTTCCAGGCGTGTTGCGACACATTTTCCGGACATGTCCAGTCTTGTAGCAGATCTTGCAGCGATACGTTTTAAAATGACAATCGCGGGGTTCATGCTCATTTCCGCAACGATAGCAACTTGTTTGCGAAGTACTGGACCCATGATCATGAGACGTGCTTCTCCCATGACCTCTGTTCTCAGGAGGTGACACCTTTTTATGAATAGCGTTCACTGCTTTGGATTCTTTGTGCATGTCCGCCGTTTGTTTTGCTGCTGCTTCTTTTTCCCGCGCTATCTTGCAAGCGACTGCGAAAGTTAGCTTTTCTTCAGCAAACGCAAACAGTTCTTTCTGAGTTTCTTCGTCCCTCAGGCCAGATACCAGCCTGTCCCTGAAAGCACTTTGCAAAAATGTTCCAAAATTGCAAAATCGAGACAAACTTTTCAGGGCCAAAATGAAATCCTCCACGGATTCATGTTTTAGCCGACTCCGTTGGTTGAACCTACAGCGTTCGGCTATTACAGACCGTTGCGGGCCGTAGTGCTCCTCTAATAAAGTGTTTATCTCGCTGTATGTCTTAGAGCCTGGCAAGTCTGGGGCTGCGAGGTTTTTGAGGACTTCGTATGTTCGATCGCCGATGACTGTTAGGAATGTTACTGCCTTTTTCTCTTCTTTGATGCTGTTTGCTGCGACGAAAAGCTCAAAACGCTCAACTCTGAGAGGCCTCGTCGAATTCTAGCACCTTCCCGAGGTGTGGCATTTTCGTACACTGCGACGTTCACTACGTTGAGAAGTAGAGAGAACTGCTGCACATACTATTTCCTTGGGGTCCTTTCAGGAGTGGCTCTTCCCGCTGCTCGCTGCGGGTTCTTGGCTTAGCACCGTGGTAGCCGTGATCCAGGTCCCCGTTCCTTCGTGAGATGCCGATGACCTCCGACGACAGGTAACCAGTATTCTCGTCGCCAATGTTAAATCGCGAACGAGAGAGCCGAGACCAGGTCGTTCCAGATGAAAGGCTCCATTTTTAATAATCAGTCCGAGCCGATCGCGAGCACTGCGCGAGCTCTGGCAGCGTGGTACGCGCCGAGCTCGCGCCATCGCCACCTACTGGCATACCGTCTTTGCCATTATACAACACAGAACACAACACTTACCTTCTAATACACGCAAGTGGTCAATGAGAAATGATATTGGAAAAACTTCATATCCGAGGAAAGTTTGTCATATTTGAGATAGTCGCAATCAGAGGAAAATGTTGACTTAATGGCGGCTGTTGTGGTCACAGGCACTTATGATAAAAACGTTTTCTTAGAATAAAAATCGAAAGAGAAACAATTAATTTCACAGCACTGCGATTCACCGAAAGCACCCGTCTAGAACGGAGGAGATGCTAGCTCGTCCGCGTACGGGCAGCCGTCGATAAAGCTTCGTGTCGCATGCTCGTGCATGCTGGTTCTTCAGCATACGGTTTCAGCGAGAAGGCGAATGAAGACAGCGGCCGTCTTGTAAACACCAACTTCTTGGGAGGCCGGAGCTGGGTGGCCATCCTGCGCGCTGACTATATTCCATTCATCCCTAAGCTGAAACTGCGGTGAAAGCTACGTCCTCAATGGACCAGTCATACATCCCTCTTTCGCCACGTGTTCACGCTCCCGCTCATATTCACAGACCGAGGACTGGGTCAGGTGATGAAAGGGAGGTGGGTGATTAGTTCGGCGGGCAAGTAGTTCCCACTGCAGTCTCAGCTCAGAGCCGTGTTTAGAGAGTGTTTGGTCAGTGCTAGCCGCAGGCAGAGCCTGGGCGTGCACCAGAAGCAGAAAGTGGGCTTGACATTCTCTCTTGGCCAACCAGAAGTCTAAAAGAATCCCTAGCGGAAGTATCGAGAAACTGTTTTAATCATAGGTATATGTTGGTGTATGGTCTTAATAAGCACGTAACTGTGAAGTGTAGTGACCCTTCATGGTTTAAAATAGGGTGCACAGGATGTTACAATCATGATCATGCAGAAATATGTGAGGAACGAATGTGCCGTTCAGCTCTGTTTCGCTCGGGGAGAGTGTGACCGCTCAGATGGCAGATTCACGGCCTTCGGCGCACGGATTATGTCAATCGTTCCGCCAGTCGCACTCTTTCACCATAATTTCGGATGACCGTGATTGAAACATCACATGCACCACATTTTCAGTCTCCGAGAGTTACTCCGACGCACCTATGAATTTTGTTTCTCGCAACCACCGCCAGGAAATCATTTCTGGCTTCTGATTGACCACATTCGAATTCGTAAAGACGCCCTAGAACACACCCAGCCTGCTTTCGACCAATGGCACTTCCTCGCTTGTCTCCTATACTTCCCAACGAATGGCCAAACTTTCTACATATATGGCTTTGTCTCAGCTTAAGGGTAAACGGAGTATAGGGCAGCATGTCTCAATGCAATTAAATTTCGTAAAGTCCAAAACCGGGTACAGCAGAGCGACCGGCCAAGGGGAAAAGATTAGAAGGTTTGAAAGGCCACGTCTTGCAAGGCAGACTGGTAAACTAAACAATCGCGAGCGTTGGAACACTGTGAAGAACATCAGGGGCTTATTTACTGTCCTAAAAGAACTGAAGGAACGCAAGTGTGGGAACACTGCAAAGAACCTCAAAAGCTTACATACTGCCCTAATATAAAAAAAAAAAATAACGAGCACGAGCGCAAGAACGTTGTGAAAAACCGAGGGGGCTCTTTTTGTGCCCAGAAAAGAGTTAAACAGTCGAAGGAGCGGGACGAGCCGACAGGCTCGGCCGACGCACCAAAATATAGCGGTAGCTGACGCACCAACATGTAGTGATCCTCTGCTGGAGAGGCGACGATGATGGTGGTTCGTCGATCCGGCTGCTACTTGGCAGCAGGAGACATCCAGGAAGGGCCGGTAGAGCGGCAGCGCTATGGGGTGTCCTCATGGGTGACGAGGCAGAGGCGATTGACCTTTAGATTTAGGTTTAATAAATCATAGAGCAGAACATCAAACCAGAAGAACGCAAACGGTGAAAGAGGCGCAAGTTCGGGCTCGCGCTGGCGCTTGTAAAAGCACAAAAAGCGGCCGTGACGACACAAAAATCTAGTAAAAGCCAATTACTACGCTGCCACTGAATTTCAACCTACTACTGAATTGGAAAGTTCGCGCACTACGTACGTACAGCCAGGAAATCACAACCACGGCGGGTACAGCTCAGAAATTCAACCAGTCCCGAGATTGATGAAAACAGTACGGGCGACAGAGTCACATACCTCTGAGCATATTTACCCTGCCGATCCTCGGTCCGAGTGTTCAATGGTTCAACACGATCAGATATACAACTAATGTTTTTTTTTTTTCTTTTTAATATTCTTTGAAATAAAATAGGGCAAAAAGATATCCTCTCCCTCAGTTCGGCAAACACCCACGCCGTTTGTTGTTGTTATGTTGCCACAGCTACACCCCACCACGGTCCGCGGCTGACGAGACCAGTGTTGCTGCTCGCGCTGACAAAATGTTTATTCCACCAATTTACGCGAATTGCACAACATATGTGATCTTGGCGGATCTTAAAAGATCACGAAAGCTAAGGAAGCATATCATTTACAGTGTTCCAGTAGTTATCCAAGTTTTTAATATCATTTACAACTGCCTGTATGTGAATATCAGATTCGAAAGTGACCACACTTAGTCGTCACCTGCAGAAAGGCGGTCATTCCACAGCGGTTTGGGGTCGTCAGTTTGCCCAAAGGCTAGTAACTCGCTTTTTGGGGTAGTCAAAGCCTCCAGAGCGCCATTTGACTACCCTGGGTAGTCATTTTTCTTAGAGGCGCAGATGGTTTATCGTACATGAATAAGGTGGCTGACTACGGCATAGCCAATCATAACAAGGCTCACATAACTCACACACGGTAGATTATGTGCCCTTCAATTATCCTTTTCTTTTTGCCAGGTAGATTGTGTTACATTTCTATAAAAAAATGTTTGATTTCCCTTGCCGTTCTGAACAAAAGGTATGTTGGGCGCCACAGCTGCGCGCGGGTCTCTCGAGCGTGTGCTGGGTGAGAGCGTTAAGCAGGTTACTTTGGCACCCTCAAATTAGTAGGTCATAGCACGCGATAGGTTCATTTACGTATAGCTCAACTCACATGTCACCGGCTTTCCCATTCGAGCCTGCACGTGCTTCATTTGCGTGGAGGAAAGGTGAGGGCAATAGACTTATTACTACAGGGGGTATTCACTGGACGCCATATTTGAGGGCGCTATTTAGAGCGCATGCTCGGAACGAGCTCACGTTAATAGGCTGCTAAGACTGGCAATCTTGGTGGTCCGGAATGCACGTGGCGAAAGAACTGTGGAAGCACGACGTCAGCGCGCGCTCAGCAGTCGCGCACACAGCTATGGCCACCAGTGAATACTCCCTATACACCGTGTCCCTATATTACCCAAGCATCAAGGGGAATGCTGGGATTGGTGTTCCACGCGCCGCACGTGCTGGCCTCAGCAGTAGTAACTTTTTAAAGCAAATACCTAAAACAAAGGGCATCTAGCACACGCGTTCGTCAGCGCTTTCTTTTGGTTATTTACTTCGAATCTTTTATACGGGGAAGGTGTGCGCGTTTGGCGCGCGGAACACCATTCCCTGCATTCTCCTTGAAGCTTGCGTGATATAGAAAATGGTCTCTTGGCCCAAGGATTATGCTCCAGTGTAGGCACAGGGTGCGCGCGCCCGCCTTGCCAGTAGGAACAATTCTAAGTCCGTGTCTAAAATAAAAGAGCGACGAACCTGCGTGCAACTTGTAATGTGCTCTATATTTTTGATTTAAAGCGTTATTCTACAGACACCTGGACGCACAGCGCTTATAACTATAGTTGGTGGCAGGTAAGGATGCTTCAGACATCTGCGTTTGGTTGCGCCGATCCTCACTGCACCCGCTTGAGACTGCACAAGCTACCATATTGTAAGATCGTAATCCTTTCAGAGTCTCGAGCCTTTCCCGACGGAACGTAGCGCTGGCGAACGCTAATAGTGAGTTTTCGTAGATCGTTTTCGCCGTCCCGCAATGACTTTCTGCAACCCGCTACGATACCCGGAACTCTACAGTCAAAGCCATCAGCGCGCAGGCGCAGTGGTGGCTTCTTCGTTGCAGAGGGCTTAGTGGAGGGGAGAACGCGGTCTACGAAAACTCCCTAATTTCTAAAGGGGCCTTAAAAGCGACGATAACAAGCAAAAAAAAATAATAAATAAAAGCACGCACTTTTTGCCTTTCGCCGTACTTTTGCTCTGTATGCACGCTTGTGCAATAAAGGCTAGAAGAAAGCGCGTGTCGGAGGCGGAGCTTCCCCTTTACTCTAAACCTGTCGCCGACTATAGCAAGCGATTATATTGCTTGGTTCTTTGTTAATTTTGTGAAGTCTCTATTGCTTCCTGTGGAATCTGCGACTTGTTCAACTTTTCGACGTCGTTCCTCTTACAGCTTGCCGTCAAGCATCATGAAATAGAGCATTCGTTGGCGATTCCCACCAGCACGGCAAAGCCGACCCGCGAAGCGTACGAGAATATGCCGGCGGCCATAGCGTTTTGTGCACACAGTGTCGACGAGCAGCCAGACATAGAGAGACACCTGCCATCCTACAAGTGAGTTATTTTCTTACTTTTTGCGTAGCCCCAACGAAATGTCTGATTGTTCACTTGACTGAGCCTAAATAAAACCACCAAGCATATCAGGAGTAAAAACGAACTTGTGCTGAAGAAAGAAAAATAGTTGACTTCAAACACGGATACTAATGTCTTTAAAAAAAGTAGGTAAGTGATTATGCAGTTAAACGAACAGTCTCTTTGAAGCTAAGTATACCATATAGCTAGGTCAAAAATGAAGAAACAATTTGTAGGCAATAGAAATTGTTAGTGTCACGGTACAGCGACGCGGTGTTGAATACTGATTCAAACCGTTTCCTACCTATGCGGACTCCCAGTGATGGATTCGGAGCGATCTAAAAGTGCTCCACTGTCCCGCCTTTAGCACAGTCAAGGTTACTTCGCGCACAAAGATAACAAGAAAAAGGCGACTTAAAATCACCCCAAATTTATTAAGAAATAACCAAGAGGTGTTTTCTTTTTCTTTCTTTTTTTGCGAAGCGTGAGATAAAAAATACTCACTTTTTTTCCCCGTGTTCTTCACAGGTCCGTCAAGTCCTATTAAAACAGAAAAATCAGTAAGCACTACCCGACACTGCGCTGCATAGGAGATCCGACACCAGCGTGGCATGAGCTTTCGCACACTTGGGAGCCCAGGAACAGCACAAACCTGATCGAGAGCTACGTCCTCTTCGAGCCTCCATTTCTTGTAATGGCGTCATCGCTAGACATGCACACGTATAAGTCTAAGCATTGGGTCCGTGACGGGACCTTTGACTATTGCCCTCCAGAGTTCAGTCAGCTCTACAGCATTCATGGTATCATGCAAGGAGAGGGACTGCCTCTCGTCGTTGGATTGCTACCAGACAAGACGCGAACAAGCTATGCGAAGTTTTTTTATGTAGTGTGCTCTGCCCTGGTGCTGACATGTGGTGAAGTCGGGGAACTTGAGGTGGGACATTTCGACTTTGAGATGACCGCCATCACTTTATTTGAAGCTGAATTTCCTGGGGCACTGTCGAAGGAATGCCTCATCCATTTCGCTCAATGCATCACACGCAAGGTGGCTCAACTAGGTCTCCGGGTGAGTAGCCTCCTCAAAACTTGTATTGAAGCTATACAAGACGTAATTTGTGATTATCACTCGCGCTTCTCAAGCGCCGTTTCCCAAAGTAATTGTTTGTATTTAACCTTCACCTTTCAGGAGCTCTACGGGGTTCCCCAGCGACCAGACCTCAAGAGGTGGGCTCGCAAGCTTGTTAGTCTCGCCCTGCTCCCGGAGGCTCTCGTGGTTCCCCACTGGGTGACGTCGTTCAGAAGTCTGATATCGACCACCGGAACCCCGAGGCTGGACGCAGCCATCACCGAGCTCGCTGACTACTTTCAAAGCCAGTGGCTGCATTCAAAGAGGCAAGTCAGCCTCTGGAACCACAACAGGGACTAAGGGCCGGTTGCACCAACGTCGCTTAGCGCAAAGCGGAGCTTAGCCGGGAACTTAAGCTTAGTTTCGGTTTCGTTCGGTTGCACCAAACTCGCTTATCGCTAAACCTAGCACTAAACTACACTTAACTTAAGCGCCCAACATTGGGCGCTTTGCTTCTGGTTGTTTCTTAATCCTGGATTAAAAACATGGCGGCTGGTTTGTCACGGTCGACGCGGTGGACGAAATTGGTTGTGCAAAGTGTTTTAGGCTACATCAGCGTGAAAGCCTCGACAAAATGACTTTCGATTGTGACAAGGATGCAAAATATCGTCGCGTGAAGTGTTTATCGACCCCTGTTTTCAAGTTGGCTCTCCACTTTCAGGGCGTGTTAGCCCTAACCGAGAAACGTACGGAGCTGCGGGGCTCACGTCTGTATTCCCGTTGGTTCTTCTGTCAACGAGCTTATTCGTATGTACTTACTAATTTTCGCATAGCTGTAACGTATTGTTATTTACCACCTTGTTTATTTACACTTGCAGCGCGTATCCTTCAATCTGATCAGCGCGTTAAATAGTGGCAGTACCTGATCTCGGCGATCAGCTGATTGTCGACACCTCTGCCGTTTGCATTAAATTGCGGCGCTTTTAGGTAATAAAACAGCGAAAATTCAATTTCTTTCGTTTTCTGAGTTTTGAGACAATCTTCAGTGAATTTTCCTTATCTCGCGAGTAGAATCTTGGCTTCAGAAAACTGTATCGTTCCATAACTGTAACTTTTTTTGGTGATCGCATTTTTTTTATATATACTTTGCTTTATATCTTTCATTCGTTTCCCGAGAACGGGATACAGTTGTTTCCGAGTTGTGCTCTGTGATGGTGTTTTCCCTTTACTTTTGTCGTTTGTTGTCATTGTGACGATGGTTGGGACTATATACCGGAACACGTTTTCAATAAAATTCAGTTGAAAGTTGCGCCTTGTTGTGTCCTCCGTAACTTTTTTGGTGATCGCGATTTTTTAGGAATATTTGCTTTATATCTTTCATTCGTGGCGACGACAAATCGTAACGACTACTATGTTAGATTCGTTCATTGCTGTATCGGGGCAGGCTGGGGCAGGTGATGCGAAGAAACGACCGTTCTTATCGGCGCGATGTGATGTACTAGTGGGAGTTTTTTTTTTTTTGTTCTGAACTCGACAGTGTGAAACTGATGTCCGTTTGAGGCTGCAGCGGATGTTCAACGACGGTACAGTGCAGTTCTGTCACCTTGCTGATAGCAACGAGTACCTTCGATGCAAGGCCTCGTGACCTGACCTCTCGACGACTTCTATTCGACGATTTCCGGGCATTTTCGCAGCTGCCGTGGCGAGTTCGTCACTGTTTTGAACTTCATCGGTCTCAGGCTTGACTTGGTTTTAGTAGTCATCTTACCTGCCTACTTATATCCATGATGTTTTGTCTTCAGCGATGTAGTGAGTAGAGTGTCCTTCTCGCGTTCGGTGAGTTTTGGGGCCCCCGATGGCTCCTTCGCCTCAAAATGTGAGCACGAAAACTACTACCACTGTCAAAATATCCTGTTATCAACCGATATTAAACACACAATCACAGATGTAAAGAGCATTCGTGTTTATTTGAAGCTTTGACTTCTGTTATTGAAAGTTAAACGAAAAAATGATTGAATTTGGAGACCTTTAATTTGTTACTCACCGAAGAAATACAGCGAAAAGCAGACACCGACGACGACTACTACGGCAGTTTTTTTTTTTTTTTTTTACATCACGTGATTTCTCTCCGCCAATCGTATTCGTCGCTCTGAGCGTTCCCTAGTTTGCTCTGTTTGTCCCTAGATTCCCTACGCAAATCCAGCGTTTAGCTAGGGGCGCGTCTGTAAAGCCGGCTTAACGTTGGTGCAACCGGAATTTAAACCCGTGCTTACCTAAGCTCGGTTTAGGGCGCTAAGCCGGCTTAGGAAAGCGCCGCTTTGGGTTAAGATAAGCGACGTTGGTGCAACCGGCCCTTAGACAACCTCCGGGAAACCACGCGGAAGGTTGGCATCGATCGCTAAGTTCGCGCTTTCAGTCCCAACCGGGGATGCCCCTCGGGAAGTCAAGGCGGAGTTTCAAAGAAATATCCACCATATGACTCGGGTAAATGACTCATTTATAAGCACCAAATTAGTTAGATATTATCGTTTTCATTCTTCCTAGCATGGTGATGTGCGCACGGTTATGTTACCTGCCGCACGTTCAAGCCAAATTGTTACAGAAGGGGAAAGCTTTAAGGAAGATATATTGGCTCACAGCTATGTGGATGCAGTTTTCGCTGCGTGCTTGTCAAGCAGGGCGGGCATGAGATGGTTGAATCGATAAGAGTCACATTCTCTTGACTACTTAGTCAAAATTGTTTCTTCAGCTCTTTAATAATGGTTCCATGGGCGATATCGAAATTGCAGTTTGGAAGGCAGACATTATCAAAGGCTATCAACAATGCGCGTAAAAAAAGAAAAAAAACAAGAAACAAGGGCTTTGAGGTAGTCTTTACGTTTCCGTCGCCTGATTCAACCGTAAACTAAGTGCAAAACACCTCCCCCTTCCCCCCCCCCCCCCCCTTTCCCCGCCGTGATGCAGGTTGTTGTCATAAGGAATCGCATCTACAACGACCTGCATCACACCGGAAGCGCCTTTTGCAAATTTCACTGAATGAGGAAATTGACGGCCACGATTACTCTTACACTTAATTGCGCCCTGGAAGAATAATATAGGTGTAAATACGGATTTCCTTTGCTTTTCTTAGTGTTTTCATTTGAATGTGAAAAGTTTTCTTTTCACATTCCAATATTGATATTGGTGCTAAAGTGTGCGCACTATTTATTATACATTTAACTATATAGATGTACACATTTTACTGTATGAAGAATCAGCTCCAGCCCACGAAGTGCTTCACTGACGCCGAACAAAGTACTTCAGCAGATTTCGGGCTCATATATTTGTTTTTGTTTCTCGGAAGATCAACGACAGCGGTGCGGTATCGGTTAGCTTTGGTAGAGCACTAGCATCATGTCAATGGACCACTGGGCCATTAGTTACCTTCTGGGGATTCTTTCCTGGAGGCAGCATTTAATCTAATCCTGAAGGCAATCTATAATCGCGGTCAGAAAAACTAGTGGAGGTTTGTTTGAGATAACGAGACCAGTTATGGTCGAGACACTTGTGAAAGGGATCCAGAATGCCTCATAATTTACATTCCTTCGCCTGGTCTTCGCGTCTAAAGAAGGCGGGTTCTCGGGGAAAAATCGAGTTCGACCCGACTCACGCTGGGTATGAAAATGGGGAAATATCAGATTATACTCGAAAACGAAAGATATGAATCGTAAGTCACTACATAGCGGGTTCTGGCGACTTCGTTGTCCATTTCTTAGGTGATGATTCGCCAGCTGGAGAATGGGAAGACGCCAAACTCAACGAGACCGAACTACGTGGCCAGTAATAACGCCATCCGGACACGCAAACAAAGCCTCCAGAGGCAATGGATGCAACTGAGCGCAGCCATGGGAGGTGGACCGCCAGCAATTGCCAGCAGCCAGCAGCTGTTCGAGCAAAACGTCAACGCATTTCTTGACGAACTGTCATGGCTCCTTGGACTTAACAGCTAAGGTTACTTCGATTGTATATTGTGCTACTTTATATTTATCATGCCTCCCACTGTTGTCAAGCTTTGGAGACAATATTTCCTTGCCCTTTTTTTACCAGTATTTTACATTTTGCGCACGAATGTTCAGGCACAATTATCTGTTTATTTTGTCATTTAAGTTGAATAAATAAGCAATCCGATCCAATCCGTCGCGGCATCCGTCGCTTTGCTTGCGCGGCCTGTTCGGACACCCTGCCGTCGCGTCTCCGCCCCGGCGTGCTCCCCTTGGGATGGGAGAGACGCCGGCTGTGTGAATGAGGCCTGACACCCGCACCTCAAAGGAGGATCCCCGCCCCGCGCACAAACTTCTTCCTTCCAGAGGTCGTAAACATTCACGAGCGAACCCCACAAGCCTTCCCAAAACTGTTCGCGCAGGGCCTCCGGACGAAGTAAGACAACCAATAAAAAGGTTCCAGAACCTTACAGCTGGGCTTGATACGTTCTCTTTCTTTCTTCTTGGTGTCAACTTCAGTACTTCCTCAGTCTCAGGGATGCTTCAAAATGTTAAATTTAAACCCTCTTACTTGCGCCCCTACCTTCTGTTGTTTTCAGTGTATCGCCTTTTACTGTGAAAAGCGGAAAATGCTGTTACATTTCGACGCAGCTGCAACGAATCACCGCGTTAACACAGGTGAGTTTTTACTGAACCCGCCTGCTCGGCCAGAAAGAAATATTTTCGCATTTATCTACTATTTTGAACTTCTAAAGCGCCTGCAGCCTTGGAGCGACTTTGCACAGCCCGTTCACATCCGCCCTTTACTCTGCAAAACAAGGCCAACGCGTAGAAGAGACCGCATCCCTCATGTACCTGCAACTCGACCTGTTTTGAGTCTGTGGCTAGAGTGTACCTGCCCCATCATCAGACCAGTGTCGCTTTTGAAACCAGAGCCATCCACCATCCTGTTCGAACCTCAAGCCGCGCCACGTCCGCTGCCCAAGCCTTGAAACGACACCATGTTTGGGTTGAAGATTCTGTTCTTGTCGACTTTTCTTGCAGCGTCTTCTGCTTTTGGTGCGAGTAAGTGGAGATATGGTCTTACCTTTCCCTTGCCCCTAACTTATGATTTGTTGCGGGTTAAGAAAAGCAGGACAAACTCCTCTTTCATTCTTTCCACTTTAGCAGAGTGGAGGCTGGAGAGGAAGTAAAAGAAGGTGAGGAGGGACTCACCTTCTGTACAGCGTACGGGTTGCGACCTGCAACAGGACATCTTCCGCCTCGAAAGTACAGTGGCCTTGGAGCCGACGCCTTCTGCATAGTTGGAATGGCTAGACGCGCGAAGCCTCGACGTCTCCTTCTTTGAAGTGGGAGGGGTGGCTGCCGCCATTTGTCGCCGAAGACGGCCTTGTAGAAAGTGGACACAGCCGTCTCTGGGGTCTAGGCAAATTCGTTATCTCGGTGCGTCCACGGCACTTCTCTCTTCCTTGGTGCAGCGCGATGCGTGTGCTTTTACTCGAACGCGGGCTGTCCGCGCCGATAGGAGAGGATTTTGGGTTGAAGGCGCACTGTCTAATACAAATGAGCGGAGCAAAGGCATTCTCGCAGTAGAGAATTTTCCCTTTCAATTGAGTCTTTTCGCCACATGGCAACTTGACTCAATATAGACCGACACGCAGTTTACAAACAAACCCGCATTTGCTCACACAAGGTGTGGGCACTGCGCTTGCGCAATGCCGTCGACAGCGCTACGGCAGCTGCGTGACGTCACGGCCGCGTGTTGGTCTATAGACCGTTTTACTGAAAGAGGGCGAGAGAGAAAAGGGGAAAGAGCTACCGGCGCTTTCCCCCTTTCTGATTGTGTAGAAAGAGTGGAAGTCCCGGACGAGAGGCTTCGCTGGTGTTGGGTGTCTGCTATGCCCAGACTTCGGTTGCGCTTTCTTTTCGGTTTTAAACTCGCAAACTTAGTTAAAGCCAGAGGCTTCGATGGCAACAGTCCCCCGGTCATCGAGACCCCATTGCTGGGTCATAGATTGCACGAATAAAAACAGAAAGCATAGAATACTGTCCGAGGACTTATGTAGCTTGCAAGGAATCCGGCAAGGCGAGAGCGGCTGCAATACCTTTGAGCTCCACCGCTTTCCACATGGCCCCTGTCTCCGGCGGCAGTGGATTGCGTCCGTAAACCGAAAAGGCGTCTCCTCAACGCCATCCTCTCGACTTCGCTCGGAACATTTCGTGAATGGAGCGCGCACCAAACGCTGTACCGCCGATGAACATGGGGTACGCTCGCAATGTGCGTGCGAGTTTTCTCATGATAACTGCTGTTTCAGCTTGCAAAATTTTCTAACTGAATTTATCTTAATAGTGATTATTTGCAGTGGTGACTGACTCGATTTTATCATCTACAACACTTAGTTGAAGTCTCATTCCTGCCCCCGGGTGAGGCTGGAAATTGTTGAAAACGTATTTCTATTGTTGTTTTTTTTTTTGTATTAATCGCGATCTTATGCGCGATACCATGGAGCCGGCAAAAGCGTCCTTGGAGTGCCGCTGGTGGGTTGTTTCCGGTGACTAAGGCGCTTTGAGGCGCTTGATAGTCGCTGTAGGGAACGTCTCGTGCGTTGCGATCTGCGTTTTCGAGCCCAGTGTGCACGTTTCTTTGTTTGAGTCATGGCATACGCCAGTGTGGCGACGGGGGGAACAGCGGCAGCGAACGTGCCAGCTATAGAAATTGGAGGTGAGTACCCTAAATATTGCATCAAATGGTAAGCCCCGGTAGCCCTTTCCCCTTTTCTCACTCGCTCTCAAAATGGCGCTACCCACGATAAAACGGTCTATAGGGGTCATTCACTAGACGCCATATTTAAGGGCGATGTTTAGGGCGCGTGCTCAGAACGAGCTTGCATTGATAGCCTTCTAAGACCGGCAATCTTGATGGCGTGGAATGCACGTTGCAAAAGAAGTGTGGAAGCTCGCCGTCAGCACGCGCTCAGCAACCAGTCACACGGATATGGCCGCCAGTGAATACTCCCTATAGCCAACATGTCACTAAAAACTGGCTCACACACTTGTGCTTTGTCGCAACTCAGTGCGTTGCGCAGTGTTTTTCAGCCCGGACTTGTACAGTAATCATTACAAGCAATCAAATGACTTCTAATCGCTTCCTTTTATTCGGTAGCGATCACGAGGGTAATTTGATTCCTTTCGGAAGTCGGAAGGACGGCGCGTGCATCATTATTGGTGCGCACGCCGTCCGACAAGGGTGACTCAAATGGCATCAGCTATCCACGTCGTGCGTATTGCCATTTCTGGTCAAGTAGCACAACGTTATTCGTATAGCCTCATTTCTTTTGGAAGGCGACAGCGCTTTACATAACCGAAGACGTCGCCATCGCGCTTGAGCTCGCGCCGGTGAATTTTATGCATGTCTTCTTCTGCATCTTCTCAATGTTCTTCGGCGACGCTTGAATCTCACAAACACACGAAAGAACGCCCAGAAAGGAATGATTAAGCACCCCGAGTCGACACGTTGTCACCCATGCGGTTTCAACCTTCGAGCTCAATGGCGGCGGCAACCTGCATCGGCCCGTGTTATTACGGCGGTAGTTTCGTTTTTTTTTCGTTGCACAAAATAAATAAACTTACAATCTCAATCTCAGAAATTTAATATAGGTGTAGCAAATCTTTCTTTAGAAAAATTCAAACTTATACAGACAAATGAACTTAAAATTATTTTTAGCAGCATTTTGATTGCTGCGCTTTGAATAAAACGGCGTTTGAATAGCCGATGAAGGCCAATGAAACGAAAAAAAAAAGTGGAAAAAACAAGGAGTCGTTCTAGGAGAAGCCCAACTTCTAGGATCGCCTGCTCCATCTGACGTTGGTGACGTTAGGCCTCCAAGCGCCACGGCTAAGACTCTATGTGGTGTTGGCGTGCGGCGACGACTAACGGCGACGAGGAAAAAATCTCCGCAAAGTGTCAGTCATAAAGGTATCGCTTTAAAGTAAAAGTTCGCCGAAGAAAACCGATAGACAAGTCTAAATGTTCATGTGCCAGTATTTTAGCTCGCCGTGGGTGCGCTCGTTCGATCTCTTTCAAGCGCCGTTCACACTCTTGCGACCGAGTAAGACCGAGAGAGACCAGACCGGATTTTAAGCCTTTTGCGACTTCTTAGGACCTGATCCGCTGCAGCGGAGATGGTCCTAAAAGATCGCAAGAGGCTTAAAAACCGGTCTGGTTTCTCTTGATCGTACTCGGTTGCAATAGTGTGAACGGACCTTCAGGCTCAAGCCTGGTCCACATGCAGCGGTTTTGGCCTTAGAGCGGCGCGATTTCTGCCGTCGCGACACTCTGGTCAGCACCAGCGATTGAGCGGCACAAGCGCCGCGACGGCAGAAATCGCGCCGCTCTAGGGCCGAAATCGCTGCATGTGAAACCCGCTTTACAGCGATAATCGCGCTCCCGCGCAAGGCGTTTGCTTTCACTGAAGACACGGCGACTCTGACTCTGTGGCCGCCGCCCCCGTCCTGAAGTAGGCGCGCCCCCTTCTGCAACCGCATAGGCCCGTGCAGGTACCACAGCGACTCCGCTAGCGGAGTCAGCGTCCAATAGGTGCTGGAAGTTATGGATCGCCAGCCCGACAGCACCGGTCTCGACAATTGTGTTGCCTGTATATTTATACAGCCTTGATGTTGCTACGACTCAATGGGTGACCGGTCTTTTAGCTGTAGATAGGAAATTTAGCCACTGCAGTACAGCTGCTAACTTGGGGTTTTTGACGTGCATGCATCACGCAATAGTGATTACACGAACGCGTGTCGGAACGACACTCATCCAGATTGAAACGGGCGGGGTGTGGAGATCGAACCTAAGGGGTTCTGCAGTGCGAGCTTTCGCTCTACCGGTCTCACTTCATGAGGTGGCGGCTCCCATCACTGTAACGGCGGCGCTTGCTGCTCTGTCATGGTCGATCTGATCGCACTCCGGTGTCTCCACTGCCTGTGTTGTTTGCAACTGCTGCCCGTTCTCGGCGTTTTCTGCGAGATCCAGCGCTTTGTCAACGTTTTGTCCTGCTATACCTCGCCGGTCTGTGGGCGTGGACACTGATTGAAGATTAGTTCAACAATGTCCTCGTCTCCAATGTCGCAGAGTCTGCGCATCGGGTCCTGCCCGAGGAACTCGCGCCTTATTTTCTGCGTGAGCAGAGCGCCGGTCCTGACCTCGAAGGGGAGAGCGCTTGGTCTGTCCCCCATTGGTCATCCTGGTAATATCTCACCGCCTGGCGATAGTTACGAAATTGCAGAGGGTAAGCAAATTGACAAAGGAAAGAAACCATACTTTAGGTTTTTAATTTCTTGGCTAGGTGGCGCAAGCTACCGTCCGTTATAAAGGCTACAGCCGTTAGAATTTACCGATTCATCTATCCGGTAGTTTCCCAGGACTATGTTGCAGATGGCATCAGGCTGTCCTCTCGTCGCAAGTGCGAGTACATGGCTGCACGCTACACACCCCGCTGCGACCTTACGTAAAGTGGGTGAACCAGTCTTACCGCTCATTCAGCATTGAAACTAAAGCTGTCTTTTTAAGGAGTTTGCCGCTCATTCCATTGTCCCGAAGCGCCCCCCCCCCCCTCCCAGAATTGTGAATTGAGCAGCCTAAAAGACTGGAAGCAAACCAGGGTGGTCTCTTAAAGGGGCCCTGCAAGGACCTTTTTACTGGTTTTTAATTTGCACCGAACCTGAACGCACTGAACGTAGTAACTTGGTAAAACTTTTCATTTCTCAAAATTCGCTTTATTTTAAAAGTTATAGGCACATTAAAATTACAAAAACATGCAAAAAATGACCTCCCTCATGCCGTCCTTGGCTGCTTGAGTGGCCGTGAACCAGAGGAGGTATAGTGAGCTCATCGAGCGCTCACGGCTTCCGCACTCCGTCTCGACGGCGCGAGAGGGCGCCAATATAGCATGTTCTTGATAGGCTGTACACAGCGGGCGGCCAGAGCGGCTTTCATTGCATTTGCTGCGCGATTAAACACTAATTCGTTATGACACTTCACTGGCCACAAACGACATAAAATACGGGGTAAAGATCAGTTCAGAATGGGAGCCACTTCGCGCTGCCATATCGCGAAACGGCCAAACCGCAAGACAAAGCTTCTCGCCGAAGGCCTTCGGAACGCTCGGAGCCGGTCGGATCCTCTTGCCCGTACGACCGCAGCGCCGCCGCAGACATCTGGGACCTTTCCGTGTCGGCGCCTGATCCCACTACTCTTTTCTAGTATGCGTTGCATTTTCCACCGCTTGGTGGCGGGTATGTCGACGAGTCATTTCTTGTTTTCGTACTTTATAAACTGCAATTGTTTCTTCTCTGATATAAAATACTGAACAAAAACTACTTTTATAAATAAGTGAAACGGTTCGCGCCACTTATATTTTGCATTTTCACTAAAAAGAAGCTTTTAGCCGCTCTGACCAATAGTAAGCCCAGGACCAAAGACGTCACATTTTGCGCGCTTTTGGTACCGCGGGTCGCCCTCGTCGGGGGAGGAGGTTTCCGCGTCGTCCGGTTAAAATATGACGTTCTGATATTTAGTTACACGCTCCGTGCCCGCTGGCTTTCCCGAACCCCAAGAGACGTGGAAACTGCAAAAAAGGTAGACGCTAAAATACGATTGCAGGGCCCCTTTAAGTTTATTGGAGCCTTGCTCAGCAGCGTCCGTGAATGTTAATCTGCTCTTTGTTCAAAGAGCAGATCTTTCTTTACAAAGAATGGACTTCTTTGTAAAATCACAAACAGCTCAAAGAAAGCAGGGCGTGTCTGGAGGCATCTCTTTATCGGTCCACGTCCGATGACATTTCGGTATTCGCCGGTAAGCGTTATGAAGGACTAATCCTAAAGCACGGAGCGTGAGCATTAGGGAATTGTAGTAGACCCCTTCCGCAGCCCGCTAAGCACCCGAATAGCGCTCCGTAATCCGCCGCAAAACCTTGAACTATGCAGAGAAGGTTAGCTGCACGCATGCGCAGCTGCGGCGTTTTCTTCGGGGATACCGTAGCGGAGGAGAAAAACGATCTACTACAACTCCCTACTATAAGCTACCGCCTACCGTTCACGTTAAAAGCCACGAAACCAGACCAGGACAACTAAAGTCCCTGGACACTTTTTTTACAAGTAGCAACAGACACAAATGACAAAGCACATTCCTCTGGAACAAAATGGCGGCATTCGTTTCCTAAAACCTGCACCCTCACGCTGCCGGCGCATCAAAGAATGCCGCTACTTGTAGGAAGCTCGCATCTATACTTTGTCTCATCCTAGGTTGGACTAAAGGCCCAAGCCACGGGCCGCCAGGTCCAATCACGCTACACGCTAAACTATGACATGCTTACCATTGATTAGGCGTGGACAAATAATGCTCCGAATAAAAAAGCGCTTCATCATTTCTATAGCTTTGACACTGCAAAGAGTCTGTATGTCGTAGCTTTCTTTACGATGTAGAATTGGTGAGTCACTCAGTGCTAACCAATTCGAACCACTGTCCGCCCATACCCATTAGTGATCCTAGACGCAGGCACCGACACGTGCATCGAAGCGAAATACCGCGCAATTTCTACGTGGCTTGCGATTGGGTCTGGTGGCCAGCAGCTTTTACCTTTAGTCCATCTTAGGGTGAGACGAAGTATAGGGCCTTTAAATGCAACAAGAAAGGGGCTTCAACAGTGCGCTGTGGTCGTTCTGTTTCTTATTGTCCTTGTGTGGGTTCGGCGCTTCGAACGTAATAATGAAACAACTAGAAAAAAATAGCCATTTTAACTAAAGTGCCAGTTGGAAGTTTTAGAATAACGTACGCAATTTCAGCGCACGCCAGGCAAGAGAGTTTTAAAAAAATTACCCATCTTCCCGAGGGGAACCATGGGGTGATGCGGAGCATCGCGGATTGTTATTAACGGTGTTATTAACGGTCTTAGTAACGTTGTTAACTTGCGTGTTATCACATTGTTAACTTGCATTGGTTACCACACATCGCGGAACGTTGTTGGAAACTCCGCGATGCTCCGCATCACCCCATGGTTCCCCTCGGGAAGATAGTGTAATTTTTTTAATTGCGTAGACGGAGGTGAAACGGTTAACAAAGGTTTCTATAGAGCAGCGTCTAGTACTTGAGGTGTGCACTTTGCTTTGATGAGGATGGCTTTGTGGCCGCTGAAGTAAACCGTGAGGGGATCTTGGTGCAGTGGGTGGATCTTGAAATTGGTGAAGACCTGATCAATGCATGTGCCGTGAATGGTAGTTGGCTGTTGTTTGCGGTCGTCGTATGATACGTGTTGCAGCGAGTGGTGTGATGACATGTACTCAACTATCCAATGGCTCTTCATGACGTTGACATTAAAGTCGCCAATGCGCATGAAAGGATGTGTGTCTGCGTATTGCTTTTGGTGGTCACCCTTGGCCTCGTCGATGTACTGCTCCACGGCTGTGCGTGAGAGGTTGGGTGCGAGGTTCTATCGCGGACAATATGAGCTGAAACAGCGCTCCGGCCTGTGCACGGTACTACCTGCGCCGCCTGTCGCATCGCTCCCTAAACACGGCTCACCCTGAGGCCGAGATAAATTATCACTTGCGCTCGCTGCGCCACTGCGCTTTTCCGGCCGTCTGCTAGCCCAATGTTCACGTTTCCATCTAACATGCATTTCATTGCATTTCGAGAAAGCGCCGAAGTGGAAAATGCGCTGTCACGCTCGTATCTCCTCGAGGAGCGCTGCCTGACGAAGCTGCCTTGGCCCCTAAAAGGAGCCGATCTGAATATCATCTAAAACATTTGGAGGCGCATCAAGGTAGCCATGTCACGGCGTCCCCTCCACCGCGCCACTGCCTACAAATTGTGGAAAGCAGTGGGAGGTGAATGGGATTGGCTTCGGGGCTGAGCCAGACTTCGTGGCCGCGCTCTGTGATTTCTTACCAGACAGGATGAGAGCCGTGGTCGCGGGTCAGGGGAAAATGACGCGGTATTAAATTATTTTGCAATTTTTATTGCGCCTCAGGATTCCCTGAACTGGACTTCTGCCGATTGGAACAAAGCTTGATGCTAGGGTTGCGACACACTGTTTGACGCCGTTAACCACGCATATTTTTGAGAGGTGCCTCGTTCATCCCGATCTTCTTGTATAGTGCAGTTGGACTTCCACGCCGACTATTACCCTTTTGTGTCTGACAATGTCCTCTGCAAATATTCTTTCGATTAAGTTTCAATCTCCTTCTCTTGACAAATATATGACTGTTTGTCCCACCTTATTAAGACTAGAAATTCGTAAACAAAAAACTGGTGTCTTGTCAGCAACTTGTTTTGCTCAAACAAACACATAGGCCCAGTAATAAAGAAACAATATTTTTGAACCTTTTCATACTAGTCAAGGTTACAAAACCTTCTCAATAACATGTATGCTTACCGCGTTTTGAACAGCTGTGATCAGTGAAACAGAAAAAAAAACAAAAAAAAACACGATGTCCCACTTTGTGCATGCGCCTATAATCAAACAAAAACAACCTGCAACGTATTTTGATATGACTTTCAAAAACGATAATCACAGTTGAAATTTAAGACACTTCAATGCTTTTTCTTCACCAGCCAGCGTGTTTTCTATGGGATTTTGCGCGATAGAGTAAAGTAAATCAATACCAAAAAAGAAACGACAAGTGTAATCTTTTCTTCCCCCGCCGCCCTACCACACATGCCCGTTGTCGCACCCACCGTCTCGCTTGCAGACGGCCGGAAGAGCGCAGTGGCGCAGCGAGCGCAAGTGAGAAAATATCTCGGACTCAGGGTGCGCCATGTGTGCGGAGCAAGGCGACAGGCGGCGCAGGTAGTACCGTGTGCCGGCCGGAGCGCTGTTTCAGCTCATATTGTCCGCGATAGTACATGGTCATGACGTTAACGCCGTAGACGCTAGCGACACAATGCTCGCCGTTGCTACGTTGGTCAGCAGTGGGGCGCAGTTGTAGGTCCAGCGCGTTGACGGAACGTTTGTCGGAACGCTTGACGTAGATTTCCACAGCGCCCGCAGGTCGTCCAAACCCCTGCGTACGCGCGACCGTAGCGTAGCCCGCAATGTCAACGTTCACGGCGTTTCACGTCTCCGTAAAGCAGAGCACGTCCACGTTGCTGAGCACTGGATCTCGCTCAATGTCTAACGCATGAGCGCTGAGCGATCTGGTGTTTAGGAGCGCTAGCGTGAATTCGGTCTCTGCGTGAACGCGGGTCTCGAGCATGTGCAAGTACCGGTGCGTGACGGTGTCCAGATTGTGTTTCTGTAAGCGTACAAACTCGTCCGCCATGTTCTTGTCGGCGTTGGCATCTCTGTGATGGAAGCAGTGATCGCCGGACGAGTTGGTGAGGTATAGGTTGTTGATGTCGGTGAAACGGCTCAGCGCAACGTACACCAACTTTTGCGGGTGGTCTGTGCGTACTCGTATACACGACCTCGGAGCACGTGCCGCCCTGAGACTTGTGTACGGTGATGGCGCTGGCCTGCGTGAGAGGGAATTTGAGCCGTTTGCAGGCAACGCCGGACTTTCGGTCGATGGTTAGCGTTAGGGACGGTGGTTCGATCGGGATCCACGCGCTTTCAACGACGTACCCGTTGCGTGTGGCTTCTTCTACCGCTCGTTTGGAACGCGCACGAGTGATCCTGCCGGTGGTGGAAACGTCAAAATGTAGCCACAGGCGTTTGGGGTAGGCGTGGTCGTTGCCGGCGGCCTGGCGATTGCAAAGCTTTAACGTGCCGGCAGTGCCGTTGCCGAGCCCATCCACTACGTCGATGTTGGACGTGATCATGTACGGTTTCCCCACCACCAGCAGAATCTCCCGCGGAAGGGTTCCAAACTCGCTGGTAGCCATCTTGTCAGCCTTGCGTTCGGCGTTGTCGAGTACGTGTGGAGTCTTGCAGCCGAGGAACGTGTCGCAAGCACGCAAGCACACGACTTCTCGCTGCTCTTTCTGTTGGTTGGCAACGAACGTGCTGAAGTGCTAGACCTCGTCATTTGAGTAGAAGATCCGGACTGCCGACGGCGCGCACGCTAGGGCCTCTTCGGCGCTCACGAACCGACTGTCGAGTAGACGCACGTCCTCTTCGTCCAGCGCTCTCCCCTCACCGATCTTGGTCAGGATGGTGGAGAACGTAGAGTCAGCCTGGCGAACCACTCGAACCAACGGGAAGTAGTTCAAGTAGTGCCAGGTAACCGTGGCGCCAAAGAGGCCGTCCGTGTTTCTGCACCGTTTGTAAATTTCACTAGCGCGCAGGGGGGGCAGTTGGCGCAAGTCTCCGCACAGGATCACGTCCAGCCCCCCGAACGGCTCTTGCAGTCGTTGTGTGATTTGACGGAGACGGCAGTCCACGGCTCGCAGTTGGTCGGCAGACATCGTGCTCACCTCGTCGGTGATCACGCACTTCACTCGTTGGAACGCAACGCGAAACGTGTTCAGTTCGCTCGGATTCAGGCCGCCGTCTCCGGTGGTTACAATTCGCTTGCGAGACAATTTGAACGCCGCGTGCACGGTCGTCCCACCCACTGCCACAGCAGCCTTGCCGGTGCTTGCGCAAATCACGAACGCGTTCTAGCAAGAGTCTTCCCGACTGCCGTAACGGTTGTATATGTCCATGGCAAGGCGGAGAACGAACGTCTTGCCGCAACCCGCAGGACCGGTGAAGAAGACGTGCAACGGCGGGCTAGACGGAGTCGTTTGCCTGTGAATGATTTTGCGCAGCAGTTCGTACTGCTCGGCATTGGTCATGCGCATGAGACCGTAGTAGTCGGTGTCCATGATGTCTTGCCGTTTGCGCACCGCCGCACACGGACGGGCCTTTTGCATCGACCGCGTTAAGTCGTGGCCGGACAGTAAGTTGGCGTCGACGTCTTCGTCTACATCGACTACAACCACGCGGCCCGATCCGCGGTCTTCTTTGCGCTGCTGTGGTTCTTCTTGTTCTAGCGCCTTGTAGTGTTCATCGATCAGTTCCGCCACGGTGACGTCGTCGTCGGCAGGGTTGTATTCCTTGCGTTTGGTCAGAATGAGCTGCGCGTGCTCCTCGTACAGTTGCTTGTTCCTGCCTTTGTCGAGCACGTCCACGGCTTCGCTGCGAAACGGCACGTACAGCAAGACTTGCTCGAGCATGTACGAGTCAATGCTTTCGCACGGATTGTAGTTGCGGTAGCGTATCACGATTGGTGGATCTTGCAGAACGTAACGGTTGTCGCGACCCAGCCTGTACTTGCTTGCAAAGTTGGCCAGGCACACCTCGTTCAGGTCGGCCTGTTCTCGAGCCTCGTACTTCTGGATGACGTTGCGTTTCCAAACGTGGGTCGAAGTCGCACTCAGCTTTGCGAGCTCCTCCTTGTTCCTGCGCACTCGCACGCGTTCTTCGGGAAAGCAAGTCGGAATGTACACGACGTCTCTACTCTTGTGAGTCATGTCTTGACGCAGGAGGTACCACGCAGCTTCTTGCGCAGACATTTAATTCCACTCCCTTTAGCATGCTGATTCCCGGCATGCGTAGAACGGCTTCGTAATCCATGTCCGGATTCTCGCCCAGAATTTGCACGACCGCTTTGTGAAGGTTAGACATGCCCCGATCCGCTTTATTCACGTAGTCCACGAGGTACGTAGCGCACGCGTAGTGGTCTAGTATCACTTGCAGATCCATTGAGTCGAGTTGGAGTCGAGTACCTTGCCTATCTACGGTTTGAACGCGTTCACAAACTTCTGCGCTGGTGTTCGTTTGTGCAGGACGCAAGGTCTCGAGAGTCCGGCGCGTAGAATTGCCATGTACTCGGCTTCGGACCCGACGTTGAACTTGCGCAGGAACGCGTCCACGGAGACGAACTCTCCCACTGCCAACGCCTCGTGCATTTCGTTGTACTGGCGCTAATTCAGTCCTCGTTTCGCTTTCTCCGCATCGCCGGCGTCGTCTGCCAGCGGAGGAAACGGCACTACGATCTTGGTAGTGTCGCTAGTCATGAGGAGCGCCGAACCTGCATTTGGTTCGTCCGCGTTTGTAGAACGTATCCGTGTCTGCATGCGTTTGCGTTCGGGGCGTTTCAGCAGAGAAGTGTCCAACGTTACCAGAGCTTCGACCATCTCCAACGTCTCTGGCATGTCGCCGCAAAGCTCTTCTTCGGGAGCGTTGTCAGTCCACAGGATCGTGTGGATATGTGCGCTACCGCGTTTTTGAAACTCCACTCGCTTGAAGTAATCGACGACCACGTGCGGCCTGGACGGAGAGCAGCGCTTGTCTCTCAGGATGTTCATGATCACGTCGAAGATCCGGTGAGTGTAGATTGCGCACGCAACCGGGTCGTTGTTAACGAGGTCCATCCGTTCCAATGCACTCAGCTCTCCGATTACGCGAGCACGGCCTTCCGGACCCACGCGCAGGCGTTCAAGCGTTTCGAGCAGTCGATCCCAATGCAGTTCCGAAGCGGAGAGCGTCAGAAAGAAGTGAGGTCTGCCCAACTGTCGGATTATTGCAAAGAGCTCCTTACGTCGGTCTTGCCAGTACTGAACCGTGTTGGTAATTCCGCGCATGAACGCCAAGTCCCGGTTCAGCACTTCCTCTAGGAACTCGCGTCCGCCACTCTCAAGTTGTTGTCGGGTAAACGAGTCGGTGATTGCGTTCGTCCGGAACTTCATGGTCTTGTCGGTTACGTTGAACCGCATCACTTTCGTGGCCATGTACAGCACATGTTCTGGCATCACTCCGCGTCGGTCCGCGCCTCTAATCTCGCTGCTAGCTTTGACGAATGGCGTTGGCCGAGGTCCCGTGATCGTGCGCGGAATCCCAAGGTATATGGTGGGAAACGCAAAGTTCCTCGGCGTACTCGTCGAAGAAGAGCGAGATCGGAACCTTGTTCTCTCCCGGAGCAACGTGCAAGCTGTAAGTGTTGTCCACGAGTTTCCGAACGTCCTCCTCGCTTCTCACTCGGACGTCGTCGTACACTAGCGTTTGGCTAACGGCGTTCAGAGCAATCACCGCTTGCATGGGATTGTCCAAGTCTGTGATTTCGGGTAGAGCTTCGATTTCGTCGTCATTGCACTCGGCGTCGTCCCCGTCAAGCTGGTCCAGTCAACTCCAGTCTATCTGTGCCTTCACGTATCTGTAGAGAGGAGTCTGCTCTATGTGTTTCAGCCAAGCGTGGATGTTGCTGCGCTTGACCAGACCGCGCTTGTACGACGCCCTGCTCACCAGTCTTCTCTTGATGTGAACGTCGATCACCGCCTCTTCGGGAACGTTGCGAGGCAGGCACTGAACGAGCGTTGGAACTTCGATGGGAACCGTTCACGACCTGGCCTTTAATTCCGTGCTGTCCGTTACCATGCGTCAAGCGTCGTATGCTCATGAACGGGAGTCAAGGAGAGATGAGCCGTTCTTCCACCGTGTTCAACTCGGGTAGATGGTCCGGTCGAGGTGGGTAGCGGTAGCCGTAACTCACGCTCATCGCAGGGACTCGACCCGCGATCAGCGAGTCTTTACACGACGCACACACAACGTAGTCGTTGTAGTCAGTCTTGCTCTTGCCGTCGGCGTTACCGTCGTCGTCGTTGCTGGCATCAGCGAACTCGTTACAAAGAACTGACAGTGCGTTGGTCCGATGAGTTTCGTTACGGATGTCGCCGATGCGCGTGAAGTTGTTGTTGAACCAAAGTCTATCACACACCTTGCAACTGTGTCCAAAGCTCCGGTTCAGGAAGTCACGATTGAAGCGAGCGTCGGGCTGCGCATGGCTGCTTGGCTCGAGCCGCCGCTTTCGCTGCGCGCTCGCGGTCGCGTGCAGCATCGGGAGCAGCCTCTCGCTGTTGACGTTTACACGCGGCTTCCCGTTCTCGAAGGTCGGGTTCCGCCGCTCGCTTCGTACGTTTACGTTGAACTTCACGGTCCCGAACCTCAGGTTCTGCTGCTCGACGTTCACGAACCGCCGCTGCTTCACGTTTTCGGAGTTCAGCATCCGCCGCTCGATATTGACAAATGGACGCCGCTTCTCGTTGCCGTAGTTCAGTCTGCCGCTCGTTTCAAGCGTTTGCGCTTAGCGTCGCGTGCCCTTCGCTGCGCAGCTTTGTCTACAGCGGACGTAGCGTTGCTGTTAGTTTGTGGGGTGGTGCTGACGCTTGCTTGCGCC
Source organism: Ixodes scapularis (assembly GCF_016920785.2). Classification (NCBI taxonomy): domain Eukaryota; kingdom Metazoa; phylum Arthropoda; class Arachnida; order Ixodida; family Ixodidae; genus Ixodes; species Ixodes scapularis. The sequence goes on along the minus strand of NW_024609838.1, from coordinate 77,290,894 downwards.
CACTCCCTAACTGACGGGACTGTTGCTTCCAAGTTCCATCACACTTCATCGGAAGAACGGAGTGAAGTGAGTCAACAGCGGGTGAACTGAACAGCGCGCTACCGCTGCTTATATTCACTCTTGAAGGAGAGGAGACTAGAGGAGGAGAGTTGCGCATGCGCGCGCGGTGTGAGTAGAAGCGAACGCACGCGATGTGCACGCTGTTGGTAGAGAGAAAAAGAGCGGAGAGAGTAACGCGCAGCTGTTGGAGAGAGGGAAGGAGGAGAGTTGCGCATGCGTAGTGTGAGTGCGGACTACGACGCCGCGGGACATAGACCCGAGCAAGAGATGCTCCGTATCTAAAAACAGACGAGGACGTAGAAGAATCACACGGGACGAGCGCTGCGATCGTCCAGTGTGGCTGGCGCACTCGTGGGAACCGGCACGACAAGCACAGGGCGTCTCATGTGGATGACCGGTTTCCACATTCGCTCGTTCCGCCGTACTTTGGCTGCGCATACGCGCTTCAAGCTCGCGAACGAAGCGTGCTCTCAGTTATGAAGCTCCAACCGACAGGCCGGGAGAAAAAGCATTCCTGCCCGTGGCTTGCGAGATATGACAGCTGTTTGAGAAAACAGAGCCGTGCATTCTGGACCAAGTAAATAAACTGCACCGCAGAACACGACGACAATGAATGTGCAGGCGAGCTGGTGGATGCTGATCATGTTCAAAATTACCCGAGTCTGTGGTAAAAGAGAAAAAAACCTAGGTCCTAGAAGAAGAAAAAAGATCGTGACGTTATTAGGCTTAGGTGGACATCGGCTCCATTCCGGTATGGGCAGCATTGCCTTTGTGACCCTGCACGCGTGGGTAACCCTCCCCCACTGAGTACAAATAAAGTATTAGTATCATTTTGATTCAGGTATCGTCATGCTCGCAAACTTTCGCATTCTGACGCCATCACTAGCGTCTCAGCGATATTCAGCTTTCTACGACGCGTAGTTTATTTACGCGGATCGAAAAACAGGGATCTCTCTCCTACAAAACACCCTCAGTTTCGAACACGTATGTCACGCAGACTGCTGCACTATGCGACGTTCATGAAGCTCTCAAAAATCACCAAAACACTAACCAGGACTTTTTCCCGGGTTATTCGCTCGGTCCTGTTGGCGACGGGAAGCGGAAACGTCGGTACAGCAGACTGATGGCGTCCACAACTACGGTAACCGCTGGCGAATGCCTCGAAGTTGCCCGCAGAGAAACGAGGAATGTGGAGGAGGTCCTCAGTGGTCGTTTTTTTGCCTGGTGCAGCGTAACCATTCGCGCCTTTGCGAACCTTGCTTCGAGAACGGGGTGAAGTGGAAGCGTCGGGAAGAAAACAGTTCAACTTGACGGAGCGACTCAGGCGCGTCGCTGCGCGGGCACATCACTCCCGCGTAACAAGGCAAGGAGGAAACATAGTTCGCTCGTCTTCAAACAATAATAGCTGTAATACAGCACCTATAGCCTAAGATTTGATGTGGTTGTCAAAATATAATGTGCATGTGTCTAAAAGGAGCAATATTAATAACTTTTGGAATCTCCACGAAATTAACACTTTTTATTGGTTTAATTTTATGACGGTGGTGGGGACACAGGATGGACTCCCTAAGAGGAAATGGTGCCTGCGTATTTCTATTCCTGCGAGTTTATTTCGACGTCTTGCCGTCTGAAGCCCAACAAACAAAATGCTTTCAAAAGAAAACTTCTACAAAAAGCACTTGAGTGCCTCTTTAATGACTCTGCATACACACGCCCCCCGCCCCTCCCCCCGGCAAATACGAAAAAAAAAAAGCCCTAATGAGACTTCGCCCCTGCTCATCCTTGACAGCGCTGTGAAAGCTAAATCCTGGCTGGACCAACCAGCTATGTGGCTTCTTTCACTTGAATTCGCACTAGCGGATGCCTAGGCAAACACATAAGGGGTGCGATGGCAGCGGTTCAATGGAACAAAAAAAAAAAGTAGCCTCAACCCTGCTGTCAGTTCAAACAGTAGCTTTCGACAACAGGCAATATGCTGGTCGGGGAGCACAACAAAACGGCTTCGGACATCCAAGCTGAGGTGTTCGTGAGCGGATTGCGCCTGCGGGAACGTAGACCGAACTTTTAAGGAAAGGGAACACAGGCCGAGTTGTCTGGGAATAAAGAGTGGCTGACTTGGCCACTGGAGTCGAGAAGCCACCTGCAAACCCTATTGAAAAAGGCCAATATGAACTCGGCTTATTGGAAATATTGTATTCCAATGAAGTTGATGGAAACCAATAAAAACTTATTGTTATCCGATTAACCCAATACGCACGATGGGAATTCATATCGGAGCACAATATCCCGATATTGTATACGGTTATTGGTATACAACAGGATATTGGAGCACAATATCCCGATATAACTTGCGGTTATTGGTATACAACACGATATCGAAGCACAATATCCCGACAGAACTTACGGTTATTGGAATAGAATGCGACACCGCGTGCATATTGGTGACCGACATGGACATACTGTGCGGCCACACGATATATAAATATCGGTCGTCGATCACGGGCCCAAAGAAGAATACAATATCGCGTGGATAAATCTCAGAACGAATTCCAAGTTACCAACATGAATTACGTCGGCATATACCGCGGACTAAGAGGATACGTATCACAGTATTGATCGCCCGTGAAGCAACATGTGGATATCGGTACGCCCACATATACGACTTCGCGTGAATGATATCGTAGAACAGCAGAAGTTACCATACGGCAATACGAGAGAGAACGATATTGGAGGTGGATACACACAGAACACAAACGTTCCGCGTTGCAAACCCATTCACATTGATCGAAAGCGCAAGTGTACGTACGGCACACAGTACACACAGCCTCGAGCGCTTGAAATGCTAGACAACCACCAAACCATTCAGAATAACTAGCTGGGACACCCGCGACCTACCTTTCAATAAAAAAGCCCAATAACGACGTGCTCATTGGAGTAATCGTTTTCAAACAAATGTTTATTGCAGTTTTAATGCAACAAAAGTTAGGTTACCGATGTTGGAACCCGAATCGAACGCGATACGTGACAATGTCAGTTCGCACGATAAAATAATGAGGATTAATGGGCTTGACAGGTCACGTGCTTCTTACCCGCACATTTATCGATATTGACCCACCTTTCTGGGTAATCCTACGTCGTACACAAAATCCACAACCACACGCGAGCACATTTCACCCACCACTCTTCGTCGCCTGTTTCGCAAGATTCACACACTGTAAAAAACGACGGGAAAAATACGTGCATTTGCGCCATCAAACGATACGTTACAGACTCGTTTTATGAGAAAAGTTTCCATCGCCAACCCGCGCGCGCGAAAGCTCGAGCGCTCGAGCAGCTCGAGCTTCGGAGGCAGTTCGAACTCCGAAGCAGTGCCCGGACACTGTCATAGACCCAATGGAGTCGATTTCTGGGCAAACTGGGCGCTCAGCAGCGCTGCCGTGGTCGGAGGCGCTCATTACTGCAACGAATTGAAGCCTCATTGCTATATTAGTAGATTGCGAAACTAAAATAAGTAGCGACAATTATGTTCGTAAAATGAAGCGCTAACGTTTTAATAATTACTTTTGACGCCGTCAAGCTAGCTTGAGCGGCTTCCTAGCCGTTTGCGAAGACGAAGCCGCCCAAAATCCAACATGGCGCAGCCCTTCCGCCGTGCCCTGCCGCTGCTCCCTACCGCGGTACCGCCGCTACCGCGGTAGGTTTTGTTTGGAAATTTAGGTTCGCGCGTGCCATGCCACTTGTTATGGCAAAGAATTGTAAGTTCTGCTTGCCTACCTTGTGTCCAGCAGTTGACAGTCCGTTTCTTGTCGTGGGCGTCTTCCAGGGAATCGAAACAGATGCAGCATTTTTCGCACTCGTTCACGTATTTATTCAGTCATTTGCATGACAAGAAAAAACACTTTAAACAAACGTTGCTATGCGGAAAAAAATTAATAGTGCGCGTAGTATCTACGTTAGCAAGAGGTGCTACAGTGAAGATACAATGTGCGACACTGTTAGCGCGAACATGACATAGCTTAGCTTTCTCACTTTGAAAGGCTATCGGCGCGCACCAACCATTACCCCATTACTGCCTTAGTTCGCCAAGTGACTGTTTAAAGTTTCGTAAACCTCAGATGTAACTATGGCGCGAGAATATCTGTCTTCGCGATTGAAAAACACAGTAGTCATATCTCGCTAACATCGTCGATCGTTTCGGTCACGCCGCTATATAGGTCATATTTTCGGGGACTGATATGTGTCCCCATACATTCTAACTCGTCACGTTAAATAAAGAAACCCGAAGTACGTACTATGGATAGCTAGCTTGGGAACTAAATGGATGATTACATGTTTTTATCTTTTTATTGTGGTCTCTGTAAAGACAAACGCAAGAAGAAAAAAAGGGGGGGGGGGATATATTAGGAGGCAAAAAAGAATAGTAAAGCTCTTCGGTTCCGGAATTTACCCAGAGCTGCACCATTGTCAGATATGACAATGGTGACTCAATGGGTACAATTTTCAGGGGTTTCCAACCTGAATCACTTGCAGTTCTTTCCCTTTCCCAGTTGCAGGTGACAAAAATGAACAACATACCACCTTCATTGTTTATTCTTTGTGATCTTGGCAGTGATTCAAGATTATGGATGACCAACATTATGGGCAATTGTTTTGGAAACTGGAGATATCCATATTAAAGAGAAAATATTGTAACAGCAAACAGAAATGTCTGTTTCCTTAGCATGAAAACACAATAATCATAATTTCTGGTGAGTGTTACATAGAAGCAAACCCAGTGTGAAGTAAATATGCAGCCTTGCTGGAGAATTGTATGCAAACAGCCCTATCGGTGAGGTATGTCCAAGTATTTAAATGGGTATTGGTTGTGGAATCTCAAATACCAACCTGAACGTATATTACGATAAAAACATCAATTCTTCAACCTGTGTAATAAGACAATAATGCAAAATTTTATTGGGTCAGATATTGTCTACCAAAACTTGAGATCTTAAAGGGTGAAACTTTCCAAGTACGTAGTTTGAATTCTAGCTGCCAAAGGTCCTGGAATCACTGGTTCGAAGCAACAGATAATAATAATAATAATAATTTTTATTTGCACGAGAAAGTTTGCCCACTCAGTGGCGTGCAAGGATAGACAGAAAGGTTAGTACCTTTACGCATCTGCGCCTGCTAGCCCGCCCCCTCGCCCTCCCACCTAAAAAAGAACTGCCAAGAGGTTGTTGGCCACCAGCAGGCTAACGTGTCGAAACAAAATGGATGCTCAGAGGCTTCCGTTAGTCTATTATCTTGCTCCATAAAAATTGTGCAAGGAGCAACCTGCTGATGCAGTGGACAACATTATCTCTCGAGGGTCTCAAGAAGCACAGCCAAAAGATTTCATGCCTAGTTGAAAGCTCGTGTCATTCTGACTGGTCCATGTAAATAAACAGTTAACACAATGAACTGTAATTCGGGCAAACTTATTTGTTGCTTACTTACAGGCCTGAACCAGAATCTTTAGAGATTTAATAATGTGTAGACCTAGCTCTCTGTAGACCACTTTGGTATTTCTCATTTCTCTTGGCCTCTTGATGAGCTTCGATACCTGTCGCTTGCGCCGTCAAGTTGAACCACGAGTTGAACCAGGTTTTCTTGGTGTGGCCACCGAGATTTTATGATGCCCATGGGATGAACCAGCCACTTCATTGTTCTTTCTCGTTTTTCCTGTATGTGTGTTCTCTATCCTCTCAGGATCTGCACAGGACAATGTAAGAACACATTAGTTTGTCTTGTCACAACACACACACTTGCAGAAGAGAAACAGGGCTATGAAACATTGCATAGTGCTGCTCCTACTATCCTTTTGTTTTTGTTATAATCCTCTTTGCCCCAGCCACTCTCGCTTTACATTACAGTTGATCGTAGATTAGACTGCATAGATCACTATAACAGAACCTAGCATGCTGATGCTTACATATTCAGCTTGACAGGTTGGCCAGCAATCAAGTGTACTTCACAAAAAGGTTGCCACGGACACTACCTTTTGTCTATAGGGGTTCCCTGTCGCTGAGGCTTGTTGGAGTGATTTTCATGCCTTGAGAATCTGTATGGATACACAAAAAAAGAACACATAATGCAAATGATAGAATTTTATGTGCAACAAACGAAAAAAAAAATGCCTAACGCGAGTTTTAATTGCTTTGAGGGGAGTGCGTTGGGAGGTGTAAAAACTTTCGAAAGAATTACACATGGAAGGACGGATAGCACATCTCGCGATCAAGCTCTGCTGTCTACATTCCGCCCTTCTATGCGTAAATCTTTCAAGATTTTAAAAGTGTCTTTAAAAATTAAATTATTCAGCTTTCTATTTATTTGTGAAAGAAATAAAACATGGCAAAACTAGTCGCAGGGCTGTAAAAGAATCTACACGAGACAAATTAATAAAATCTGGCAGATATATTATAAGATGAACTCTGAAATATTACAAAAAACCGGGAGAATATTTGTACATAGACTACAATTTACTCAACGAGGATCTACACTGCTGTGCACGAAATTGACGAGAGGTAGAGGAGGTGATATTTCGCAAACAGTAGTCTACAGAACATAAAATATTTGCAGGACGGTCTTCATCCACAAAACCCCGTGCGAACGCTCGCCGAAATATGTGCGTCGCAATGAAATCACGGTGATATTTTGTAAATTTAAAAAATGAAACGATATATTCAATTACCTAAAAAAGTACAAAACCCTCAAATGGTGCAATTTGTGGCTGGAAGATCAGCTTAGGAAACGTTTTAATCGGGGTGAAAACTTTCAAACTCACCGTCGTCAGTTGGGATCCGAACGAACGGGTGCTTCTTGTTCCCGACGCTGCTTGGGCACGACTTCGCGTAACCGCACGAATGAGGTGGTTCAAAGACACGAAAAGCTTTCCACTTGCCCGAAAGTGCGAGGCTCGCGCAATGCGATGATCGACGCGCCGACGCTTGACGCACCGAAGGCGAGCGAAAGCGCGAAAGCACCGAGCAGACCCACGGACGCCTCCACAACGGTCCACCGGTTTCAGAACGCGCAGAGCGCAAGCACGCATGCGCACAGGCAGCGGTTTCGTTTTAGAAACGCAAAAGACAGAAAAAAAGCGAAATTTCGAGAGTGTGATGTTGATATGAATTTTGAAAAAATATGTTATATTTTTAGGAATACGTAATTTGTATTTAGTGAAATAATATCTAGTCATAACTGCAGTTGAATGAAGTTTGATTCATTATTGTTTTGTTTATTTTTTAGTAATGAGCGCCTCCGACCACGCGAGCGCTGGTGTACACCTCTATGGTGGCGCCATCCGTGTTCGGGCCGCGCAACTCGCTCTGTGTCCGGAGGTTGTCCGAAGGGAGGCGAGCCGGCGCGCCTGCGCGCATGCGCTGCCAGACAAGCGGCTGAGGGAGCCGCCGAGATTGCGCCGCCATTGCGCAACGACCGCGACCGCGCCAACCCGGCGGAACCGACGGATAACAGCTCGTCAAGTTCGTCGCGCACTTTGCTTGTGGGTTCCAAGTGAAACCAACGCACTTTCAATCGCTTCGAAAGGTACGTATAGACGACTTTATTACTTGCAGCATTGAGTGCTTTGGTATACACAGATCAACTGAAGGACAGAATGGAGACATGATGTTTTGAAATCGCAGCTTATTTGAACGCATGCGTCCCCGCTGAAAGCGTCTGGCTGTGCTCTGTTGCAGACGTCATTTCGACTGCGTGTACTCTGATGTAACGTCAGTCAGTGTTTACACTCGGCTAGCTATCACTCGGCTTGTTATCTCATGTGCGAAATAGACGTAGAAACCAGCGCCTCGTCTCTTTCGGATATTAAACCTCCAGCCCCCTGGCTCCCAGCGTGCTTACCGGCGCAAACCGTTCGACGTGTTGGATTCGTGGGCTCGTTCGAAGAGGCGTTGTTTAACGCTCACGAGTCGCCGAAGTGTTATCGGAGCTTCTCTTTACGAAAGTCGCGATCGACGCTGGGCTCTGAGCTCGTACTTTTTTCTTCCCTGGTAGACTAAGAGTGCCGACCAGTCATCTGTGGTGCCGACTGGCGCCGTACGAAGTTGAGAAAAGCTAGCGAGTCTGTCAGATTTTCCTGACGCCGCCCAACTGCTCTGCTACTGGCTGCGCTCAACAAATAAAGTAAAAAAAAAAAAAACAAAAAAAAAACGCGTTTTTTTATTTTCAAAAAAAAATTTTTTTTTTGCCATGTTTTATTTTAGTCGCTGCAAAGTAAATCGCGGCCGTACGTCGGTTGACTCCCGATTACTGTCTCTACATCGTAGATTGTCTCACCACACTGGTGCCTCGTTGGTGTGATCTTATTCTGATATCGTTACATCTTGCTTTTTCATCTTGGCACACTTCTAGACGACCTTCTACACGTTGCACTCCTTGTCGACATGTCGCTGGTGTTAGAGACAAATCTGAAGTCGCTGTTTGCTCACTCCTTGGTGCACATATTTCATGTTCAACATCAGGTATCTGAAGGAGGCGCCATGAAACCCTGGAGTTTGTTTAGAGGCACCTCAACATACTGTATACAAGTGTCGTTTTGTGTGTTAGTTTCCTACAAAACCAAATTGCACTTTGTTCGTAATATACCCTATAACTGTTCACAACAATTAAAGTTGCTATGAAACATTGGCCACGAGAGGTGACTCGGCCAACGCAGCCTGAAAATTCCTCGCATAATTTTCTTCATGGGTCATTTTGGACATTGACAAATTTTCTTGTGAATAATGAGTGTTATGCACATGTGTTCTACTTTTCGTACAGGTACTTCAGTTAGATAAACCCCAGCAAAGGCAGCAAGACCGTCTCATGGGGTCACACCAAGGATGACTGCATTCCTGCTCGAGTCCCGAGTCTTGTCACCAAACTTCACTGAACATAATGGTACATTCCGTTTCCTTAACTTTTTCTTCTGAAGTGTGTTATTTTTTTTATTGTTGCTTTTCTCTATTGAAAAAAGGGTAGTACAACGTTTAAACACCCAATTTTTTTTTTTTCTTTTTGTAAAATGTGTAGTACATCGTTTAAACACCCAAGCGTTCATAAATGGTCTCTGTACCAGACAATAGGGTGTCTTATACTCTGTTTCATACTTAGCGTGCAACGCTGTCAAAGGTACTAAAATAGTGCGCATGAAAAAATAGAAAAAGTGTTACTCCGCGCGTTTCGTGGACGAGTGGTAGAAGGCGCTGCTCTGGCGATATTGACGTCTCGTCTCGGTGGCCGTAATTCAAACCCATTTTACGCGTTTTTTTTTTTTTTCTTTTTTAGACATTATTTTTCTGCAAGATTGTGCGCATTGACGAAGTGCATATTCCAGTTCCTCCTTCTTGATTTTTATTTATAAGTCGCCGAGAGGCCAGATTTCTACCATCTGGTCTTCCGCTTTGCAAGTGTTATTTGCCTCCAGCACCGAGTTATATTTTTCTTTCGTGCAGCGTGGAATGAGGAATCGCCCTGATAGCGGCCTTGTCCCAGAAATTATAATAAAACATTAACGACAATAGTTGTGGCCTGTACAGTTTATTTTGAAATAGCTGTCAAGGGAAGGAATCTCCCTCTCGGAGTACTTGCAATGCACCTTCAGGCGAATGGCGTTCTGTGTGAACTCGTCATGCTTGACGGTCCCCGTGCTCGAAACTTTCTTGTTGCGAGGTCTTTGCTTCGGGGACGCCACCTTGCCAGATAGGCACTGTGCCTTGCACTTCGCGACAGTACAGGGCACACTCCAGTGTCGTTACTGGCCGTCTCCAGGACTTCACGACCGAATTCTCCGGGGAATGTGTTCTTATACTCCCGTACACATTGGCGATCATCTGCTTGCACTCTTTCAAGATTTTCGCACAATGAATCTTCGAAAACATCCGAGCAGGAAAGGTACTTGAGCTTGCTGCGTAAGACGCCATCTTCTCAAAACCAGCGGCTGCCACACGGATGAACACGGAAACAACTTAAGGTGGTTTACATTATCTTTTCCTTTTTCTTGAAAAACATTTGTGCTCCGTTGAAATCATAACGCCAATATCAGTTACTAGCCCCGAGGAGGCACATTTTCCGACTTTTTAAAATTTTTCTGCAGGGGAAGCACTATCTTATGGGGCGAACGTAGGCACGGTCAGCAATGCAAACCGGTGCGCTAGCTTTGACTGCGTTGCACTCTATGTATGAAACAGAGTATAGGATCGCTTCAGACGAGGCAACCTTTCCAGCAATTTTGGGGCTGCTGGCGGGTTGTTCCCTAGTTTTCCCTAGATCGACACGAATTGCTGAGATTGGGTCCGGCTCGAAGGGGACGAGCAACTCTGACTACTCGGAGATGTTTGAAGCGGCAGCAGCCAATCAGGAATGCAATATTTTTACGTGACACCCCTGTGGTCGTGATAATGAGAACTGAGGACTTAGTTCTGGTTTGAAATGGATCATTTTTGAAAATAAACTGTTTCAAAAAGACAAGTTAGTATTCTCAGCCCAATTTAAAGATATAAAAACATGTTTTTAGGATATAACTGTGTGTCTAAATACTGTAAGAAAAATAAAATTTCATGATGATGATGGCAAGTCGTAGCAATTCGGTTGCATGGGAACGCGGGCGGCCCGTGTTGCTGGTGTTGCGACATGAAGTTGCTGGGCGAAATTGTTCCGTCTGAAGCGGGCTTTAGGGAACTGAATTCAAGGGCGGTGGAGCTCTGGAAGCAAGCCCACCTGGAAACATTTTTTTTTCTTTTTTGCCTTTTTTAGTATTTAAATATATATATATATATATACATATATACTTTTTTTAATTTTAACATATAGATGCATAATTTACACACTAATTCATTTTCAGAAGCGCTTTTATTCACACTCTGTGGCTTTCTAGTGCTTGCAATAGCTTCTCGGTGAGCTAATGCCAGCTCTGCAAAGGGATAGGGATCTTCCCACCCTTTGCAGGCTGTAAAGCTGTGGCTTGCACAGCTCTAGTGTGTCACACCTCGTTCACTGGCTCCATCGCGAAGCATAGGTGCTTCATGAGTCGCGCCACACCGTAAGCCCAAAAAACGGTTGGGTGACAAACCTGGGACCATTTGTCACTGCACTCAGCTATGTTATGGTGGCATGGTCGGGGCATGAAGCAGGGGTACAGCTTGGAAATGCTGATCTTCATGACATTTTAAACACATTTTTCATTACTTTTGTGTCGAGTTGTCAGCATTCTAAAGGTGAGAAAGCAAGCAGCAGTGACAGCAAGAAAAGAAAAATTTAAGACCGCTTTCACCAAGAATCAATTACGAGCACTAGAAAGGCTTGGAGTGTAATTAAAACGCTTCTAAAGGTGAATTAGCGTATAAATTAAGTACTTGTGCCTCAAAAATACAAGAAAAAACAATGTAAATATAGTTATAAGGATAAAAATATACACCAGGAGGACTTAAACCAAAACTACAGTCTGTAAGTTTGAAATTCGACACTTTAAACCACTTGGCCACCACCCAATTTTATTTCCAGGTCGTTCATTGAGGTATATGAATTTTGTTTGCAGCTGTCGGCTGCAAGAGAGATTGCCTTATTTTCATTTACTTTACTATTCCCACCAAATATGACAAGTGGTAAAGAATAGAACCTCATTTGGTTGGCCGAGGCACTGTGCTTGCATGAAGGCAAACTAGCCTGTCTTGCTGTGTTCATATTTTGTTTCATCATCTGTTTAGGATTCTGTTGTCGCTCATCAAAAGAAGAAAAAAAAAAACTGACTAATTCTGACTTATTCTGGTGTGCAGGTACCCTTGGCAGTAAACTCTGCTAAATGGGGCAAAACATAGATACTTTTTTTTAGCAAATATGCATCGTTTTAGCAAAATGAGCTACACTTTTTGACTAACGTGAAACAGAACGAGCCTCTCCACTTGGGTCTTTTTTCATCTCTCGCAGACACTATTTCCTGCTTTTTGTGGTTTGTATCAGACTTTTGTATTCTGTCCGGCCAAAGCATCTGTGTTACACTAAGACTGGGTTCTTTAGGATATCTACAGGTATTCTTCGCAGCAAATGGCTTCCAATCAGGAACACGAGTTCGTTCTCGGCCACCGAGAGCAAGTATTTTCAAGGTGAGCTATGCCCGCCTATGAGTTTTGTATTTCATTCCTCTTGAATGCCATAACTTATGTGTAGTGGTCTTGCATTAGTATTTTGTTGTCTCTCTTCTGCAAAAACACCCAAGTTTGACTAAGACCAGGTTCTTTCTTATACATGCAGGTCTTGGTGGCAAGCACCAGCCAATCAAGGCCAGAAGTTTGCTTTTTCCCGCTCATGGCGAGTGTTTTTAAGGTGAGTGATTCACGCCTATCTGAGTTGTGCGTTTCATTCCTCACAGACACTCTATTTCCTGTCTATATAGTGGCCTTGTTTCAGGCTTTTGTCTCTCTGTCCGGCCAAAGCATCTGTGTTAGACTAATCTTTAGGATATGTGCAGCAATTCTTGGCAGCAAGTGGCTGCCAATCAGGAACACGAGTTTGTTCTCGGCCACCAAAAGCAAGTATTTTCAAGGCGAGCTATTGCTCGATATATGAGTTTCAGCATTCATCAAGGAGCGCAAAATCAAAGCCCGGGGGTTGGCCATTGCAAAACTGTTGACTCGGAAGCGCATAGGGAGGAAGCTTTATAAAAGTATCCACCTGCTTCTACAAGACAAACCAAAACTAAGAATGTGGGTTCCATTTGAAAAAAAACAAAACAACATTGTCAGCCCGAATTAACTCGGGGGCGGCACTGAGCAAACAAGCCACGGTACGAGTATGCTTGGTTCAGGCGTTTGTAGGGGTGGTAGATGATTCGGTGTTTTCTAAAAAAATTTTTTTTTTCTAAAGGTGTGGTGGTCGAATATTCAGGGATGGGCATTGAGTCGGGATGTTAAGGTAAAAATTTCATCCACATGCCGGGATTCATGTGCCTTGTCCCCCTAGCGAGGGGGACAAGGCCTTCAAAATTTTGGGTTCGCAAAAGGGGTGCATCAGTATTGACGTCTCATTTTACATCATTCGTCTCAATTTAAAACGCACTATAAATGACATGCCTGAGATTCGTTTGGGTGTACTTCCTCCCAGCAAGTATATGGTTCTGTTTCAAAAAGGTCTAATCTGATGTTGACCGCTCCTCAGGTCTCCACCGACGATTTATCAGGATGAGACCCGACCGGGACACTAGGGAGGAATGGCTTAAGCGAGGGAGGTGTGTGTTTCATTTGCTATGCCTTTTGGCGTGCACATTATGTTTGTTATGTTTTTTTAGATTCCTGCAGAGTTCGGTTTCAACTATTGTAAAATACCGAGCATGCGCCCAGGTCGCAGAAGCGCCTACCCTCTGATTCGGAACGATCCGCAAATAAGCAAAGGGCATACCAGACACCCATCCACCTGTTTTGAGCCATGCTCAAAATATTGAAAGAGCACATCAAGCGTCAGGTGCTGTGGCGCCTTTGCCACAATAGCGCCAGTCGCAGGGCTGACAGATCCGTGACTGGCGCAAGCCATGGCATGGCCTTTGGGAACCAGGGAATTGAGATTAAAGAAGTAGCGCAGAAATTGGAGGCAAGTGGTGAAGGTGAGCAGAGTTAACAGAAAACAAGGATGAAGGGAGTTCCGTCGCATGAGGCATCTGTGTCCCGTGCATGTAATTTTGAGTGTGCTGTAGGTGGCTACCCAAAAAAATTGTTACTTGGACGTAACTAATCGCAAACCTCTCTTGCAGTTTCCATGGCCCACAAGCCAGCCGGCGCCAGTTCGTTCTCGTTCAAAGGTGAGGATTCTAGATTTTCTAGATTGCTCTGAAGCAGCAATACTGAAGCCAGAGAAGCGGTACGGCATATTTAATTGACAGAACAACTGGGAACGCTTTCACTGAAGCTTGTTTTGCTGCAATACACGTGTGTATTGCAGCAAAACAAGCTTCAGTGAAAGCGTCCCTACTCGTTCTGAGCTCCGTCAATTAAAGGTGCCGTACCTGTTGTCTGTCTGGCTTCAGTGTTGTTGTAGGCGACAAAACGTGTGCCCAGTTTTGTCACAAGAGGCATATTATGTCACGGACATGTAATTTTGAATTTATCGGGCTTAGTGTGCTGTAGGTGGGTGGTCAACGAAATTGATACTTGGACGCAGCTAATCGCAAATCTTTCTGGCAGTTTCCACAGCCTAAGAGCCAGCAGGTCACCAGGTCCCAGTTTGCTTTTCTTCAAAGGTGAGAATTCCAGATTCCCGAAGGAGGAATACTGAAGCCATATGACCGGTGCAGCATTTTTAATTGACGGAGCTCAGAACGACTGGGAGCTCCTGCATTGAAGCTTATTTTTCTGTAATACAAGCGGGCGACATTGACACGTGCCCAGTTACGTCGCAAGAGGATATCTATGTCCCGCACATGTAATTTTGAATCTTTCAGACTTAGTGTAGTTTACGTGGCTACTCAAAGTAACTGCTACTTGGACGCAACTAACCGCAAATCTCTCTTCCAGTTTCCACGGCCTACAAGCAAGCAAGCACCAGTTCGTTTTTCCTCAAAGGTGAGCATTCCAGATACTCTAGTTAGGTGCGAAGCAGGAATAGTGAAGCCAGAAGAGAGGATACGTATATTTAATTGACTGAGTTCAGAATGACCTGTGGCAGTGGCATTGAAGCTTATTTTTCCACAATCAAACGCAGACATAATTTTGAATCTACCCGCTTGGTGAAGGATTGCTACTTGTCGCGAACTAATCACAAATTTTTATTTTGCAGTTTCTATATAACTACAGCTAGCAGGTGCTGTTTTCATTAAGGTGAGGATTTCACATTCTGTTTTCAAACATCAAGTTTTTGAATGAGAGTCCTAAACAATTAACTTTCTTTTGCAGTAAATGCCAGATCCTCCAGTTCAGGAATATGTTAAATATATTTGGTATGGATAAGTCCAGTGTTTTGCTTCTTTATTCACAATTTCACAACAGCAACATTTTTTTTAATTTATCACTCAGAAATACACACAAGAAGAGACTGCGTTGCAGAGAAATGTTGCGCTGAACGTGATATTCCAACTCGTATATAGTTTCATTGGTAGCCGATATAATATATTGGATTCCAATATCCATAATACGCTGAGTATATTGGAATCGTAAACCCTTATTGGATCCCCATACGACACATGGGGATCCAATAAGGGTTTATACGGTATTGGATTCCAATATTTTCAGCGTATTATGGATATTGGAATCCCATAACAAATCCTTATTGTAATACAATACAATAAATGTAATGTTTTCCAATACACTGTCTATATTGTATTGCAATACAATAAAAAGATATTGTTTACCAATATCCATAATACGCTGTTTATATTGGGGTTTTCCAATAGGGAACGCGTGAAAGACATAGGAGCCTGCTGTTCACTGAAAATAGTGATTTTTTAAATAAGTTATAAACGGAAGAATCAGATCAGCTGAGGTATTGTGCATTGATCTTTCGTGTGACATCTTGATTTTGACAAGTTCGGTGACGAAGAAAGAAGATCAAGTGGGTCATTTGATCGGATAGCAGCCTTCATCAAAAAGGAGTTTTGAAATGTACCCAGAGGCGAGTACCGCATCTTGGTCTCACAGCCAGTCCGATTTAGTGGGCAAATTAGCCCCTATTTAGGTCAACGTGCTGCAAAGATAGAAAAATCATATCTTCAGAGGAATAGTGTTTTTGGAGCTCGCCGATTCCAAACTTAAAATAATTCGAATGGTGTGCATGCCTTCACCACCCAAATGAGTTCGTCGCATGTTCATGGAATTTAGTTCTGTCATGCTTGTATACAGCGCAAGGCTCGTTATATTGAGCACATGTTTAAGTCCTTTATAATTTCATAGATTCGTTCTCCTGAAAATATTAGCCTAAAATGACGCGTACATAGTACCGCATATGTTGCATTTTTTGTTTTATTTTTGATGGGGCCCGAAATTTTCCTCTTCAAACACTCAGTACATAACGTGTTTTCGTGTTTCTTTGGAGTAACGCAAACGTCGCGAAGTAATTAATCGAATTATTTTTACAGGGAGGAATTTGTAACGGCAATCCATTACTTTCTAGGCCAAGCAATTGTAACTGTAATTAATTACTCTATTGAAGGAACGGGCGCAAGTCTGGGTGCATCGGCGTGCATGCGGTGGGTGTTAGCCCAGGTTCGAGCACACGCGCGCCTTAGGGTTTCACAGCCAAAGGTTTGAAAGAGAGGTTATACAATCGTCTCGTACGCCGCAAAGGGCTTAGACGTAAACGTTCTCTCTCCCTCGCTGAGCTCTCCGAACGAGATCACGTTCTAGCGCCCCGAGCTTTCCAGTTAGGGCTAGACGACCTTGGCGGATAACCCGTTCGTCGTTCCTCCTGCCCTGTCGCCTTCTTTCGAATTTTTCCGCTTTCGGTCACCCCCCCACCTTCCCTTCCCTATTCTTTCTTCGAATTTCCCTCACTCCTTCCGTAAATCGCCCTCCCCGGGATGGGGAGCCGGCGAGCGGGCGGACGTCGGTTTATGTGTGGCGATGGGACATGTGGTGGTTCTGTGGTTCTGTTAGCGTAATTTCTCGCGGGATATAAAGTCTTTAATCTCTTTATTTTTTTTTCAATATAAATAACCTAGGTTCAGCGGTGAGCACAAGGCAGACAAAGGTGTAGCCGATGGAGCGGTAGTTGTCTCGTCTTGCAGGCGGCGAGATTTTTTAGCGATCTTTATGTTGTGTTAACGTAACTCCATGAAAAAACCAGGCTGATAAGCATCACGCTGTGTAAATATCCCCAAACCAAGTTTTACCGCCAAGTCAAAACAGAACTTAAGTCATTTTGTACAGCGTTGAATTCTCCATTGGTGTTCATGGGTTTTTCAAGATTCCTGCTGCGGTTTTTTGATTTTTGAGCGGTCAACATTGATGCGGATCCCCCCTAAGTGCAGTACGTGATTGAAATAAAATAATGCGTATTCGTGAACTTGTTTTCTGTGTGATCAATTCAGTGCTAAAAAAAACATCAAAAATACCTCTTGAAGTCGTTCGCAACGCCCTCAGCCGGCGCGGAGATGCATTATGGGACACTCTCTCGAAAACGACGGACGGGTGGAGATTCCTTGCTCTCTTGTTTCATCATGTAGCCAAAGTAAAGAGGGAGGCGAGGCGAGGCAGCGCGTTGCCTTCTGGGGTTGGGAAACTGACTCTTGAAACTTGGGCCGCTAGCGTCCACCGAGATTGAAAGGTAACGCAAAACATTGTCTGAAATGGAGAAGAGAAATTTTTTCTAACCCGTGCCCTTTCCCTCTCAAAAGTACTCTTTCCCCACGCTTCAATTGGATTGGGCGCGACACGTGACCGTTGCCTTCTTATGATCCCGCGCGATTCGCTGGTCTGCTAGAAACCAACGCCGTCACTGGGTGAGGCGTAGCGGTGGCTCCGTTGCTTACGGCCCGGCCGTTTTTTGTTTTTTTTTGCTTTTTTTTTTATTACCAGGATCTGAACGACAACGCGATGCCATCATGGCATGCATAGGATTGCACAAACAACATTGCGAAAGAAGACCGTTTTTGCCGTCTCGAAGGGAAAAAATGATCTTCAGCGACGAACACGATTGTGTTTTAGTAACTCGTTTTGGCTCTCCCGCTACGCTATACACGAACTCGACTCTGTGACGTCACGGCGCGGTGGTGACCCGTCGGTCGCACTTCCGTTCTGGGGCTGTGGGCAGAAGACCCCATTCCAGACGTGTATTCCTGCGTTGTTTTGAAAGGAACCAGACAAAAACCTGCCTTCTCGTCAAAACGCCTCAACTGGAGCCGTACCAAAAGTGTCGAGAAAGGTTTGAAGGTCAGTTTCACGTGTTCGGTTCGGCCGAGAATCTGGATATGTGCCGTGAAAAGGGAAAAGCAGGCGCCGTCGGACAACGATTGCTTGGGCGGGAAACACTTTGGGTTGAATTCACGGATACCTGTGGTCATGAGATTTATATGTTTTGTTCCAACATAAACGCCAGAAACCCACCAAGTTGTGCGGACCACCTGCGGACTACGTTCAGTAGCTCTTCAAGTTCAAACAACCGCCTGATCGTTCGAAATGTCGTCTGCTGTTTCAAACGTTTCTGCTTGTCGTGTGCCCTCTTAGACGACGCCGGCTCGTAGACGAAATGTTGGCCCGGTACTTGCGATAAGAAGTAAGTGCAGGCCTCAAGAGACTTATATTTGAAGGTTGGTAAGCAAGCTCGGTGTAAACAATATATAGACCGACACGCTGTTTACAAACAAGCCCGCGTTTGCCCACACCAGGTGTGGGCACTGCGCATGCGCAGAAACCAAATTCGGAAGGAGTGAAGCGTGTGCGCACGCGCCGTGCCGTCGACAGCGCCACCGCAGCTGCGTGACGTCGGGGCCGCGTGTTGGTCTATACAAGGAGATTATCATTGTTACCAGTGACCATCACCGATGCCTAATCCGCTTAGTCCGATTCTGCTTGCGATTTTCAGTACTGACGTCGACCATCTCAGCTACGGTTCACGCTTTTGCAGCCCGAGCGGCGTCGCGACTTAAAATTGCGAGCGAAATCTCATTATGCGAATCAGGCAATAGCGTACATACTGCGGCGTCCACGCGGAATGAATCGCCACATTTCACATTATTCACGCGAAGTTTTGCTGCGTAACGAGCCTCGGTGATTTCGCTGACACTGCCCAAGATAGTCAGACATCGCCAGAGAGACGTAGAATCAACAATTCGAACGCAAAAAAGGGCAGGGGGACTCACACCGACGCCGACAACGTAGCATTTCAATGGTTGTTTATGGGCGACGGCGAGCTTTTCGCCCACACCCCCATCGCGCATGCGCAGCGCCGATGGCGTCCGCTAGGGGCGCTCCGGTTTGTTTGTAAGCAAATTTGTTTACAAACAAATTTGTGAATTTGTTTGTAAAATATTTCAGATTTAAATATTCTAAGCTTAAATATTAAAACAAAATGGCTAGGTGGCGTAAGCTACCGCCCGATCCAAAGGGCTCAGCCGTATTCATCCATCCATTCATTCAAACATGGGTTGGTGTATATGCTAGAGCGACGACACTACTGCGCATGCGCGCTGCTAGCGGAAACATTGCGGAGCTGCGGAGGCTAGCGGAGGCGCGCTATCAGACCAAAATAGCGAAGTGCATAGCGCGGCGTGCCTGCGTGGCTCTCGTGAGAACGAGTCTTGGCGAGATAAGGGTTGGGAAAGCCAGCGAGGGACGCAATTGAAGATGGCCGCCACGCCACGCCAGTCCGGTCTGCGTGCTTCGCGATCGTGGTTCTGAGGGTTGGGTTATATCTTGCTGCTGCGAGAAGTAGCCGCGACAAATCCGTTCGACGACTGCAACAGGTAGCGATTTATGGCTAGCAAGAAGGAGGTTCTAAATAATAGGAGGGGGCACGTTGCAATATTTCTGAAGCCTAGAAAGTTTAAACAATTTTTGTGGCCAACGTGACCGTAGATCTCTCTGGCAATTGGTGCGCGTGACATGTCACATGCGAGATGGATGGCTCATTGTACTAGGATTCCTTGCAGGCTTGCGCGGGCTCCGTCCAGTATGTTTTTTCAGATCGAAGGCTAGACGTCGAAGCAAACAAGTGGTTGAGGCGGATCACGAGCAGACAACACATCGCTGCTGGTACTATCGGGGAAAAATGAAATGCGAACAGAGGAGCGCGTGGCTCGCGGCACATGCTGCGCCGCCTGGAAGTGAGCCTAGGAGCGAGGGTGCGTGGCCTACTTCGATGTGTTCACGCCCCTGGATTGGCGCTCCCCCAGCTTCGGCAGTGCGCCTCTCAGAGCGCTGAAAGCTGTCACCGCTATCTTTGCCTGCTCGGCGAGTGCGGCGAGCTTCTTTGCACCGCACGCGCTGAGCCAGCAAAGATAGTGGTGATAGCTTTCAGCGCACGAAGAGGCGCACTGCTGAAGCTTGGAGAGCGCAGAGGGAAGGCGCGTTCACACTCTTGCAACCGAGTACGACCGAGAAAGACTTCTTGGGACCAGATGCGCTGAGCGGAGCTGGTCCTAAGAGATCGCAAGAGGCTTAAAAACCGGTTTGGTCTCTCTCGGTCGTACTCGGTTGCAAGAGTGTGAACGGGCCTGGAGAGTCGCGAACAAGTCGAAGTAGGCCGCGCACCCTCGCCCCTAGGCTGGCTTGCAGGCGGCGCAGCCTGTACCGCGAGCCACGCGCTCCTCTGTTCGCATTTCATTTTTCCCCGATAGTACACGGGACCTGTGCACGGGACGATCAGGGCAATCAATGCAATCGCGGCGGAGAAAACGAAGGCCTGGCGTCGTCGGGACACAATTTTCGGCCGGCTGCGGGATGGGCGCTTGCAGCGTGGTTGGCTGCCGCATTCGGACTGGCTTTTCTTTAGCGGGGGTTACCTTTCACCGGTAAGCCCTGGACGTCTAACACACATATAGTTTTACAATAACAGGGATCGGTCAACAATTCTCTTAGATTTCCGACGGTCGCCAAACTGCGAAAACGATGCATTTTGGCCGTTGGTCGCGGCGGTGGCTGGACCCAATCAAAATGGAGCGTGATGTGCTCCGTGCACTCCCAATAGTCATTACAACATCTCCCAACCTCGAGTCAAGTTGAGCTGGTTCGATTTGCCTCGACCGCAATAAAACGTTCCAGTGAACGACCTGCATAGTGGACGTAACAAAAAGAAAAAACCATACGTATTGTAGTGTGATATAACATGAGAGCGATAAGAGCGCAGCTATCATTTGCAGGCGAGCGCGGAAATCATCGCCGTAAATATGCGTAAGTATTGGGCAGGGCCGTATCCAGGAGGAAAGTTTGGGGGTTGGACCCCCCCCCCCCCCCCGAAATATGTTGGAGCCGCTCCCCCCCCCCCCTTTCACTGGGGGCTGGGGAAGGGAGGGGTAATTTCGAAAGAAGCCCGGGGTGGTCTCGATTTCACAACAGTCACTGGATCGGGGGACCCAGTGGAGGACACGCTAGAGTTCCAGCAATGCTGTTAGGGGTGCGCGTGTCCACTATTACTGCTTACCAGAGCCGCGCGAATTCCAGCGCGTCTTCCCCGCGCCCCGAAAACCGCAATGCATACGGCCACGACCGGCCCTCATCCAAACGCCTGCGTGCCATCCCGCTTGTCAGCAGATCCCCTGGCAACTCTCTTCCGCAACCTCATACCACGCTCCGTTCCACCCCCACAGTGGACCGTAGCGGATGCTAGAGACCGTCTTCACCAATCGAGAGCTGAGAGAGAATCACATGACCTTGAATTTCGCATAGCACAGCACAGAGGGTAAGGTGGCACTCGGAGCTGGATTGGCTGGGATGGCTTGTAGCGCCTTCTGCAGTCCATTATAAGGTGACACAGAGGAAATGTTCGCTCTAGCAATAAACACGTGCGTTTGAGGGAAGCTCGTATCGGTTCTCTGTTCGTTAGTCCAACTTCCTAAAACACCGCTTGCGTGCGGCGCCTGAGGGGCTTTGGGGAGCCCGCCGGGGGTATGCGGTGTTTCGCGCGGTGAAAAGAGGATGGAAAGAGAATGACGGAGATTCCTTCCGAGCTCTATAGAGCTTTCCTGCGGCAGTCTCGAATGTAGCGAGTGGGCAAAAAATGCTGAGTCACTGAGCTGTGGAGGCGTGCGCAGTGTCCGATATACCGCACAGCAGATTAACAGCGCATGCTTGGAAGGCGATTCACAGCCCAGCAGACAAACATGGCAGCGGGCAGGAGGGGATTTCTACAAAGGTCTATAGCCGCAGGGGTTCTGAGTCGTCTCGGGACCCTGCAGAGGATGCGCGGGGCTGCGGTTAGGGATCTGGGTCAAGTATGGCTGTATACACTCCGTGCGGGAACTATAGGGGCGCTTTGAAAAACCCGCGCAGCGCCGCTAGCGGAGGAGCTGGCGTTCGACCGTGAGGCGCGTTCACCAGCCCGCGGCGCCCTTTCGCATGCCAAGCTGTGGCGGCGGAAAAACGCGCGGACGAAACTTTTGCTTTTTGAGCCGACATGTTGAGGGTGACGTTGCATGAGTGCTGGGGCAGACCTAAAAAGGGAATTTAGCTGTTCTCCACTTCTTATACATTGAGTTTGAGTCGTTATTAGGTGTAATTTCTCTAGTTGCGATCAAAAAAGGAGTTGGAGCAATGTTCCGAAAAGCAAGACGGCCACCCCCATAATTGCTTTCAGTGGGAAATTAATTTCGCTCATCGCTGTAAACGTAGGACTGCTGGAACGATGATATTGGAGGCGAGTGAGATGTTCACTAAGTTTGTGCACGAAGTGTGCCAAGTTTCATTAAGACAGCAGGTGTGAAAGTTATGTTTCTAACGAATAAAGAAATAAAGCTGTACGGTATATCCAATATTGGACCCAAAATGTTGTGTTATGGCGGGCTTTTCAAAGTGCAGATTTAGGCACACAGGTGCTTGGACTTGACAGTAACATGACACAGCACTTATTATACAAAAAAAGGTGCCATAGGGAAACGAGGTGAAAATTTGGTTTGCGCGGCGTAACTCAATGGGAACCGGTTTTGACCATGAAAAGGCTGTCAAGAGAATACCACTGGTCGGGGGAGGTGGAGACTTTCGGTGTAGGAAGGGACTAGTGGACTGTACTTCCAATTTAAACAACTTTACGAAAGGTGGTTCCAAAGCCGAGAAAACAAAGTTGTCGGCCAACACACGGTTTGGCCGCCAAGGGCTTTTGCGGTCAGCTGTTGTGTAATAACCTGTTGTGCGAGGTGCTGAATTTCGATGCACAGGTACTTTGACATGACCGTCACTTGGCACAACACTTATTATAACAAAAATAGTTGGCATAGCGAAACCAGGTGGAAATTTAGTTTGGGCAGCGTAACTAAATCGGAACCATGGCTTTGACCGTAAAAGGCTGTCAGATAATACCACTCATCGTGGGAGGTGCACACTTTACAAGTAGGAAGGGACCAGTGGACGGTACTTCCAGTTCGGACCACTTTGCGATAGGTCGCTCTAAAGCCGAGAAAAAAAACGTTGTCTAGAGAACTCGGGGTGTCAGCGTTTCCACATCCAAAAGGAGGCTGATCAAGAAAGAAAGCACACCACATAAACTTCCATAACCAAACGCCGATTCTCCAGTGATTCCGAGTTTCATTGTTGTTTTCCTTAGATTTATATTTGTCACTTTTTTTCACCGTTAGAATCTTTCTTCATGAAGTACAGATTACGTGCCATACTTGTCCGGAAATATCATCGACACGTACGATGGGGACGAAACTTCTTTGGAGGGCATTCCTCCAACGAAATTGGCACTGCATACCCGCGAGTGTGGGATGGCATTTCAGTTCGTCCCATCTGCGCTGACACATGTAGGCGTTAGTGGTACGAAAACAAACGCAGAGCGCAAAGCGGCAGTGTAGAATATGTCAGCCGTGCGACACAGTGGCAGACATGATCGGGACACCAAATTTCTCGCGTCGTACGGCACGGCTCTATCGTTGTCGCTGTACCAAAAAACATCGGCGAGGTGAAAAACTGTGAAACTTTGTCTCCACGAGATACTTTGCATAACTATTGAAGCACTTAATGACGCAGCACAGGCAGCTTTTTCATGCTGTGAACCCAGCGCAACCGCACCACTCCGACTTCAATGCGTACCAACGTACGCGGCGTGGTTTCGGTTTCGTTCTCTCTGGGGTTCCCACTGCCTACCTTGGGTACCGGCCGCGCGGCGGCGCGCCAGTCGCGTCGCACGGAGTGTATATATTTTTCATGTTCTCTTACCCCCGCTTGCCTCTCACCAAAGCCATGTTTACTGGGGAGAAGTTTTGGAAAATAAATAAATTTTGTCCTAAGCTGGAAGCATGTGTATGTATGCGTGCGTTTGTGTGTGCGTGTGCGTGCGCATGCGCCCACGTGTGTGTGTTTGTGTGTGTGTCGTAGGCCCCCTATGTTATTCTTTCATCGACAACCTGGAGACCCCTGTCCTTACTCCGTTCCTTTTCTCCCTGTATCCTTCCTTCCTTCCTGAACGTTCCCCACGGAGCCATCAAGACGCCGCCACCACTAGCCTTGACAGCGCACCCAACGACGTGTATGTGTCGAGTGAGACGTTGCAGGCCGGCCGTCTGGTGTGCAGCCAGCGTGCTAGACTATTTTGTCTGTTTTCTGGCCTCCTCTTTTTTCCTCTTCTTGGTCTAGCGAAGCAGCAACCCTACATATTGCGGGAGAGGACGAGACTCTTCATCAGTCTCGACCATGGTGCATGTGAAACATTTAGTTGTTCGCTATTATTAATAATAGGCCGATCATATGCTCCCCCCTCCCCTCCCCGAAGGTATTTTTTGTGTACGGCCCTGGCCCAACCTGTCGGGTCGACATAGTTACGCAATCATGTGTATATATAGTTTATCTTGCTTTGGCCACTGTAGTAATTAGTGGCGCGGAGATCAAAAGGAATACTCCCCGCAGATGCATTGTACATTATCCAAAACACACCAACAGGCAATCGTTACAGCGCTGGTGTTCTAGGTTGAATTCTATCGTTTTCAGGATGGTAATGCTCTGTGAAAACATAATTCATTTACTTTACAGTTGAGGGTACATGACGAAGCCCAGCAGCTGTAGAATCGGTCGGCTGGGCGCGGGCCACAGTTTCTAGGTGTGATGGCTGATAAATCAAACACTTCAACACCACGCTCCCTGCTACCCATAGCCATCAACAACGAGATGGTCACGTGCTGTAGTCACGTTCGCCCGATAAGTGAGGAGGGTAAGGAGGAAGACGAGCATGGCTTGTGGAGGCTACACGGCTGATGTCATGCCCCGTCCCCCTCCTCCCCTTCTAATCTCCTTGGCAAACATGCTAAATACGGCCACAGAAAAAAAAAGTAGCTTTGCAGTTCGTGGTGTTGCGAGCGAAGGGTGCGGCCGCCTGCTCGGCCGCTTTATCGTGAGGACAAAACTGACCAAGGAAGCGAGCGAGCAGGAAAATATGAGGGATTTCCGTGGCGTTTCACTTTCGGTGAACAGCACAACAGGGGAGCAACAGTAATTGCCAATATTTATAGAGATTTTTTTCGGTGGCTTTGGCGCTTGACTGATATCTTATTAGCTTCGACAGCTTGGTCCCCCAGTTGTATTCAACTACAAACATAATAGTCATTTACTTACAAAAGAAGCAACGAGGATCACGTTATTCAATACAGAACAAAATATTCTATTTAGAAAACGACGTTAAGAAAGTTATTGCGAAGAATTGCTTTAGAGTACTGTTTTACACGAGTCTAGTGTCCCGAAAGATCCGCTAGTGGCGTTGCGTTAGCTTTCGTAACGCTGTAGTCCGTAAAGGGTTGCGAACGTGGTGGTTTCGCTACGCCACATAGAACGGAGGTCGTAGCGGCTAGCGGATAGCGCGACGGGAGTGACTGAATGATATACTAAAACACTCGAATGGCTCAAGCGGATCGGCCGGAAAAGTTTCGACTGCCTCCGGCGGGGGACTTTGCCAGGTAAGTCATTGTAAAACTCTGAATCGTATTACCTGTCTCTTTCGGTCTCGCCGATGAAAATCGACTAATAAGAGCTTGAGACGAGATAAACCCGGAACAAAATTACCGGCACGAAGAACTTTGGCACGTCTTTTCCCGCGTATCTGCTAATGAAAGCTGACTCGCTCGCTTGTTCTGAGTCGGCAGAATTAGGAACACTTCATGAGAGACTGAAGTGCCACTAGAATAAAGAGGGTTGTAGTGTTACCAGGAGCATATTGCGTCAGTGAAAGAAGAGTCACCAACGATCGAGAAACTCAGAATTTTGTTGTTCAACATATTTCCGCGAGCGATGCTTCACAGGTGGCAACTAAAAATATGCGATGCTGCATTTATTGTCAGGTTCACTTCGCGAACGATAAGTTTCAGCCAGTGATCTTGGCAAAGACTGGGCTCAGGAAACTCAAGCCATTTCATATTTCTTCATTTTTTCCTTTCATTTTTCACACCGACCTCTTCCGACCGTGCAATATTTTGCCTTGTAATAATATATATTTTCTGGTCTTCAACTTTTGTGATTTGTCATCTGTGATTAATAAAACATTATTCATTGACAAAGAAAACAATTTTCTATTGTCTTTTTAAGGCCTTGCTGAAAGATCTATCCTTCCTCATATGTGGCTCATGCAGTAACGCACGCCCGCGGGTGTGCGGCAAAGCGTATGTGCCTTGCAAGTGAACTCAAGGGCTTACCTTGCGCGTGAGGACGTCAAAACAATATCTCGAAACAGAGTAAAGCGCGAGACACATGCGCGAGAAATCCATCCGATCCGACGTCCTATCCGGCAATACGACTGGCTGATCCGAAAAATTTGGTCGCTTCAGACGTCGGATCGGCGATCGGCTTGCGTCCAACGTGCCAGATAGTTTCGCACGGCGGACGGACTGTCGGAAGCGTCCAGCCAATGACAGCACAGCTAGCGCGAACGTCATGATGAGGTACGGGTCTGGCGGGGCAAACGAGAAAACGGGACGGGCGACGGAAAGCCGGACGCGTGGATCCCGCTGACCCATTCGAAAAGATGGTCCCGGCAAAGAATGCACGCGCTAGCGAGAACAAGCTCCTAACTTCGCTTGTGCGAGCTAAACCGTCAATCTGGGACCAGAGATCTATGACGCCGACCTCCGCTGGAGTGCTTGGAAGTTCGATCTCCTGGGCGGAGCCGAACGGATCGTCGTGTCGCATGCAAGGTCGGAAGCGTGTGTCTCAAACTGTCGGATTGGACGATTCTGCCGTCCATGGGTCTCGCGCTTAAAGGAACGGTGCAAGAAATTTTGTACTTTGCGCAAATACCACATGGAACGGATCCCTGACGTTAATGACCTATGAAACACGCGTTCGTTTTTCACCCCACGCAATAGAAGTCCCAGAAAAAATTAGAGGAAAACGAGCAGCATTCACCTTTTCAACTCGCAGCCAGAACAAGCGGCCACAAGATCTGGAGCCGATTATATGCCGCCAATGTTGATCACAGCCACGCGCTGGGTTTGGCAAAGCACAGGACACGCGCTGAGTTCCAGATATTGTTGTGGCTCGGCTATTGCCGTCGTTGCAGCGATTGGACATGGGCCCCCTACCCGAATGTTTCTCGAGCTAGTAATTATCCCGAGCCCCAATCGAGTGCCCACGCAATGCTCGGGTCCAATCTATGAACCGCTTTCGAATATCGTCATTGGGGGTGTACTGCGATCCCCACCTGCGTTAACTGACGTGCAAGGTGATATGGGCAAAAACCTCGAGACACGTTTTCCCGGTTTGGTTATCCTGCTGTCCTTTTAACAGACCAGGCTACTTACTACACCAGCACTGTATGCGGAAATTGTTGTGAGATTCTCGGTATCAAATACAAGTGTACTTCCCCTTATCACCACCAGGTCAATATCAGAGTAAGATTAAATTGCAAACTCCGGGCAATGCAAATTTTGTAAACTAACCAACACCATGACTGAGACTCTTATATCCCAGACACGGCCTTCGCTGTCCATACCACAAAAACCCGAACCACGGGATTCACAGCGGCACGATTGAATTTTGGTCGGGAACTAGGAGTACCCATGGGAAACAAAATAGAACTTGCCCCAGATGCTCACCCACACCAATCACACTCAATGTTTGCGCAAAGACTCTGGGATAATATCCGAAATACAGTGACAATTGCCCGGGGGAACATCGAACTAGCCCAATCACAACAATGAAGACCATATATTGAAGGCCGGAGAAACGTCGAATTTCCCATCGGAGATTTGGTTCTCCAACGCACTCACCCACTCAGTAACGCAAGCCAAGGATTTAGCTTCCCTCGCCAAACGATGGGACGGGCCATTCGTTGACGATACGGGAATTACACGCCTAGCATATCAGATACTGTGCCCCTTAACCGGCGCAGTCGTGGAACCTGTTAACATCAATAACTTGAAACCTCTTTACTGAACATGGCGAAGAGTTCTGAAAGTTATAACCACGGCGAAGAGTGTTAAGAGTTAAGTAATAACGTCTCCATCTTGTCCAATCTTGCCTCTTCTTGACCTTGACGACCTGCAGCCATGCCACCAGGCCAGTCGTGGTCGTGGCCACGCCACCCACCTCCGCGATGGTCCTCTTACCACCGGTCGCGCTCACCCGGCAGCCGCAGTCGCAGCCATCGGCCGCCTCCTCAGCACCCACAGCCACGTCCCTGAGCCCACGAGGCTGCGACGTGGTGCATCATGGAGCATCACAGCCTCGTGGGGTTCGCTTCCCGCCCACGCTGGGACCGACAGCCACAAGCCCCACAAGGACTGCCGCCGGCCGACATCCCAGCACCATTCCAAGGACGCACCCTGAATGAGCGGAAGTCAACGATCCCGAACGGGGTATTAGACAGGGGGGTGCTCAGACCATAGTATTCCGAGGGCGCCGGGAGCGCAGATACCAGCGAGCAGGCACGGTCGCTATAGAGCCGCAGAGAGAGAAGCGGCCGGCACAGCCCTTCTCGAGCAGCCAAGCACATCTCTGCCAACGCCGTAGCCACGAGTGTATCACGCCTCCGAGTGGACGCTAACACCAGGACCACAGTGAACGTCTCCCGTTCCAACGGAGGCGTCGAGAATCAGAACTTTTCAGTCAAAGCTCAGAGCGCCAAAAGCCAGAGTCGGCTTCCACCGTTCTTCCCGCCAGTCGTCGCGACGCCCCAAGCTCTCCAATTCACGCCCCTTCAAAGGTCCTTTGGACCGTACTTCAGATACCATTCGGAGTTCCACCACCATCGTACGGTCCTCCGTTCGTCCCGCTATAACCCAGAACGTCCAAACGAAGTAAAGCCGCCCGATCCGCCGAAGAGCGACGTCCGGCCGAAAGACGACACAATAGCACCGAACGTCGCGAATCAGACGACCACGAAACGGGGCCGAGTCATTACAGCCGCAAAGGTCGAAGCTATAGCCCACCCGACTCGGCTCGAGATAACATGAGAGTCTTCAAAAGAAACTTCTCGCTTCTCAAGCACTCGGTCGTGCCGTTCGTGAACGGCGGCTGGTTATCGTCGAACTCCCGTTGTCGTCACAACTCATGCAGCAACATGGTCGACCAGGCAACGCTAGACAAGCTGAATGCAGGCTTCAAAAAGCTCCAGGATGCTAAGGACTGCAAGTCACTGCTCAAGCAGTACCTCACCAAAGATGTCTTCGAAAGGCTCAAGACTCGCAATACCACCATGGGAGCCACCTTGCTCGATATTATAGAGTCCGGCGTGGAGAACCTCGACAGCGGTGTCGGCCTGTCCACGCCGGATGCCGAATCGTACACGCTCTTCGCCGACCTGTTCAACCCGATGATCGACAACTACCACGGCGGCTTCAAAGCGGGCGACAAGCTCCCGACCACGAATTTCGGAGACCGCAACATCCTTGTCAACGTGGACCCCGACGTCCAGTTCGTCATCTCCACCCGCGTGCGCTGCGGACCCTCGTTGCAGGGTTACCCTTTCAACCCGTGCCTGCGGGAGGCCCAGTACCGCGAGATGGAGGAGAAAGTGAGATCGACTCTGCGCACGCTGCGCACGCGGGTGTCCAGAAGGTAGTCCAAATGAACCTCGCGTGCCTAACCTGGAGAAGGGAGTTTTATGCAGAGCCCAATTTTTTCTTCAAACAATGACCTCAGCTTCCTTGAAATGATAACATCATGTGCCAAACGGAAGCACTATCAACCCCTTAATGTTCGCGTGCCCTTAATTTTTGCAGCCTTTAATTTCGAAAAATTTAATGGCGGCCATTATGTCCCTTGTGACCGATTCAAGAAGAAATAGGGCCACAATGATAAGGGGTTTTACTGTACATCGGGGAAAAGAGGAGGCCACTTTTGTTCCTACGCAAGAGCAGAACCAACCACAACAATCACGGTATCGTAACTTTGTGAGCATATCTGTGTCTATTGAATAATATGAATTTTATTTTAGTTCGTTAAACGTTGTTGCTTGTACGTTCTGTGATGCCGTCTTCTTCACGAACAGTGGTCTTCCTCTGAAGCAGGCAGCATTGACGCGTGCCGCAGCCCAACAGAGTTCAATTGCAGCTTGTACCCTGTTTTGAAGGGGGATTGGCACAGTCTGGGGGAATCACATATCAGTGATCTACCTCAAGCGTAAACAAGATTTGCTAATTAAAGAAAATAATTGACTAGAAATCAGGGATTTGCGACGAATGTACCCGCATGTTTGAAAGGGCCAGACAAGCATTGTGAGCGATTTGTTTTCTAGCCTCTCAGTCATGAACCCCCTCACGCACAATATTTGTAGATATTCCGATAGGCGGGAGCAGTTATTTGGAAAATGCTCGATAGCAATTTGCATACACTGTTATCTTTACCAGAATCCTGTACTATGGTCATAGGTGGACTGCATATTTGCAATAATTTTTTTCTTACTTAAAAAGATGTCCTGCTAATAGTATGTATTATAGCCGAAGACAACAAGAGAATGGCTGGGCGTCCTCCAGCACGCGGTTGTACTTTTCACGCCACTTCGAATGGATGTGCTCACTTGAGGCTCATTAAATGCTGAAATATCATCAAAGGTAGCAAGCGGGCTGGTGGCACACAACTGAGACTTCTCCTTGCCCCTCTCGTTCTGTCAGTGAGCGTGTACTTCTATACTCTATCTCGGCTTAACCTGGACAGAGCTGAGGAGAACAGGCTTGGCGAGTGCACTTACTTCATATGCATTTGTACAGTTGAGGCACCTTCTAAATCAAGTGTGTTGTGAATATTGCCTTCAAAAACACATCATGTGGGAAGTGCGGTTTTTAGTGTTGCCTGGCACGGTTAAAAATTTGGTGATGTAGCGCTGCATTGAAAAGTCGGCGCATTCATGACAATATCGCCTAATGAATGCATGATAGCTATTAAACTCTCGATTCTGCAGAGAAATGAAATAATGCACTTTACTTTTAATGGCAGCTGTTTCTGGAACTTTATGGTACGAAGCACCTCATGGCTGCAAGCTCTTACCGGATCTTGTTCTTTGGTCTGTGAAGGCCCATTACAGGGTGTCACTCCGAGAGCCTCATCAACGTTTCCTGCCCGTGGTCGTCCTAAATTTTTCTGTTGTAGGTATGCATCCTTTCTGTTCTTCCCTTAATAATACTCAGGCGTTTTCTTTTTGTCTCAAAATTGTTGAAGCACACGAATAGGCACTGTAAAATTCTATCTCACATACTTTTGTCAAGATGACTTTTCTTTGCAAAAGTTGCAGATTTTTCAATGAAGGTTGGTCTTTCTTGTTTTTATTAAGAAATTTATTTGAGTCTCTACGGGCGACACTAAAACGTTATGCCAGTGGCAAGGACAAGTTCACTGCTCGAACTTGTCTTAACTGATTGCAATAAATTTGGTTGGGAAAAATGGATGCCGTGAAACCTCCTTCCAGCCCCTTGCTCTGCAGCACGAAAGAAAAACATATATAGGACGTACCCTGTTTCTTAGACTGCTTGCTTATTCTGCAGGTCTGCCTGCGATAGAGGCTGCGCTATTGGAAAGCAGGCAAATTCAATTTTTGGTTTTGTCGTTGCTTTTTTTAGCAGTTGTCTTAATAGTTCCCGCAAATTTAGAGATCTTCCTAAAAAGCAAGCCGGGAAGAATATTTAGTTTGATTAGGTAGCTGAAAATAATTATTGAGTACCCTCTAGTAAGTAAAATGGATACTGTGTGCCACTGTTAGTGCCAAGTCGAGATCGGCTATTTTTGGGGATTTTGCTCAGAGTAGCACCCATTTTTATCGGCTAGCCTCTTGGTGCGCCAAATAAAATCTTTCTATGCAGACACCTGACATCTGCTGGTTCAGTCTACATTCATGTTCGGTGAGTGTATGAACTGGAGTTGTATCCTCAGTCGGCACTCGTTGAGCATAAGAAAAAAAAAAAACCTTTCCATTGCAGTAGTAATTTTTTTTTTTATATTCTTTGCCGGTGAATGTGAATATTCGACAGAATTCTCTCAGGTTGGCGCGAAAGAGGCTTAAACGAACGCATTTAATCATTCGCCTTAATTATGTACCGATCATTTTAAGACTTACATACCCTTGTCCTCGGGGATGACTATGGCTGTGGCAGTAAAGTAGCAGTTTATTTTTAATAAGTATAAGTACAAAGTATAAAAATAAATCGATCTTTGTAGTGATCACGAAAGAAGATGCTAGCCATTGTAATGTATCGCTGCCAAGTACTCAAGGGTGATTTTTTTTTTATTTTTATCTACTTGGGTACCTCAAGATCTGGAGATCTTAGTGGCCACATGCTTGGACTCAATCTTCTTCTGTGGTCTGGCCAGGACCGCAGGGGAGGTAATCCCAGCAACAAGAGCATCGAAGTACCTACCTACCTGTGACTTTTGATTAGTGTCACAACAGTGGAGTCCTCCTGCCACCAGGTGTTAGGTATACCGCTCGAAATAAACATTCTTACTTATTCCTTAGGTGAAACGGCAAATGAACGACTACCCTAAAATGCTAAAGACATATTAAAACCAAGGGCTGGATAGAGTTCCAAATATAAAAGGAGTCTGCAGACGCGAATACGATGTGAACTTAAAGATTGCAGATGTAAGTTCGTCGGTGTCACAGAAATAACTTACCGCAGATGGCTTCGTTCGTGCTATACCCTAGCGAATTCTTATGACAATCATTGTGTTACGTAGGTGTCATCAATCTTATGTAACTATTGTGCCCAGCAGTCGGGAGACGTGAAATATTAAAACAAACAGGAACTTGCACATTGTCAACTCCGCAAATATTTATACATAGAGAAGAAAGCATAGCACGTTCAACTTAAAGGGGCGATGCAACTATTTTACCTTGGAAACATTTTCCAGTTTTAAAATTTTTTATTGCTTATCTTACCAAAGGGAGTGCAGAAACCGCCTCAATTTTTTTAAATATCGCAATTCCGTTTCGTAATTGCAAAAAAAAAAAAGAACGGGAATATTTTACGATTTGCAGCCGCGTGGTGGCGGCCACGAAAACTAAAGCGTGACGCGCAGTGGGTATGATGTTATATTGTGGGAAGATGTACGATTATGGGCTCACTCTGAAACCATATTTAATAAATGTTGTCGTCTCAAAATGAGTATATACGTGAAAAACCTCATGTCATCGACAAAGTTGTACTATATTCAGTTTTAGTGGCACCGTCTGCCCGAGGGGAAGGAAACTGTTCCTCCCTTGAGCCTCACCTCGTTGTGCTACTACGTCAGCCGAACTTTCTTACAAAAAAGCAAGCTCTTTGCCGCCCCCCTGTCCTTTTCTCCCTTTCTCCACAATGCTCAGACTAGAGTCACTGTATGGGTTCCCAGGGTAACGTGTTCCTTTTCTTTTTGCGTTTTGCCAACGACATACTTACTCTAGCCCATCATGTTTTGGCTTGGTGAGCATCACTGGACGGTAGCGATCACGTGACACAAGCACCGCTAGACTCACCCCCATGAGCGCTTCAAGCGGCTCTAATAGCCACCATCTTGGGTCCAGCGAACAACTGCGCACACGCACGCTCTGCTGCTCATCGAACGCGCCCGTTTACGCGCCGTCTTTTTGTCTTTTCCTAGCAGTTACCGACGTAAAAGCAAGGAGGTTGTGTGTGTGGTTGTGTACTTAGTGGGCACAATGCCTGCTTGTTGCGCTTTTGGGTGCAGCAGCAGGTTGGAAAATGAAAAGAGGGTCTTTCGGATTCCATGTGAAAAAAGACGCCACTGCGAGACGGAGGAAGACGGCTTTTCTGGTCATAGCAAAACGCAAAGATTTCGAGCCCACTGCAACAAGCAAGCATTGTGAGGTCAGCGCCGACAACAGCGAGTTCATTTCGCGTATCGCTCGTTGCCTTGGAGTCGGACAGGCGTCAACTGTGTTCGGTTTCGCGCGAGCGACGCCCTTGCGGTTTAGTAAGCGACGGGCTAAGATTAAGCCGCTGTTGGGTCAGATCTCTCGCTGTCGCATATGCGTCGCTCAATTTCAGATGTGTAGCAAACAAAAATCCATCGAAGGTCGCGTGCGTGCGGTTGCCTCTGGGAGTGACGTACCTCGCAAAAGCGGGTCCTTATGATTCTGGGAAAATCACTTTCATGCCGTTTATATTCTTGCAACTTTCGTAGTTTCGTGAAATGGTTCTGAATAGCGTTTAGATCGCAGTGTTTTTCTCTCAGATTGCCTCTACATGCTTATTTTTTTTTATTACAATGACTTCCAGGGTCACTTCGAAGACTCTCAATTTGAAATGCGCAGAGCCGATGGCAGAAAACTCCTCACACAGAGCGCTGTCCTACGATTCTTGGCGCTGGACTTGTCATCGCAACCGCAACCAAGGAAGAAAGGGCAAGGAAGCCGCCAACGGATCGATGTTCGGTAATTCGTTCAAGTAAGTCTATGATTTCTTAAGTATTGTTTGGGAAAGTGACTTTGTGGGAAAAATTAACCTGTGTTTTTTTTATTTTCTCGTACAGTTTCTGAAGTCGTGGGATTATGTTCTCTGCTGGACGCGCGCTTGACAAGGATACTGAGGAATTATATGTTAGTTCTGGGAAATATTGTTTCGTCATTTAAATTCAATTGTGTCGTACCAGCATGCAAAATCTCCAGTGTGGTTAATGCATCCCTAGCATGACTTTTACATTGGCAATAAGGGACTCCCACTTGATAGAGTAATTTTTTGGCACTCACTGTCACATGCATTGTGCAGGAAACCTCAGCTGCACAGTTTCAGACATTGGAGCTGATAGCCCAAGTGAAAAAACTGAATTCAACAGTGCAGGTATGTGTCATAGCACATAAATTTGTAGTGTCCAGTAAAAAACATCATGTTGGTCTGCAGAGGTGTGTTGGTGACTAAGTTAGTTTCATCTGTTTGCATCAACCCTTTGCAGCGCCGACGTCCACTAATTCATCTCCCACAGACTACCCTGGCACTGGCTGCACAGTCGACCGAGGTCTCATTAAATCTTGCCGAACTCATGCCAGCCAACATGTGTACGTTTTGTAAAGCCCATGATCTCCGACTCAGCAATTCGGGAAGGCCATAGTGCTGAGCACAAAGTAAGCTGCAGTGAAAGTGAGTTCACATGTACCCTCTTTCTTTTTAGAAAAAAACATAGTACAGATATTTTGCCCACATGTAATGAGACTGAAGTGTTCTTAATGTCGTTCTATTTCCATGCCATGTAAAACACACTAGGACACACTTCGCACACTGCAGGTTACACGAGAGCAAGTACGGACTTCAGAAAAACAGGTGGGGGTCACGACACAGGCGTTCCTGGTGTCCAATAGCTAGAACACAGCATTTTTTCCATTTGGTTAGCGACTATTGGTTTAAGCTGTGTTAATTAGCATTTAGTAGGGCCAATGGTTTCCGACTCAGCTACTCCAGATCGACATAGCAATGAGCGCGCAGTAGACTGCACTTTTTTTCTTTTTCGGGAAACATAGACATTCTGTACACATGTGTGATGCGGTTGATGTGTTCTGTATATTGTGTTCTTGAATCTAGTCTACAAAGTTTATCTTATTTTACAGAGTTTGTCGCATTTACGAAGACTGGCAGAATCTGCAATGAAAAATGTAATGAAGAAGCCAGTGCTACATTTCGCCGCAAGACTGATCTGGCCAGCAAAAATAACCTCAAGCTTTCTCATGATCTTCAGCATTTAAAAGGTGATTTTATTGAGTTCATCTATAAAACTAAACACAAAGCTGCTTATAAATTTCTTTAATTCAGACAGTACCATGATTTTCATGGAACTTATTTTTTTTTTCAGAGGACTGCAGACGAGACTTGTCTGAAGACTAGGTTCTCTGCATGCAACGCCAAAACATGAGGGACAATACATGGTCTGACGAGACTACTAGGCGAGCCCTCTGACTTCGTCTTGCCTGTAGGCACAGGGGGCTTGCCATCCTTCGGGAACATGTACTACCGCAGCCATCGGAGCGAAGTCTTCAAAAAAGAATTGAGGGAATCAAGTTTCATCATGGTATGACCGAAAACTGAATTGTAACTATTTCAACATGTTCATTTCAGATTATTGTTGCGCTTCGCTTGTCGAAAAAGTAGTAAGCATAACTATTTATTTTTTATCTCAGGACTTGTGTGGGGACTACTTCCTGCAGTCGAGTGTAAGGTAGCAAGCACGGGTCTTCAAGAACGTCACTGCGTGCTGCTTATGAATGAAACACAGTAGACACCAGGCCTTGAGTACAATGGAACAACAAAGATGGTTATAGGCTAAAGGACACTGCAAGATTGCCACTCTGCAAGCAGTGATGGTATCAGGACTTGTGCTACACACGGGTTTGTTTTTATGCTTGCCGGACTTTCATCAAGGTGGAAGAAGATCATTGGCTACTATTTTACAGGTAAATGTAGCAATTTGTTAAATTGAATGGAAATGACTAGATTTTGTAATCTCTTTTTCTAACCTGATTTAGGTCTGGAGACCTATATTATTGATTTTAGAGAGCGATATCTAATCACTTTTTTTTTTGTTTATGCAACTCTGTGTCACCGATCGAGCTGAAGAAGGTTGTCTTCGAAATAATTGTGGAGGGAGAAAAAGTTGGACTTTTTTCGACGGAACCATTTCGGACATGGGGGCATGCAACAAGGGCTTATGGTGACAGTGTGCAGTGTCTGCAACAAGGCACAGCGATGTCGTTGTTTCTTGCCGCCATCCATGTGCTGGTGAGGGAGAGGATAGGACCATGTT
Source organism: Ixodes scapularis (assembly GCF_016920785.2). Classification (NCBI taxonomy): domain Eukaryota; kingdom Metazoa; phylum Arthropoda; class Arachnida; order Ixodida; family Ixodidae; genus Ixodes; species Ixodes scapularis. The sequence continues at coordinate 77,254,043 of NW_024609838.1, read as the reverse complement.
GGTTCTTCGCCCATGCTCAGCACGTTCTAAAAAATGTCCGAGGCCACCTCACACGTGAACAGGTGATATATCTGCCAGGCGATATTGTTCAGAAGCACGGCCTACCAACAAATGAGGTATGTATTGTAGACAACGTTATGGGCTAAAACAATGCGGGCACAGGTGAGCTTGTGTAATTGAACCATGTTTTAAAAGACTCGAGAAACGTGACAAACTGATGACACAAAAAGAGGGCCAGAGAAGGAAGTCTTTGCATCTGTCCCTTCTACTTTTTCTTGCTTTAGCTTTTCACTCCTGACTCGGGTAATTTAAGAAAAATGATAGCCTAACAATACAATACGAAAACATTTTCCAGGTCTCTGTTGCGTACATCAAGAAGCTTGTTGGAAGTGTTGCGAAGCAAGACTCGAAAATTGCTCCTAACCTCAAGGAAAAGCATCTGGACCGGAATCACTTCGAAAAGATGAATGTTGCAAGTGCAGTAGCAGTTCTTAATCTTGCTGTGGCTTCAGCTAACAGGCTATTGGTAAAGATTGGACTGCTTCCTCGTGAGGCGTTGAGGAAAGCTTGGTTCCTTTAGGCAATAGAACAGTGGTTTACATTAATTACATCTCGAAGCATTAAAGTTGCAATGAGCAATTCGAAGGAAAATGAGCACGAAAATGCAGTGACTTTCCTCAAAATGTTCAAGAGCATGTGCAGACACCTGTCAATCCGAGCGCCAGTTCAGAAAGATTGCTCAAACGCTGTTCAGACAGGAGTGATTATTTCAACCAAGAGCGCTTTGATCCTTCAAAAGAAGCTGTTGCCTCAGCATGACTTTAAGTTTGTACTTTTGAGTCGTGTCAGCAAAGAGGCGCTAGAAACCTTGTTTTCGTGTGTGAGACACAAACATTCATTTCCTCGAGCAATTGACTTCAAGTTGGCGGTGAGATTGATTGCTCTGTCAGATTTTTTTTTATCCAAACCGTCATGGAAATTACGTCATTGACGACAGTGCAGATCTGACATCCTTTGTGCAGTCACCACCAGCACCCAGCCAGGATCAGGAGGTTTTCTACCCACTTTTTCTACCGGAGGCAGCGTTAACTGAAAGCGAACAGGAGTCTCAAACCTATCTGGCTGGCTATACTTGGCGGTCTGTTCTGAGAAATCACAAATTGTGTGAAGTGTGCACTTAATTTTTGAAAGACGCACTTGCGACAAGAAACACCACCTTGATAGAGTTTAAGTCGTGCACAATAGACAAAGCCAACCCCCTCTTTACGCCCTCTCGCAATGTGCTTCAACTGCTGCAGCATGCAGAGAATACATTGAGGTTGAATGAAACAAATGCCCTGAAGATCACTACCAACAAGCTGACTGCAACAGTAATTGCTACGTATCTCGGGCCACCATTGCCACCCTGGTGTACAAGCTTGTACACATGTTTGTTTTGGTGAGACTTCGCTTTTATCTACAGAAGTTGAACCTCCTTGCTTTAAAGAAGACAGGCCCAAAATGTGGTAGCCGCAGCGTCGCATGAGAGTTTCAGCAAAGAATGTAAAATGATGTTTGCAAAGTATTTAATCTTCATCTGTATGCGACATGGCATTTTTTTAAATGGTTTTTACTGTTCTCAGGTTTTAAAATGTTCATGTACAATGTGTACCTAATGGATTGAGTGTACTTTGAAAAATTGTATAAACCTATTTCGTGAGCTACGGTACTCTGATTTACCACGAAGATGCGGCTAGGTAGTGGATTAATTTTTTTGTGAAAATAGCGAAGAACAAACTTGCTTCAATCAAAAGTTACAAATAAAAGTGATAATTTGCCTATGTACCCCGACAGAATCAAACCTTTGTTCCTTACTTATCTTCCTTTTCGCCCGAAAAAGGTCTTTTCCTAACTCAGTCCATGAAAGATAAATAAAAATTTTATTTGAAACTTAATTTGTGCAAGCTTTTTCTTCAATATTTTTACAAGACAAATCTACTACCTATCAGCATGGCTGCATGCTTATTGTAAATTATGGTACCGTAGATCACAAAACAGGATTAATCGATTTTTTAAAAATGCGTTCAATCAATGACGTTCACCCTGCACATACTTTTCTTTATCAGTATAGTGTTTTTGTACAAAATCTAGTCCAGATTAGTTGCCTGAGTGCATTGATGTTTCCCTTTTACGTTGACATGTCAACCTTTGTTTTGTGGATGGTATTGTCTTCTCTCCGATATATTGCACTGTTAAAAAGCAAATAGCTGTTTTTGTGGCAATGAAAACAAAGCAAATAAGTATGTATTACAGGGGACTTGTTATTCATGGGCTTGTTATTCATGACATTTGGCATAGTATTTTTACAGTGAGGTGAAACCATCCTACTACTAATCGCCTTTGAACATCATCGTTTAAGTTATCTAGGTGGGGAAAAAATATCCTACAAGCGAAGAAAGCTCCTGTCTGAACAGGAAAATCAAGTAAATGCTATGTCCCTAAGCTGGCCGTCAGCATACATGCATAGAATACGCCCAAGACTCGTCAGCGTTTAATTGCTTTAACAAATGAACACAAGCAATGCAGCTTGACGTCTGATTAATTTGACCAAATCTTCAAAGGATGCTGGGTTCGAAGCGACGCAGTTCCCCGCGACAAGAGGAAGCAATACGCAGGTCGCCTTCGCCTGCGTTGTGGGCCTGCGACCGTGTTGGCCGCATGCTGAAGTTTTCCACCGAAACTTCGAGCCTTCAAAATAGTTTACTCAGCATGTGTAACGTATGCCAATAATAAAAGTAATTGTACAAGTCCGGGCTCGGATGCATGTGGAGATCAGAGTGCAGCGAAAAACAAAAACAAAAAAAAAAAAACCGAAGACTCACGTGCGGCATATCGACTTGAATTAATGTTTACAAATTTCGGTAGAGAGAAAATTATGTAATGCAATGTTAATTATATACGGAAGCTACTCACAGCAACACAGAATCTTTTTGTGTAGCCCATCCACCAGTTTAAATAAAGCTCTTTCTACACACTCCAATGCATGCCCCTATTGCCTTCATAAACCCGTAGACGCGTGGACCCAAACTGGCGGCGCTGCATGGATGGATGAATCCGGCTGAGCCCTTTGGATCGTGCGGTAGTTTACGCCACCTAACCATTTTGCTTTACCATTTAAGCTTAGAATATTTAAATGTGAAAACTATATTCACTCCGCACTGCAAAGAAAGTGAGGTTATAAAACCCCCATGCCATCAGTTAATCAGAAAATACCTAGTTTTCTCTCGCTTTCTGCCACCATTCAATGAATCTTTGCTTGGTAGTCTCTACTGCCTTGAAATCCACTCTTCCTTCGCTGTCTCTAAAACCCAATGACTTTATTAAATCTATGTTGTCTTCGGTAGACATAGGGTGAAGCCCTTTACGGGAGCGTATCAAGTGCTCAGCCGTCTCGTCCTCCTCTCCACTAGCAGTGCACACTGTATCTATTTCCTGGTACTTCGCTTTGTTTGTTCTGGTTGGCAGAACACCTGTCCTCGCCTAAAACAACAATGAGCTTTTCCTAGAAGTGTCATTAACGCTTTCTTTTTCAATAACTGTTTTGTTTAATCTAAAGCTCTCCAGATTCGTCTTTGTCCGCATTCCCTCTAGCCACCGATCTCTTTCTGTGGCCTTAACTTTCTTCTTAACCGAGATTTGCTCTTCTGTAACTCCACTATAGCCTAAAAACTTTCGTCTTAAAGGGATACTTTAACGAAATTTGAAATATACCCGTCGTGTTCATAAATAGGATGAATATGATCCACAATATCCGTAAATGAAAATCGCACGCTTGTATTTTGAGCCTGATGGCTGTATTTTTCGTTATAAACGGCCCACTCTGGCAAGCGCTCCGAGGAGGCCCAGCGGAGACCACGTGTCATCCAACGCAATCGTGACGTAGGTCGTCTCAGGATGAACAAAGCTACGGCGAGGCTGACGTCGAGAGGATGGCCTAGTCGTTCCAGCCACCGAAGCGGCTGCTTTTGTACGAATTTTGAGTGACGGGTTAATCTTCTGTAATCTTGTAGGTGGACAATAGCGACTTCTGCGACACACGAAAGGCATTCTCGGGAAAAGGGGAGTTCCTCCTGCACCTCCTCTCTCGTCATGGCCGGAGGCGAGACAACCTCCGTCACTAGCTGTCAAGGTTCCTAGACGGGCATTACAAGCGAGGCGTTAGCGACATCCACCAAGTGCTTTTTGCTAATCGTTTAATTCATTTTAAAATTCTTTTTCGTTACTTTTTATAAAGATATTGGTATGTTCGATGTGATGCTGCTTTTTTGCTGTTTTGAACACATATAGACCAAAAAATGAGCACCGAAATTTCGTTGTAGTATCCCTTTAATTTCCTAGTGCGCTGTCTCCACTTTGTGTCTATACTCCTTATGTATAAGTAGCTGAAAACCTTTCGTGTTCATTGCATTTGCCTCAACCGATCATTAAATTCTATCTTGCTCACCGCTTCCCTGATCTCAAATGACGCCAATCCAGTGTCTCCTTGTACTCCCTGGTTTGGAGTTTTGCAATGTGCCCCCAAAGCCAACCTACCTACCCCGCGCTGTTTTATTTTTAGTCTTGCATGCACTTCGGATTTCATGCATAGCACTGCGTTTCCAAAAGTCAAGCCAGGCACCATGACCCCTTTCTAAATCCCTCTCACCACCTCATACCTGTTGTAATGGTTTGGGTTTCAGTTCCACGCCGCGGTTCTAAGACGAACCTTCGGAGTTTCGTTACTCTGGGAACCCATACAGTGACTCTAGCTCAGACCAACCTTCAAGGTCGCCATCTGAATGAAAAACAGGAGCCGCGCGCGCCGGAGGCTCTGAAAACAAACCCCATCGGTCCTTTCACATCTCCACTGCGTGCTACTGCGCACGTTACTCGGAATACGGTGTACGAGTTGATGGTGGTTTTGAGGCGCCCAAAACGTCGACCGTTTCACTTCCTTTTTCCAAAGAACTAACGCGTGTGGAAAAAATGTGTATTCAGTTCTTTAATCCGGACGTGACATGGTACAACTAGCATAATTTTTTGACCAAAGTCCAAACACTGTTACACTGCCCATTTAAAAAAAACAATTCAATGCAGGCATAGTCTCAAGGTTCACATATGTGTATTTGCTTTTTATAATGAAGTGAAAACTGCTTCAGTTGTGGCCCACTACAGGCTTTCTATTAGTGCTAAAAAAGTGTCACGGTGTTTTTAACAGCTCGCACGAAGTATTTTCTTGAAATACATAGGTTCATGGAAATTATCATGTCAGATGTTTCACTTATTCAGAATTGGTCAAAACCTGTGTATATTATAGGTCGCAAATTAAATTTTATGCTATGCATTGGGCACAATCGTCCGTAGTGACTAGCTGTACCTAGGGGAACTTTATACGTTTACTACGGCAAAATAGTTTCGCAAAGTATGTTTTTATTGAACTCCTGCTCTAACCTCGTCTCTAGCAAACGTTTCATATTGTTTACGATGCTGAGATAAGATTCTGGAAATAGGTTTTCTGGAACTACGCTAGGTGTTTCCAGTTAATGAACGTTCTCCCAAAGAACTTAATTAACTTAAGAACTTAACAAAGAACTTAACTTAATTCATGACCATATCCATAATTGTATCCGCATTCTACCTAAAAATTTTTTTTTGACATTTGAGTTTTCAGCAGTATCTTTCTACACATGTGTGCTTGTTGAGCCGTACTCAAGCCTATACATCTTGTATTTCACTATTACACATCAAAGTATAAAAGTGTTGATGCCGAGTGATAATTCAAGGTCCCTAAACTGTCATGCGAGTTAAGAACCAAAAAAAAAACTTTTGTCGAATAACGTGACAGCGCACAACAAGAAAAGATTCGCAAACACAAACGCACCAAAAACTTTACACTCACTCTGCGCTGACTCACAACTCTTGGATTTGTACTGTCCTTCTTCTATGCAAAAAATCCACCTCCTCTTTTTCAATGTCCTAAGAAAGAGATGGCGACCCCCGAATGCCGATTACAAAAAAACAACAACAATGATTTAGGAATTATTTAAAAATAATTATTAAAAAATAAAAAATAAAAACAATAAAGAATTCCCACTGCTGGTGCCTAGGAGAACATTTGGTTAATTCTCCAGCTCCCGTTGTGAGAGAGTTAAAGACGGCCTGCTGACACACTTGTCAATGTGTCCTTCGATGCTTACTGCCTCGATAATCTCCCTGGTGATCTGATTGGGCTTGTGCAGTCGCTCAACCGAGCCAAACACCCACAGTCCCTACAGTGCACTCCCAAATGTCCGGAGTTGGCGTTGACGACGTTGTTGGCATGCTCTCGAAGGCGGTGATTCACACACCTACCACGCGCCCATAGGAAGGTGGGAAGGAATGAATTGATCCTTCTACACAGGGAACGAATTTGGTTCGGTGCTTTTTGGTGCAACTTACAGTGGTATTTTAAGGCGAATTTACCTTTTTGCACTGGCTGTAGAGCTTTTTTGGGGCCGAGAAGACTACATCTACGTTAACTGTATTTGCTGAATACTTAAGGCTTTGAGAGAACTTATGCATGTATGCAATTACACCGGTCTTCTTGGCTTGTCCCTGGGATTTCGATCCACGCCATCACCTTGCTTGATCTCTTTAATGAGCCTTTCAAGGACCGACGTCAATAATGAATCAGGGTATTCTGCTGACTTTAAGCTTGCGACTTGCGCACCTCTATTTAGCACACTATGACATAGTTCTAAAAGAAAGGTTAGACATGTCAAAAGTAGTGAAGATGTGTAGGTATGTGGATGATTTCTTAATATTCCTAGACACAACCCACAACACCTTTATTGCCTTAGTGACCGAAGCTACTGCCAGTTTTCAAAATGGAATGGAAACTTTGGAAATCACTTATCAACTCCCGGTCGCAGGATCATTAATACTGCTCGACCTTAGACTAGAAGTGTTAGCTGGGCATGTGTGCTGGTCTTATGACCTTAGAGGGAATAAACCGCTCCTTCCATTTGACTCAGCGCACTCCAAACTAGTGATGAGAGGCGTCGTGAGAATGTGTCTAAATAATTCAATCACCAAATCGTGCACACACACAATTGAAAATAGCTTCAGTGGGCAAGTTGCAAGGTTAAAGTCCGCAGAATACCCTGATTCCTTATTGACATCGGTCGTTGAAAGGCTACTTAAAGAGATCAAGCAAGGTGATGGCGTGAATCGAAACCCCAGGGACAAGCCAAGAAAACCGGTGGTAATTTCATACATGCATAAGTTCTCTCATAGCCTTAGAGGGCAGCGAATAGAGTTAACGTAGATGTAGTCTTCTCGGACCCAAAAAACCTCTACAGCCTGTGTAAAAAGGTAAATTCGACTTCAAATAGCACTGTAAGTTGCACCAAAAAGCACCGAACCAACTTTCTTCCCTGTGTAGGAGTAATTCATTCCTTCCCAGTTTCCTGTGGGCGAGCGAACATAGGAACTACTGCTAGGTGTGTGAATGACCGCCTTCGGGAGCATGCCAACAACGTCGTCAACGCCAACTCTGGACATTTGGGAGTGCACTGTAGGGACTGTGGGTGTTCGGCTCGGTTGAGCAACTCCGAAGTGCTGGGAAGGAGACCCAATCAGCTCACCAGGGAGACTATCAAGGCAGCAAGCACCGAAGGACACATTGACAAGTGTGTCAGCAGGCCATCTTAAACTATCTCACAAAGGGAGCTGGAGCATTTAAACAAAAGTTCTCCTAGGCACCAGCGGTGAGAATTCTTTATTAGAGCGCAGCTCTTAGGGGCCCGTTTCCGGCTTGAGCGGCGTTGCCGTCGGCGTCAGCGTGACCGCGAGGTCACGTGACCCCCCAACGCCGCTGACCCCACCAAGGTCACGTGACCCACCGAGGTCACGTGACCACTTCCGGAGGTCACGTTACACCCCAGGTCACGTAACCGCCTGAGGTCACGTGACCCCCCAGGTCACGTGCCCCAGCTCTCGTGACCGCCTGAGGTCATGTGACCCCCTTAGGCTACGTGACCCCCTGAAGTCACGTGAACCCCTTGAGGTCACGTGACCCCCTGAAGTCACGTGACTCCCTCAGCTCACGTGACCGCCTGAGGTCACGTGTCCCCCTGAGGTCACCTGTCCCCCTGAGGTCACATGACCCCCTGAGGTCACGTGACCCCTCCCCCGAGGTCACGTGACTCTCCTGACGTCACACGACCACCCCTGAGGTCACGTGACCTTAGGGAGTCACCTATCCCTCAGTATGCTTCCATCCTCCTCCTCAAGAGCTGCGCTCCAACTGGCGTTACAGAGAATTGTAAACGGCTCTCATTTTTATTATTTACTCTTTAAGTCAGGAAAGTTGACCGCGGATTTCAATATCAGTGAGGTAAACTTGAGGGAGGGGTAGGCGTTACCGAGTGCATTGGTGAAGCGGTCAACCTCGAGAGGGCAGTCAAAACCAAAGATAATGAGCCAAACCAAAGATATAATGAGCATAGAATTCCGGGTGCATGTGTGGGAAGGAATTAAAGAAGCAGTGCTGGACGTCGTCGACAAAAATGTTGGCGAACGAGGTGCCTGTCGAGTTGCAGTCGCGGTGCATAAGCGGTGTGCTACTACTCCGTGTAGAATGAACGAGGGGCAGCCATTTCCATTCCGTGGATTTATTCTTCCTCTTTCTCCTTTTCCCCTCTGCTATATGTGTTGCACGCGCACACATAAAATCCACATCACTACATCACTTCCCCCCAAGAAGCAGACAAATGACCAGAACGAAAGGCCCATTAAGAGCAGACGTAGTCCTTGATTGACGAAAGTAATCCCTGGAGAAGGGGAACAAGAGGGACAAAGGACAAACATAAATCTCCAAACACAGCTAGGTGACTTGTGAGCGACCGAAAAAATCCGCCTGGTCCGGGTATCGAACCCGGGACCTCTCCATTACAAGTGGAGCGCTCTACCAACTGAGCTAACCAGGGGTTAGACGTCACTAGAGCAAACGGGTTTTATCAGCTGCCACGAGTCGAACACCAACAAGGGTGAAGCTTGAAATTTAAAGTTATAATTATAATGCAATTAAATGCATAGGTGCAAGCGAGCTGGACAAGAATGACGAAAGTAATCCCTGGAGAAGGGGAACAAGAGGGACAAAGGACAAACATAAATCTCCAAACACAGCTAGGTGACTGGTGAGCGACCGAAAAAATCCGCCTGGTCCGGGTATCGAACCCGGGACCTCTCCATTACAAGTGGACCTCTCCATTACAAGTGGATTACTTTCGTCATTCTTGTCCAGCTCGCTTGCACCTATGCATTTAATTGCATTATAATTATAGTCCTTGAGTCGTGCAGGAGGGCACCTGGTACGGATCGGTCGCGATGTTCCTGGTGGATCAGGGACAGGGGCTTCAACAGATCGGTCTCTTTCGTCCTCCCCCCGAACGAGGCGTTGCTCGGTTTCTCGATCAGTCGGGTCTGGAAGCGTTCCCCTGCAGCCATCTTGAGAGAGGTGGACATTATACCACGCGTTGTCTGAGTCACAGTCACCTCCGGACCCTTTGCTCGTGGTGGGGGGCATGGGTTTAAAAAAACTAACGTTTCTTGTTATTATGCCGTGATCCCGCCGTGCCGTAATTTGCGTCCCCTTGACATCGATGACGTGGTATGACTTGGGATCATAGGCAGGGGTCAGCTTGTTTCTTTGGTTTTGTTTGGAGAGAACTCGGTCTCCCACAGTAAGGTTGTGAGGCCGGGCGTGCCTACGTTTGTCAGCGTATATCTTGTGTTTTGTGCGATTTTGGAGATCTGTGTCTTGCCACTTCTGAGGTGGGCTGTTATAGGAGCAGCTTGGGAGAAGATATCCCATGGACCTGCCGAAAAGCACACCAAAAGGTGGGGTTTCAGCTGCTGAATGGGGTGTTGCCCTGTAGGCCATCAATAATTTGCCCAGCTTGGAGGTCCAGCTATTGTTTTCCAGTGTTGTCGCTTGTATGAACCGTTTCAATGTTCGCATGAATCTCTCCACTTCCCTATTCGCTTGCGGCCAGTGCGGTGTAATACGCTGATGGCGGAATCCTAGCGTGTGGGCGAATTGCTTGAAGTCGTGGCTCCGGAATGGGGGTCCGTTGTCCGTTTTGATCACCTTTGGAATTCCGAGGATGCTGAAGATCTTGGTGATGCTATTGATGACGGATTGGCTGGTGAGCGATGACAAAATCTTTACGACAGGATAGCGGGACGTGTCATCCATAAGGACCATCAGGTATTTGCCGTTTGGAAATGGACCGGCGAAGTCAAGTGAGAGGGCTTCCCAAGGCCGGCTGGGCTTTTCTGGAATGGCGATGGGGTCGGCATGTTGGTACTGAATGGTCGCTTGGCACGGCATACAGGTTTTCAGAGCTGTTTGCACTTTAGTATCGAGATGAGGAAACCAGACCTTCTGCTTCATGAGCTTGGTTGTCTTGGTTATCCCTTGGTACCCCACATGTGCAAGGGATATGGCTCGTTGCTGGAGAGCGGCGGGTAGAACGAGACGAGTACCTTTCAGCAGCAGGCCATTGTCTGCTACAGAGAGCTCGTGTTGTATTGACACAAAGTCCCTGAGAGCTGGGTTGCGCCATATGGCAGGGCTCTTGAGGGCAGCGATCACTTCCTGTAGATGTTGCTCACTAGCCGTGGCCTCAACTACTTCTGCGCTAGTCATAGCTTTTGGAAGATGGCATTGAGCAATAAGGTTGACATACGCATCAGTGGCATGATCCAGGTTGGCATCAGCGGGAAGGTTTTGCAAGGGATGGCGAGAGAAGTAGTCTGAAGGGTTGCTGCTTCCACGCGTATGTTCCACTCTGAAGTTATATTGCTGAATTCTCAGAGCGAGACGCTCTAGGCGTGCCGTGGGAGAGGCTCTTGGATTGGTAAGGATTGACACGAGTGGTTTGTGGTTTGTGTGGAGAAGAAATGTGTTGCCATATAGGTACAGGTGAAAATGCTCAACTCCCCATACCATAGCAAGTAGTTTACGTTCAATTTGGGAGTATCGTGATTCCGTGGGGGTCAAAGCACGGCTAGCGTACGCGACAGTTTCAATGATATTGTCTGTCTTCTGTGCTAATATGGCACCGAGTCCAACAGGGGATGCGTCAACTGTAAGAATGATCTCCTTTGTGCCATCGAAAAATGCGAGATTATGTACTTCAGAGAGTTTTCCCTTAAAGTTGTCCAGGGAAGCCTGCTCTGTTGGTCCCCAGACCCACTTGGCAGTTTTCTTGGTGAGGAGCCGAAGGGGGTGTGTAAGGTCCGCGAGATTAGGAAGGAAGCGTCCGCTGTAATTTACAGTGCCAAGCAGGCTTCGAACCTCATGCGCGTTAGTAGGAGCTTCCATTTCCCTAAATGCTGCAATCTTTTGGGGATCCGCAGTAATGCCAGAAGCGGAGAAGATGTGTCCAAAGAAGCACAGGCTCGTCTGTGCGAAGAGGCATTTCTTTGGGTTAACTGTGAGGCCCCATTCTTTCAACCTTACAAGTGCGGCCTCTACGGCCTGGTCGTGTTCTTGTTTTGTTTTACCAAACACTAGTATGTCGTCACTGATGTTGAGGACGTGAGGTATTCCTTAAGGACTTGGCGAATAGTTTCCTGAAAGACTGAAAGGCGGCCGCGTTAATGCCAAACATTAGGCGCTTGCATCCATAGAGCTTGTTGTGTATCGCAAATGTCGTTATTATTCTTGATTCTTCGTCAAGTTCTAGTTGATGGTATCCATCCTTTAGGTCAAGTTTTGTAAATAACGTTGACCCATTCAGTGCGACGACCAAGTCGTCGAAAGTAGGGCAGACATGCCTCTCACAAAGGATGGCTCTGTTTGCGCATCTCATGTCGATGCATAATCGAATCTCGTCTGGGTTTTGCGGTTTTGGCACGATTACAACTGGAGAAAACCACAGGGTGGGTCCTGTTGCTTTTTCAATGATATCCAAGGATAGAAGCTAGCTGACTTTTTCTTCCACTTTGCTTCGCAGCGCAAAGGGTATTCTTCGGTGAGGTTGAGAGACTGGAACGACTCCCCTGTCAACGTGAAGATGTACTTGGATGTTTTTTAGTTTGCCAATACCGGCACATAGCTCAGAAAAGGCCTTAAGTGGTGTCCCAAAGGAGCTCGACGTGGCTTCAGCGCTCGGGCTCAGAGGTGCTGCTTGCTGGGACGAATCCACGGCGTACGTGATTTTGATGAGGCCCAGTCTGTTCGCAGCAGCGAAGCTTAACAATGACCTCATTGAACCCTCCATAACGAAAATGTCTTCTCTTATGCTGCTGTCCTTGTATGTCAGCGTGGCGCTTAGTTTGCCAAGGATGGGTAGAGGCGTGCTTGACCCATCAGCGTAAATCCGAACTCCTGCTTGTTGCAGCTCAGCAAGTGTTCTTAGAGTTTCTAAGGTGTAAGTCCCGATGACTGACACTGAAGCACCTGTGTCGATTAGAAAGTGCACGAGGGTGTCGTGTATATCTACACAAGCTTGTGGAAGGCTACGGTTAGATATCTCCGAAACGGTTCCAGTGGCGTAGATGTTCTCGTCAGAGTCAGAGTCACGTGACAGATGAAGTATGTGCTTGTGAGCTGAGTGACAGACTTTTCTGAAATAGCCTCTTCTGCCACAAGCTCTGCAGGAGGACGACTCGGCAGGACAGTTTGCTTGTCCTCCCTCATGGGGCCAACTGCCATCACACTGGAAGCACTGAGGAGATGAGTCTTGACAGTGTTGTGCTCGGAGTTCTGGCTTCCGGCGAGGTGATGAAGTGTTTCTTGGTGTATAGCCTGCACGGTCTTGGCGAGGATCGTTATCGAGATTGTCGACAGCGGCATCAGTTGATGTCTCCATGGCTGTTGTTGAGCGTTCGACTTCTTCGAAGAGCCGAGCTTGTTTCAAAAGCGCTGCAAGGTCGAGGTCCTGCCTCAAAGCTGCCCGTCTCAGACGCGATGATGTTGTCGCAAATATGATTTTATTCTTGATTTCGAGATCGGGATTAGCAAATCCGCAATTCCGAGCAAGAAGCCGAAGTCGGATTGAAAATTGACTCATGGACTCGCCATCGAGTTGCTTCGCCTGCCGAAATTGAAAGATTTCAAACGTGCTGTTCATGTGTGGGTTGAAGTAGGCGTCGAGCTTGTCTTTGAGATCCTTATACGTGCTCACAGTTGTAGTGGTGCCTGATGAGGAATCAGCCACGACAGTCGCTGGCGTTTGGCCGGATGTTAAGTTACTCGGCAAGTCAGGGAGAGTCTCTGAGATTTCGTGAATTCGCTCCCCCGCATAGTGAAGTAAAAGGGCGCGTTTGCGTGCGTCATCTTTCACGTCAAAAGCAATGATAAAGTTTTCGAATCTGGTTACCCACCGTCGCCATTCGGAGCCGATGTTAGCGGCGTCGGTGGCGTCCAAGTCGAACATGAGCAGAGGAGCCGGGATCAACGCCATTGTTGGTGGGAATGTAGGCTTAGCTTCGGAGCCGACACAGTTTGGTAGATCACTGGCTGGCTGTGAGTTCGTGCAAGGGAGTTACCTGTCAGAACTGTAGCCGGAGACAGTCTGAAGCATCCTCGTCGCCATTGTAGAGTTGCAGTCGCGGTGCATAAGCGGTGTGCTACTACTGCGTGTAGAATGAACGAGGGGCAGCCATTTCCATTCCCTGGATTTATTCTTCCTCTTTCTCCTTTTCCCCGCTGCTATATGTGTTGCACGCGCACACATAAAATCCACATCACTACAG